>NC_139764.1:83409493-83798968 GCF_965231275.1 Zosterops lateralis
GAATAATGAACATATACTATATGATAAAGCAAAAAATGACTGTGTTCCAATCTGATTAAAAGAAAATTAATTTGTTCTCATGTTATCACATGGTGTAAAAACAAAAAGTTGAAGACTTCTCTAAAAACTGATGAAGGACAGAATAATACATTTCACTACTTTTGCTTCAGTTTATGGTGACTATTCTGCCATTTGTCTAGACTAAATTTGCTAGTTGGGTTATGAGGAAGGGGATACAGAATTAAAGAGAGAATGGTTATTTAATTTACATGCTCCTCTACACCACTGGACTTAAAACAGGTATCAACCATGTTTCATGTCAGAAATAGGGGTTGAGGTTGATGACCTTGGTTTGGGGTGGCTCTATCTGTGAATCCCTGGCACCACCTGGCACCACAGTGACCTTTTGAGAAAGTGCCACCATACTGCCACCAATCTTCAGAAAACAAGACATCAGCAAACCAGCTAATTTTAATTTAATTTTAATTAATACGTAGCTAATTATAGCTGGACTACAGAATAAACCTCAGTGGAAAAAGGGCTGTATATGACATATGTGACATGTGACATATGTGATGACATCAGTGGGCCTATCCTGAGTGGGTCCATGCTTATTGTTGTAATAGCTGAATATGCAATGGACATTATATTAGTAACAGAGACAATCTATCTGCAAATCTTACGTCTTCCTCAACTAAGAATGAGATTTTTCCTCCAAATTCAGTATTTTCACACTGCTTCTGCTAAAAGTAGAGTAGAAAACATCAGCCACAGACAGAACAGTAAATTTAAATTTATATGATTCCCAACCTTATTATTTACTTAAAATAGTAAATATTACTGTAGTAGTATATTACTGTGACAACAGTGCTAGCATACATATATTTACTTAATATTTTCTTGCTATGGTAATCATTAAGTTCACTTGGACCTACCTTAAATGGCAAGGTTATCTTGTTAATATTTTTGACAAGTGACACTCTACATTGGTTAGATTTTCAAGCATCAAAAGAAACTCATACAACAGTGATTATACTATGAGTATTGCTGTCTGTTTTCTGGAAACTAATGACAAGTTGATAAATTTGAATTTTTGAAGAAAAATATCATTAGTTATGTGAAACCTACAACTGGTGAAACCTACAAATGGAAAGCATTAGTTTACAATCAAGTGGATTTTTTTTTTTTTGGTGTAAAAAATTACTACAGAATAAAAATGAGAGAGAGTCAAATTGGAACAGAGGTCAGCTAAACACTCTCACTGGAATTTAAACACAAGAGTAATGTTTGTTTGCATAATTTTTTAGTGATTGCATATTCTCTTGCAGCCAAAGCACAGATGTGACCATTTAATGAAAATAAAGTCCTGCTCTAAATCACTGTCTAAGCTGCTCTCTCATAAGAAATATGTGTAAGTATTAAAAAGATAACTAATGTCTATGATGGGATGCCCAGAAATAAACTCAATATTCCAATTATTCACAAGTGTCTGGACCTCCTTTGTTTTGCTTTGGGTTGAATTTTATTTTTAATGTTTGGAAATTTTTTTCCCCATTTCATATTAGGAAATAAATTGGCCTGTTCTTTCATAAAAGCTCTACACACTACAAAGTATGTGTATACATGAACTGCAAAGCCGTTTTTACTATAGTAATAATCAGTTTTAATCTTGTTTACTAACATAATGAAAATTCTAACAAAAATTGTAACAAATAATAATTCTGATCATCTTCTTTGCAGAGCATTCAGGTGTACTCAGACTATTCTGATAATATTAAATCACATACTCTATAAAATTTCCTCTTTTAAGCTGTCGATTAATGAAACAGTACAAGTTACTTAATGAACCACTGCTGAAAACACATGGCTTTTGTTCTAAGCTGAGATTCAAAAGGCAAAACAAAATTCACCTCCAGGACAACATAAGCTTATACTTGAGTATAGTTGTACTAAAGGAAAGCTTGTCAAAGGCTGTATAGCTAGATTTTTGAAGAACAGAAATTAAGATTCAGTGAAAAAAAGTGAAGGATGTTACCAATAGGTATGGACGACTAAAAAAGTCTGGATTCTAAAACGATTTTTCTTGAATATTTGCTCAAAATTGAAAATCAGTTCTTTATCTCACAGGCAGGTGGCATTAAATGAAGGTAAAATCAAAGCTTTGTATTTTCTATCAGAGTTCTCAATGTGTGATCTAGTCTGTTTTACTCTCTGAACTTTACTAGAAAACATATTATTTAACATTAACATTATGGCCGAGAATGTGTAAAAGAATAAACCATTTCCTAAATGCATAAGCATTCCTCATTGAGCAGTGCTTCTCAGGGTACAATTTCCTGGGTTTGCTGCACTGGAAAATTATACACAGTGAAGCTGGAATCCACTGAAGATGCTGCATTCCTGGCTGCCATTCCCCATCCCTATTAGCAGCTATCAAGCTAGAATAAAATACCAAGCTCCAACAGAGATGTTACTGAAACATAATTTTTAAAACAGAAAGAGAAATTTGATTTTGAGGTGATGGAAAAAAAAATGCTTCTATGAGTTAGGATGGGCAATCTACAAAAGAGATGAGTAATGAGACCTGTCTTCTCATCCATCCCCTACCATTGCCTTTGTGCCTCCTGGAACAGTACAAAGCCCAAAGTATAAAAAACTGATATTCACGCTTTTCACTTTGCCTTGATGCAAATTTTGAAGCTGGCAGTCCTTCTGACAATACGGTGTGAAAATACTAAAAGTTTAGGTCATATTGCTATAATTTAGTATTTGCCTATAGATGATGAAGCATAACCTGACTGCCCTGAGAACTGTTATAAGACCCATTGTGTCTTATGGGTCTGCCAAACACGACTTGTGTCAACCGAGTTAGTGAAAGGGATAAGCCATGGAGTGAGAGAGATCCTTCCTGGGAACATCTCAGTGTGGTTGCCTAGAGACTAATGTATTTTACTATTCACACTATATATTAGGGGATTTACGAGCTTATTGTAAGTTTTCCTATGCTTTCAATGTGTTTCAGACCAGTCCTTAATGAGGAGAGTGTATGCCCCCGAAGACAGTCCGCTCCAATGATATTATTCCATCCTGTGCCTGAATCATTTGATCCTAGCACTGCACTCAGTGTTGATTTCTCAAATCACAGGCTTCTCACTGCTGACTGCCAGAGCCAAGCACAGGAAAATGCACAACCTGTAGTAAGCACCCTTGTTGCTGTACTTGGTGGTAAGTGCTGAGCCAGCACCCATGAAATTATTACAGAATCATAGAACCATTTAGCCTGGAAAAAAACCTTAATATCATTAGGTCCAATCATTTACCCAGCACCACCTGCTCCAGCACTAAACTATGTCCCCAAGTGCTACGTCTACTAGTCTTTTAAAGACTTCCAGGGATGATGATGCACCACTTCTCCAAGCAGCCTGTTCCAATGCTTGGAAACTTTTTTGGTCAATAAAATATCTCCAATATCCAACCTAGACCTTCCCTGGCACAACTTGAGGCCATTACCTCTTGTCAATCACATGGAAGAGGCTAACCCACAAATGGCTACAACCTCCTTTCAGGTAGAGAGGAGTAAGGTCTCCCCTGAGCCTCCTTTTATCCAAGATAAACACCCTCAGCTAGTCCTCACAAGACTTATACTCCAGACCTTCCACCAGTTCTTCCATTGCCCTTCTCTGGACTCACTCCAACAGCTCGATGTCATTCCTGCAGTGAGGAGCCCAGAACTGGACACAGGCATTGACACATACAGACTGCCCTGTATGACATCTTTTCCCTATGTTATCTGGTATTTGAGGCACAAAGAAGATAATAATTGTATATATGTAACTGTAAAACATCACATGTAGGATTTCTTTTTCCAGGTTTTAGAGATGTGAAGTCATCTTACAGTGTTGCTGCTTCACAAAAATGAGAACTGAAAGTTAATATTCTTAGAATTTATTTTTATATGACCTAGAGTGTCTTTTTTTTTCTCATTTTGTGAAGTGTGAAGGCAGGTGAAAGGATGAAGTATGAAAGCATGACTCTGAATGCCTACATTCTGATAAAAGGTATATATGGTTGTAGTATTTGCTGAATTATACATTAAAAAATATACTGACATTTCCCGTTTAATGATCTAGTGATGTGGAATTCAATAGAACCAAATCAATATAAGAGAAATGGTGAAGTTTCCCACCCAATAAATCATCTTTGTCATGACATGAGACACAGGAGAGCAAAATATTTGCAACAATGGAACCGACTCACAAAAAATGTGTTTATGTCATTGTGATACCACTTAAGCTGAAGCTCGGTTTTTGTTATGATAGCTGTACTGAAGCTATATTTAGAACTCCAGGAAGAAAAGTTCCAACTAATTATCTCATTACTGTATGGTAATAGCTACAGTTTCCCTGCTTTCTTTGTCCACTGATAAGACCACTATAATATCCACTATGTTACAAAGTGCATTCCTTTCATAAATTCATATTTCTCCTTATGATTTTTCCTTCCACCTAAGAACACTTTAAAAAAAATCCATCTGAGAGAAAGGCAATATATTTGCAGTTGTTACAAACACAGCATCCTTGTCAAACCTGCTTGAGGACAAGGCTGCTCATTCCCCTTGGATCTCTTCAGAAGCGAATATATATTGTGCTGCAGCAAGGTGCTTAACCCTGTGAACGACACTCATGCCATTTGTTAACAATAAATGATCAAGGAATGTATTTGCACAGCTTATTAAGACCAGTACTCACACAGCTGTGAGCCTACAGAGAGATTGGTACTCCCACTCCCTGTGCAATTCTAATGAAGGCACTAGACAAGTAACGAGTTTTACCACAGCACTGACTTTTCTTAATTACCGTCGACTGGCATGTGATTATTACAGAAACTCTCATCTTCTGCGGAAAGAATTATGTTTGTTAAAACTGGAAACCTTCTTGCTTTTCAAGCACACATGCACATGCACACACCAAATTGAGGTTTCAAATATTCCCTATTAGGACAGGTTGGCAGTATAACTCCTTGTCCAACCTTCATTTGGACCCCTTGTGTTTATGCATCAGGTTTCTGGCATCAATTGCATAGTCAAGGAATCACATTATCCTTGATCTCTGACAAGATCCACAGCTTTTCAGTCCACAGTCGAGACAATGGTTAGAGAATGAACATCCATTCAGGACTTTCTGCTGTTCTCATGATGTGGCTCAGCTAACGTCTGTGCCACAAGAAAGTACAGCTCTCATTGTACTTCAGCAGTATTATCAACTGTCTCTTTCCGGGGCTCTTTATCATGATGATGCCAAAGTATTAATAAATCTATTTTATAGCATGGTGATAAGGTACATTAATTCTCATTTTATGGATATAACTGAATCACAGGGAGTAAAGTAGCAGATTTGTATTAACTGAGCTTTCTTTCACTGGCCTGTCAGTTACTGTTTCTGAACAATGACTCCACAATTGCATTAAAGGTCTTGGTGCTACCACAGCAAGGCAGGCATCTCTGGCACTTACATCTATACAAGTAAGTGAAGCAAGTCCTGGAAAGTTTTTGGCACCTAAGGGCAGCTGGCACAGAAAGTTTGCACTCCCACCAGCAAAGTCCTCTCGTCTCCAGCACAGGCTTGGCTGTGTGCAAATTGCCTTATGGAAATGGTCTCTGGACCACTTTAATGGCAAGCCATGCTGGCATACTGTATTTTTCTTTTCATTGCCAAAATCACCTTCTTGTGTTTTTCTTCCTCTTCTCAAAAGCACTGCAGAAGATAGCTTGCTATATAGCAACCAGATAAATTTGCCTATACTTTATACTAGTGTTTTCCTTACCCAAACCTATTACAATGAAACACTATGGAACTGAAATATCCATTGTACAGCATTTCATGGTAATAATAGTAGGTATCATCTGTATTTGTACAGCTTTTCATTCTAACACATTTTATGTTCTGGATAATAACAATTACTAACGTAAAAATGCAAACTGGATCACTACACTGAACAGAAGAAAAGCCTGAGGCACAAAATACAGATGTATTAACTTCTATCTTCCTTAAAAAAATAAAAAGCATCACATACAGTGTTTGCCATTTGTGTTACAGCTGATTTTATCACATCATCAAACTGATGGGCCAAGGGGAAGGAATCTTTTAATGCAACATAGAATAGAGTTCAGTCTTCTGCGAAATATCATTTATTATGCACAAGCAAATGCGTGGCCAAAGGGTATGAAAACTGCAAATATTTTTTAGGCAAGTATATTACTCTAAAAATACAATGACCACTTCCCACCCTTGTTCCTGAGTGCTCTTTTCTGTGCTCTTATGAGAAAAACAAAACATAATTATGTTAAGCAAGGTATTGCAAGTGCTGTTTAATATTTTTGTTTGATTTTAGTAGCAGTATTTAACTTCCTTCTTACTTTTCACAGTTGTGTCTTTTGTTTGATGTTTTTTCTACCTGAATCCTCAAATTTCTAAGTTTGCAGAATCTATCTATCTTGGGTAGCAATGCAAGATGTATCCAAAAGTATGTCTTCTATTGCCATCTGTTGAAACCGGTTCAGGAGGTATTTTCTTTATCTCTTGTATAACCCATTCCTCATAACTCTGGGGGGAGAGGGTGGGTGCCTTCTGTTAATGGGCCATTGAGTTTCACTGCATGACTGATAAAATTACATCATCCCATTGTGAGATGCTTCACCCAGGGGGAGGAGCCAAGCATTCCTACCTGGATAAAACCTAGGATTCTCTACACCAGGACAGCCTGTTTCCACTGGACTCCCAGAGGAAGACTGGACCCATCTCACCACCACTGGACCTTCACAGGAAAATTATATCCTCCTATAGGATCATCTTTGCTCCCACAGAACCCCATCTGTCACTCCAGGAGGATTGAACTGGACTGCTACCAACACCCTGACCAACAGGGTGTCAGGTTGTATTCTTTCAGTGTTTTCTTTTTTTGTTTATTTGCTTTTTTTTACTACTACTTTTGTGTTTTTAACATTCCTAGTAAAGAACTGTTATTCCTATTCCCGTATCTTTGTCTGAAAGCACCTTAATTTCAAAATTCTAATTATTTGGAGGGAGCATTACATTCTCTGTTCCAAGCTCCATTTTTCCCTGGCAGACACCTGTCTTCCTAAACTAAGACACTATCTTATCTCATTTGTAGTGCTAAATGACTCATTTGTCTAAAGTTTTTCTATTACTCCAGGAAAGCTGGTATTATATAAACACAGCACATTTTCTTTTGAAGTGAAAAATAAAAATGCTTCCATTACATATCTCATTATTTTGGGAATGGAGATTTGGGCCGAGATGTCCTATTGTTGTAATACTTAGATTAAGGAAGTAATTGAAAAAATATCTAAAAAGTTAAAACATTAAAATCATGCAGAGTAAAAAGACCCATAAATGACAAAATTAAAATGTCCGAAATTCAGAATATCAGGATTTATTTAACAGAAGTTAATTTCACACTGTTTTCAAGGTACTAATTAATTTCCTACATTTGTGCATAAAAAGAAAAATTTTTTTTCTTTTTTCCAGTATTTTAAGTCAGGGTTTTTTCCAGTATTTTAAACCTCTCATATTAGAGGTAAAAGTACTCTGCTCTGGAAAAGCATTTTTGTTTTATTTTAGCAACAGCCTCCAAATATTTAAGAATTCAAATATCACATAGAAATTTTATTAATACAGTACAGAATTTACTGTATTACAAACTAAGTGCACATTTATTCTGATTAAAAGATAAAAGAGTTCCCTGCTGACTTAGCATTACTTACAGAAGTTTATTATGAGAGGATGCTATAGTGAAATGATATTATTTCACAAATAAGCTTTATGCTGATGATATAGAATATATAAATGCTATTAAACAATTGATGGAAGTTACAGGCATGCCAGAGACAGGTGGAGATATTGTTATCCTGAATGGCAGTAAGTGCATGTCAATCAAAGGCACTATGGAGAGTTACAAGTTATTCTCATCATGCTGAACTGAAGTGTACATCTGTAATAAATACAATAAATACATATGTGTAACTACAGAGTTAATGTAAATGGTTTATAACTTTTACATAATGTAATACAAGAGAGAAATTTGGTTATAAAGGGGCATGAAAAAAAATTAGACTTAAAATTACAGGAAGATATTTGAACATCCGAAGATTAGAGTTCTGAAATGGTTGTACAGGCACAAAACCAAAATTGTTTTAGTACGAGTCTCATAAGATTATGAAAGAGGCTATACTAAAAAAAACCCAGGAGAAACTCTCTTAGGATGCAGAAAAGGGGTAATGGAAGTCTTGTGTATCTAATTTGTGTCATCAAATTAAAAGGAGACTGGACCATAACATCCTTCATTTTAATGTTTTTTGTCTGAATTTCATAGAGAGAGCCAACCATAGCTCCTTATGGAATTTACAAAAACATTTTTCTCTCTTGGAAAAATAGAGAGAGAGATGACTAGGAAAAGGGGGATGTTCACTTGGAATCTGGAGATCAGCCGTTAGAGACAAACCCCTGTTCTTCTGCCTTCTTCAGCTCTCAGACATGTGGTTGGTGTGTTCAGCTTACTTGTTCATGGCCAAATTACTCGGAAAATTTGGGATCAGTAACTGCTTTTTTTTTCCACAGGTCAGATTACTCAGACAACTCAGCCTGTTTTATGCTGGCTGCTCCCTGCCCAACCTCCCCATTTGTATTCCTAGTAATATCACCCAGGGGTATTACTTATAAAATGTGTTACTATACAGAAGAGGATTTGGCAACTCCCTAATTCTCTGCAGCACATTTCTGGACAGAAAGGAATCCCTTCATGCAGCCTGAGCATTACAGATAAAGGCTAGTAAAGAAAATGATGCCAACGATGTATGAGTCCATTGAATCAAGCAATGACACTGATAGTAACATATTACCAGTGGAGCTCCCTTTAGTTTTATCGTCATGTGAATCTGACATAAATTATTCTGGCACCATATTAATCAGTAGGAAAAAGCAGGTTTAATCTCACACTGGAAAAAACTTTAAATTATAGTTTGGACTATACCCAACATGAGGTTTTTATTAGTCAGTTTTCTGTAGTCTGTACAGAATAAGTAGAAGCATACACTCTGCTAAATTGTGTCCAACCACAAATGCTATAAACTTAAATCAGTTTTGAATAACAAAGATATTCTCAGGCCAGTGAACTTTTGCCCCAGTTAAATAATTCAGAAGATTTTTCTTTTACCACTATAGGAACTAGAGAAACTTTGTTTCTTATATTAATTTAACTTCACTTAATAAATCAAAGCTGATTGTGCCAAAAGTCTTTGAGTTTATGAAGACGTCTTAGCCACTCCTAGGAACCCTTCCTCAGCTGTTCAAAGGTGAGGAGGGCAGTGTGTCAAGGTACTGCATATCTCATCCAAAGCTCCACTTGCTCACCCTCCTCTTCCCTGGAAAGATCATTCCTCGGCTTTCAAATCCACTTATCAGAGCACCAAACAGTGACTGGAAAGCTGTGCTGTGCTGAGTGGGAGTCAGGTGTGCCAAACTATTTATTACACAGAGTCCCCAAAAACCAGCCTGCATTTCTCTAAGGTAGAGTGGGAAAAAGGTATCTATGCAGAGTACATGCATCTGGCACTTTAATGAAAAAGACTGGAATCAACATGACTCTATTGGTTTTCACATGGTGACAATGACACTGAACTAGGTTTTCACTGGTTGTAAACCTGAGGTCTTCTTGCACTCCCTGTTTTCCATATAGTTTTTGCATTTTATGTTTTTCTGCCCCTCACAAGCAAACTGATTTGCTACTTAGATGTAGCAATAGTCAGTATAATCTAATAGAGGAATGTATATATGTTAACAAATTTTTCGTGCTTTTAATTGAATTTTCAAAAAGAAGGCAAATCAAACATTGCCATACCAGATGCCTTCCTGATCTTACCTTACTGAAAACAGAGAATTTTCTAACATTATCACAGTAGCATGAGTTGTTCTGAATCCATGTTTCTCCATCCTCACTACTTCACCTTTCTTCTAGGGAAATTCTGCAATACTTGCTGGGTGCTAAATCTTTGGCTATGGAAACAGGCTTGGTGACATTACTTGTTTTTACCTCTAACAGCACTCAGAGTAATGCAGTAGTGAAGCATCACATGGCTAGCAAGAGGAATGGACTAAAAATAGGGACAAGAAAAGCAGAAACACTTCTGACAGTATTTGTTGACTTCATATTGTCGTGGACTGTCGCCTTCCTGATCCTGGAAAAAAATAGCCTGTCAAAAGGTTTAAAGGTTAAATCTTTACAGAAGAAGTAAGCAGCAAAAGTAGTGATTTCCTCACAGCTGCAACCCATAGCTGAAGCTCCCTCTCACCTCTTCTACTAACACAATACTCTTTGCTGTAGCCTTGCCATACCTGGCAAGGAGGAATCCTCCAGCTTTCAGACCAGATGGCATGGCTTGGTTGATGTCAATAGCACAAGCCCAACCAAGCTAGGTGGCAAGATCCAAGATGCCCACTGGGAGTGTCTCTGGCTTGTGGCTCCCTGCCCCAACAGGGCCCAGGCATTGTCTGGGAGATGGTTCCCTACCATGGCCCTCAGCTATTCCAGGGGTCATTCCTGCAGTTGCAGAGCAAGACAATCTCATGCCAGCACCCAGAATCATAGCTTGACACATTTTTAGGGTAGATGTAGCCTCTGTACTTCCCAAGTGTAATAACCCCAGTTCTGTTCTCCCACAAGTTTGCTGTGTTTCTTTGACTGCTAATGGGATGTGCTGATGAGGACCTACACACTACCACTGGGTGAGCCTAAGTTTAGATCCTGTGTCTCTCTTGTGGAGACCATAATAAAGGACTTTTGGTGTGAGATTAGCAGGTGTATTTGTGACACTTGAATGGAACTGATTACTCCATACACACTTCTACAACTAACATCTGCTTGTATGTCCAGCCATTTATGCAGCTTTAAGAGTCAAAGCTTCACAGCAACTAAAAATACTAGTGCTTTGATAGAGTGGTGTTTGCCTGAATGTGTGTTATCTGCTTTTTCTATTATTTGAGAGATATTTGATATGCAAATTGACTGTTTTCCTTTTCACTTTTTTGTGTCCACTTAACATCCTCAGGGGTTTAGAAAAATTTCTTTTGACACATTTCTGCATCTGTCAGTGTCTTCATGCTTTTAAAAGTCAGGTTTTATGCAGCTTAGAATTTTAAAGCCTATTTTAAGAAGTGACATTAGCACTTGAATCCCACTGCATTTTTGTGAAATTGAGTGTCCAATTTCAGAAGACTTTGTATTGATTCAGAGAGGTAGCTAGCAGAGCTTATGAGAGCATCAAAGAACTTAGATTTCGGTGTGAATTAGGCACCTAGAGTACTTTATCAAATTTTAACTACAATAAGGATATTATCTGAACCTGTTGGAGCCCTTAGGCTCCAAAGTGCTTATATGACTTTGAAAATGGAACTAAGGCTGCAATGATGCTTAGATAATTTTGGAAATGCTGCCCTTTATCCTCTCATATACTGTTATTTTCTCTAAGAGAGATTTATAGTAAAAGGAAAAAAAAATCACTTTTCATTTCAGATCTCATTACTCTTGTTTTTTCCCTTGGGCTCAAAAGCAAAATTTCTCCTGAAACCTGTGAAGTATCTGCTTTGAAATCAACACCAGAAAAAGCTCAAGGAACATAACTGAGTTGTGCAGATTTCTATAAGATGTGCTGAAAATGTCTCTATGGAAAAGATACCAGTGTCTATTCATAGGAATTGCAACAAAACTTTGCTTCATCATTACATTTTGTCAATAGTTAGCACAAAATTCCCTGTGATTTCTGCATGCTAGAGCAGAGCTCTCCAGAGTTTGATCCTTTTCATTTATAATGCTAAGGTGTTCTTATATGTGGTGGACAATCTATATTAACATAAAGGTGTATTCATGGACACAGGACAGTTTTGCAGTAACTCAGGGACTGGCTTTCATTGCCTACATGAAGAATGATTACTATAAGAACAAAGTTCATCTAAAAGAGGAAAAACACGTGAGCCAAAGATAGTAGTGAAAATGTATGTATATATGTAACTAGAGAACTGGGTTTCCTGTAAGACAATCTGTGACAATTTTTATGTATAGACCTTTCATCATCTTCAACAGATGCTACACATGAGGGGAAACAGAGAACTTGCGTAAAGCACTGCAGGACAAAGAGTATATGGTGCAGAAAATGCTGTTGGAGGGGTCTAGGATCACTTACACCATTGACATGAGGTGAAAGGAAAATAGCAAAAGCCTAAAAACAGGCAGAGAGAGTTGTACCTTGACATGTACTGGGACGTGTGTTTGTTAGAAGTGCATTGCTGCACTGTAGCCACCTGTTTTTGCAGTGCTGAGGGAGGCAGAAGCTGCAGTGCTGGAAGAGTGCCCTGCTTCCTGTCACGCTGCCCACGTGCTCAGTGCCATCACTGTGCTCCCACCAGCCCTCCCTGTGTGTTCTCATCACTGAGTCACATCAGCCGCCCCAGCACACGGACAGCCAGGCGCAGTCTGTCCGGCCACTGCCTGTCCTGCACGCCCCGCCACTGCTGCCATCCCACAGCGCTGGGAACGGCACTCACATTTCCTCTGCACTGGCAGGGCTGCAGACAGGCAGAAGTGGAGAATAATAGATAGTGCCAGCCTGAGAGTGACATTTTAGTTAAACCACAAGAAAATGCACAAGGATTGCTGTGAGCTTCTCTGGAGAGGAGATTTGAGTTGCCAACTATGACTATGTGCAAATCTTCTCTTTTCCTGGCACAACTGTTGATTGGCAGATGATCAGACTTAAACAGCATAGGGGAGGCACAGCTGTTCTCAAATGTTAAAAGCTACTGCAACAAAATCTTTACTTTTGCTGGGGTGGTAAGGAAACAAAGTATGTTATACATATATGCACACATGCGTGTTCTCCATTATTTTTTACTTATCAATTTATATATATAGTTTCATCTTGTCTTTCACTTAAATGAAGACCTTTGGTATTCTCCAAGTAACAAAAAGCATATAAACATCTTATGAAAACAAAAATCTTTTGTAGTGCCGAAGACAGAGGTAACACAATTCAGGCTACCTTATGGTCTTAATACAGCAATATTCATAAGCCCTCTATTAAAGAATATTTTAAAACAGAAGTGGAGAAATACTTTACATCAGAATGGCTAGATATATAGAATGTGCTGTATTAGTAGGGCCAAAAAACTCTCACAAGCCCGAATCCAAAACCTCCTAAATTCATACTCTTCTTGTATTATTTCATTATATGCCTGAGGAGAAACCTCCCAGGCTGGATGCCCGTGGGTGCTCTCCACAGGTGCATGAGGAGTTAAATCCTTGCCCAGACAGCACAGAGAAAGTTGTAGAGACCATACATCTTCTGGATGTTTAACATAACAGAGACGTGCCGTTTTCAATGTACAGTGTTCCTGCAGTTTACTTCTATTCTCTTTACAGCAAGGATGACAGGATTGTGTTAACACAGCACTCATCTGTTCTTTTCAAAATCTCAGCTGGATGAAAATATCACACACCCCTTTGTACACAAATTTCAGATCATCCCATGGCCAATGCCACTGACAGCAATCAGTATGTATGGATTAAGCTTGTCCATATGACTTCAAGGTGAATTTAGTCACTCCTTCCATGCACAGATTTTTAATAGGACGTTAATTTTGTATGAGTCCTGGTTTTAGCTGTTATCTACATGGGGTTTCTCTTGACTTATCCACTAGTAACCTTTTAAAAACTCAGACAGATGCATTCACTTCCACTGGTTCTAATCCATTAACAGTGATCAGAGCCTAAATATGGTATACGATCATCTTCTGCTTTCTGTGACATTGAAAAGGCTAATCATATCAGAAGATCCAATCTGAGAGAAAAAAAATGAATTATATTTATATAATCTCCTAGGGCCTTATTGTGTCTATCAGCAGTTTAATTACATAATTTTATTTTTACTTTATCATTTCAGAAGATGAAAATATCAGTGGGTTAATAAATTCTTCCCTTGACATTTAATCGCAATCTGCAAGCAACAGATTTTCAGTGTCATCATGATAATTTTCTGTATCTATATATTGATTTTCTAAAATGAACATATTAAATTTACTTAATTCTCTTAACAGTACTCCTTAAAATTCTATACTACACAAAAATACAGAATAATTTAGGTTTTGGAATTAAAATATCTACATGTATTTAATATAAACATATTTCCACATACTATGTCATCCACCCTCCTTATATATACATGCTGGTGAATCAAAAGTCTTGTTCCTGCATGTGCATGTTATAAAATTTAAATTTTAGTATGTGGTGATGTAATAGGATAAAAGGTCTACATTTTTTTAAATAGAATACCATATATGAACAAATTATTGCCAATAAAATGGGCATAATAGATCAAGGTGTCTTGGATACCAAAAGAAGGAAAGGTCTGTACCTTATTTGGGCTTCTAACTCACTTTACAGTATTTTGTGTGTTATACATTATTGTTGTAGTCTCTGAAAAGGACCATATTTGTTCTTCTAGTTGATGCACACCAGCCAAATTCATTAAGTCTTCTGAGTTCAAAGGCTAAATACAGATGTATAGCAGACATCAAATAGTACCAAAGAGATGAAAGAACATGATGATGACAATACCAAAGGTTCAAGCACAGCATCTGTCACTGCTCAGTGGAAGAAGACTAGGCAATTGTATAATAACAAAATGCATAATGTTATTTCCTGAGAGTGCTGGCTTAGCCAGACGCAGAATCTTTACAGTTGACAGACAATATTTTTGATTCCATGAATTGGTTCAGTTACTTTTCTAATCCATCTAAACTGTGTAAACATAACAAAGTTCCCTGGCTGAATCCTCTCTGCTCTGGTTGGCCAGGTAGTCTCTGGTTTTATTTCATTTCCTCTACCTTTAGTGGAAGGTCCTGAGTGTCTTACCCATCTTTGCTATGCCACACCTCAAGCTCATGCCTTGTTCAGTTTATAGAGTTCTATCTAGTACATGTTAGCAATCCTTAGTATAAAGTTATCCACAAAGCTCTTATCATACTTCTTGATGATCTGATTCCTCTCCAGTTTCAGAACACCCTTTTGGAGACGCAGGAAACCAGAACTCTACACACCATTCACAAAATTAATACACATGTCCAGCTGCATAAAGTTTTATGCTTTGTTCTCTTCTTCTCTCTAAAAAGTTCCAAGCATTGCGTTTGCTGGTTTTGATAAATGCTGAACTTTTGGCTCACCTTATCACAGAACAACAGTCTGTTGCAACTCCTGTATCTCACTCCTTGTGGTATTTGTTAGCTAATAGCCCATTGCTCAGTGTCTGAAGGGAGGATTGCTTCTTTTTCCCCTGTGCATCACTCCACATCTGAATTTCATTTCAATATGAGGTCACACAGTGTCATTTGATCTGTCTGCAGTTCCTGACAACAGTTCTTCTAAATAACATGACATTTAACGTTTCTTAACTCATCCCTTTACAAACCACTTATAAGTGTTCTGATGCCATACATTATATGGGATTACACTGGTGATACACATACTCTGTAAAGACTGAAAATATATTCCTGAACTTTGTTTACTATCTTTTAGTCAGTTTTTTTCTGTGGGGAATCCCCTTTCATCCCAGAGTAACTTTGTTTAGGAGGCTTTGGTGAAGGATCCTGTCCACAGGCCTTTGGTATGATCCAAGGAGATCACATTAAATAATTCCCCCTCAAGTGATCATGGAAAACCTCAGAGTTTGCAAGTGTGTTATAGAGCTTAATTCTCCTTTGCAAAGTCACCTTGATTCTGCCACATTATCACATAATTCATGTGTGTACTAATATTACTTTTTATTGTAATTTCTTTTAATAATTTTGTACTAATTGCAGATAACAGGTTTATTCATCTGTTATTCCACTTTTCTGAAGTCCTTTGAAGAATAAGTGTCCTGTAAGTCCCTTTCCCATCCTCTGGTGCTGGAGTGTTTTTAAGCAAGTGGCCAGAAACCACAGTTTGTGATTCAGAATTCAAAATCCTCTTATCCTACAGAACATGAAAACAGTTTACACCATCACTCAGCTATAGAGCAACTGAACTATTACTTTATCAAATGAAAAAAAGTCTACCAGATACCATATAATTTTCCTGCAAGAAAATCTTCAGATCCTCACTGACAAGACTCACTCTATGTTGGAGCCTCTGCTACAAAGCTCCAGTCTGAAGCAACAGTGGGAAAAGTAACCAGCAATGGAAGTCACATATTTTTCCTAGGGCTTGATGTGGATTTCCTGCAAAGATCAAGACTAACTAATTTTGTATACATGGCTTCTCACACTAGGTACCAACAGCTTTTTATGTGGTTTCTGACTGTCTTCTTTCATCATTCCAGATCACAGTATCTGTTTCAACAGAAATTATTTTCTTTTTTCCTGTCCTATTTCTATCATCTTCATTCCTTTCTAAGTCTTTGGCTGTGTTTTGCTCAAAATTTCTCTTGTACTTAGCACATAGTAACTTACTTCCTTACCCAGACAGTTTCATTCTGCTATAAATGGTGGTCCACTATCAATTTTAAAACAAAAGGACATCTAAAAATGTTTAATCAACAAATCAAGCAAAAGACAGAATATGAAGCCTTCTCATTGGTATATGTATAATCAGATGCATGAGTTTATTGTAAACCATCTGTTTCAATGCACCGTAATCTGATTTAAATATGTAGATGTTAGCAGAGAGTCAAAGTATGATATTTTCAAAAACAAACTTTAGCCCAGCAGAGCTAACCTCTCTGTCTCTGTTTCTGTCATCACTAGAGACAGGATCCTTCGCAGGGTTGCACAGTGTGTCATTCAGATGAATTTCCCACTTTGAAGGAAAATAGTAAAAGCTGGGGACAAATAAATAAAAAAAATGGTTTTGAAAGCCAAGAATAATTTGATAATGTTCTTTAAGATTTCTTACATAATCATGAAAAATTTCTCCCTCTCTCCACTCCTGATGTCTAAGAAAGTCTCCTAAGTGAAGCTGTCTGCCACTAACTGTTGAATAGAAAGCTGATATTCTGTTACAAAATCATCACAAAAGCAGAGAAATCCTATGAATCATAAACCTCAAGAAGACTGAGTTACAAAGAAACCATAGAAGAAAATTTTTCCTTGAAAATTGGTGTGAGCAACAGCCTTCTGTTTCCCATTTCATTACTCACTGAAAATCTTTGAAACAGTAGACCTGTCCTAAACAGAGGACAGATGCAAAGAGAAAATGCTTACCATTATGTTTAGATGCTAGTAAAACATTTCTGGAAAAAATAAGACCAACTGAATGAAGTACTTATATTAAGATGTTTAACATGACATACATAGTAAATTGTAATATAGTAAAATGGAAAATATGTATAATGATAGCATATTTAATTATAGTTTTCAAAGTAAGCAGCAAATGCAGAAAACAAGTTCCCTTGATTTTCCTGCCTGTCTATCAAACATAGATAAGATTACTCTGTGACAGGATTTCCAGAAAATTGCTTGGTCAGAGTTCATTTCAGATGTGTATCTCCTTTCTTTAAGAGAGGAATAGAAAAGTAGCTATGAAGACTACTTTAAAAACATGATTAACCATCAGCACCCAGAGGGATAACTAAAAAGAAAATGTAAGGTAGTAAACCTAGAACATCTGTGCCCAAATCCAGTATGTGGACACTGGGAACTGTCAGATAAAAATATTCAGATAAATGCCAAATAAAAAGCAAAGCAAAATGAGCTTTTCACAATTTTCAGGATCTGTTAGTCGATTTATTGAGAAAAGTGAGTAGAAGAAGAAATGAAGGTAGCCACAGACTTTGTGGCCCACTTGTCTATTGCCAGTGAGGGTTTCCTTCCCATCTCTTACATAAGCATGCACATGCATGCCCTAGCCTTTTTCCACATCCCCATGACCCTCAGGATTTGCCATTATTAATCTCCTCTCCTGCTGGCCATGACAGCACACACATAAGTGCCAAACTACCTGATAAAGTACTCTGAACAAACATTCAGGAAAACACTGTATTTTTGAAAGCAACCATCAATTCCATAAATCAGCTTATCACTGGAAGGGTACATGCCTTTGGCTAAAAATGACTCATCCACTCACAAACAGGAAGTAATGGGATTTATTGTAGGAAGTGTACAAACCCAGTTTGGAGAGGAAAGGAGTGCATTCTTCCCTTTTTTGTCCCACTTTCAGAAGTAGAAAAGGGATTAATTTTGGGACAGTGTGGTCAGTGCAGAATCTGTGAATAGTTTTTTACTCCTGCTGATTCTAATTTGTTGTCAAAAAATATGACAAGTATTTATGATGTATCATCTTAGTACTGGTGCTTCTGCCCTAGGACAAGTGTAGATATACTTTGGAGAAGGAAATAACCCTGGCTGAAAGAGACGTATGAAACCACAGTGGGAGCTAGCGGATTACAAATTCCACAGATTTACCAAATGGCCTAATTTTGACATATTAAAATAATCTTTGCAGAGCCATAGATTCAAATATTTTTTATTATTTTTATTTCCACCTGCAGTATCTGTTTTACTAAATAGTGCAGAGGGAAGAATAGGGACTACTAATGGATTATCTTACATCGACCTGATGATCACTGCCCACTGAAAATTAGTTAAAATTTGACGCCTACCATTTACCAGTATTTAATTCAGACCATACATGGCTATTGACTCTTTAGGAATTTATTCATTTAACCAATTCATGTGCAATCTCTCTAACAAGATAATGACTCACACAAGCTGAAAATCTTACACATTTAATGTATTAATGCTCCTATTAATTCCTGAAATACCAGCCAAATTATAATACTTATTAGTTCAACTCCTGCAAATGAGAAAAAGAATTTTAAGAACAATTACTGGTTCTGCAGATGGAAATTTCTTTTTCTGGCTCAGACTTTGACTCAGAAACTACAGGTGTTACACGTGAAAGACCAGAGCAGACATGAAATTGTTGATTTGAATGACTTCTGACTAGTTTATTGAAAAAAAAATAAAGGACATAGACCTAGTTTACTTGTTGTTTTTAAAAGAAAGATGTCTTGCATTATGCTTTGGTTACAATCATGCTATAAAATATTACAGCCTTACCAAGTAAATCTAGCATGGATATACCTAACATAATTAACACAATTAAAAAATATATATCTTAAGATGAAATATGCTTTTGTTAGTGTTTCATTAGGAATAGGTAAAAAAGCCTAAGAAACTTATATTTGTTTAGGTTATTAGTTTTGTTTTGAATTCTGGCCCTGATAATTTAAAATAGCATGGTTAATTCTCATTATTTACAATCTATTGGATTTCGAGCACTATTTTAGTATTTTGTTAATACTAAAATATTTACTATAAAGATGGCAATATTTTTATAGTCTGGAAATTTGACTAATAAAATCTGTAATTTAGGTGAAATTTAACTTTGACTTTTTTCCCTGTCTTTTCCAATTATTTTAGTTAGATTCCCATTAGAAGAAATGACTGATAAGAAACAGAGACCATTTGCAATATTTGAAAGATTATATATTTCCATCTTATCTGTCATTAAATTTCTTATTTAGATTAGAGACTTTCATTGTTTAATTGGACTGGATTTTAGCCCCTGGCTGTAGAGGACCTGAAGTTTTGTAGTATTCACACACATATAACAGCATTTCAATATATAAGGAGGAAATGTCATATGTAGGAAACTTTTTCCTTATTTTATTCTAAGCATTTCTCAAATTAATCTTTTCATTCTGGGTCCTTCCTTTAGCCCTTCACTACCTGGATAACACAGATATTCTAAGGGGGGGAAGTCCATTCATATCTGCCATTTCTTTTCCCCAACCACCTCTCCTCCCAGCCAGTGCCTATGGAACAAATCCTGCCAGCACGAGTCATGTGCTCAGCTCTTCAGCTCTGTTCCTGGTTTGGACCTACTCACTTCATTAAGTCCAATCCACAAAAAACATACAAGGTTTTGGGAAGTTTACATGTAGGCCTTTACCCTTTCTTTCTAAATCTTAACTAATAGCAGTCCTGAACAAGATCTAATTTTCAGTTTGGATCCTAATGGAATTTAAACAATTCCATCAACCTGTTGGAAAAGACTGTTTCTTCCAGAGTCTGACCATCCTCCCAGATGTGCCTGTTCAGGGGCAGCAGGAGTCACCTTCCAAAGCACCCCACAATACAGGGAGAAGAAGGAAACTGCCTTCCAGCTATTCCGACTGGCATTGCTTCTCACTACTTCAGTCTAAGAGTCAGAAAACTATGGGAAGGGTAGCTCACCTAACCATTCCACTTCTCTGCCTTTTTACAGAAAACAAACTTCAAAAGCCACACGAGAGAAGCTCTTGGATGACAGCCATGCTTGTGACAGGCTGGCATCATATAAACAAGAGGGTGGGTAAAGAAGAAGCTTGCAGATACTGTTCCTATTGACAACTCTTTACTTTAAAGAAAAGTGCTTATCTGCTCTGTGCAACCAAAGTGTAACAGAGTGGCTGAAATGATACAGTACTGTTGCAAGAAAAGAAAAAGAACTACAGCTATCTCTGAATACTTTATCCTTTGACCCAGGTAACACTAACACCTTAGCAGACAGATTCAAACCATAAACAGGGCAGGTCACTACCCAGGGGTTCAGTAACTTACCTCAAATACTCTTTCCTGTTGTGTCAGTGCCTCTCCTGTTATTACTTACTGGATGCTACAATCCTACTGAGATGTGTTCCAACAGTTGCAAACAGCCTACCTTGATTTATTGCTGTAATAATCAGTCCTGGGCTTGGCAGCACTTCAGTGGGAATTGTGGCTGCCCTGGTTTCTCAGAATCAAGTCTAACCTGCCATAAATCCAGCAGAGGCTATCAGTGATTGCTTTTGCAAGAGTGGACGTTTCGCCTTCCTGCATTCATTTACCAAATCCGAAAAAAGGAACCATGCTTATTAGCATGGATCTTGTCACAATTAATCCATTGATATTGCTAAGGCTCTGGAAAGAAGTCTGCTCCCAGTGCCTTTTTACATCCTTTTTTTAAATTTTATTTTTGCTACATTCACTGCAAACACTGTGCTGTGGTCTGACTATCAATTTTGTCAGGTGAAAAGAAAAAAGAACGAAAGCAAGAAATATTCTGCAAGTATTCTGGCTTTTAAATAGTAAGACATTGTTCACTTGACTAAATTTTAGTTTCCAAATGATGAAATGAAATCAGAAATAAGACCAGAATTTAGAGAAAGGGCATATCATTCTTGCCACAGTTATTATATATTTTAAGTTCCATGGGTTATAATAAAAAAAAGTTTGCTTATATTAAATCACATAAAAGATAACTCTTCAACCAGTTTTCATCCCAAAGAGAAAATTTGTGTGAAAAATTTTGGAAGCCTTTGTTGGTTTAAAAATCCTTCTTTCTGGATTGAGTTACTTATTTTTACAGTTTCCATGGATCGTGAATATTTGATTTCATATTTTCATTTTGAATGTTCTTGTTTTCTTTAAGAAGAAAAAAATATTCTAAATCCCACTGCCAAGTGACCAACCTCACCTCATTATGTGCTATTTCAAATCCTATGACTTCTCCAAACAATTTCTCCAAACTGCACCAGATCTAAAGAAATGCACATTTTCTCTTTATCTTTAAAACACCATTCAGATGTTTTTACTATAGAACCTACCTTGATTCTATCCAGATCAGTCAGTGCTTGGTAAAACAGCTATTTTGGCTAGAGGGATATTAAGTGGAACAACCCAAGGTCTTTCAGCCACACACAGCGAAAGCATCTGTTACTTATTTTACAAGTTGCTAATGACAGAGAACAGTTTTCAGCTCCTAATGAAAGAACATAAAATACAACCACCCTAGGAAACAGATAGAAGGTACAGGAGTCTTCTTGGCAAACTTACGCTGCTGCATTTCCACTGAATATAAAAAAGACTTTTATCTTATTACATTTTTTAAATCCACTATTTCTATTGAAATATTTATGAGTGTACTTTTATTTTCCTGTAGATTTCTAATATCCTGATATTTTTTTGCATTTCCTTACACTTCATAAAGTTACTTTGAAAGCTAACTCAGGAAAGTAATTTTTCTCTGTGTTTAAAGTAAACACAGCCACCACTGTTCCTTATTTTTAAAGGACAATGGCTCTAAGGCACTACCTCTACAATATAAAATTTTTAATCCTCTTCCTGAGAATATTTAAGGCTCCTGCTAATATGGAAGATAAGTCTCAGGCTTAGTTCATAGAAGTATAAGTAGCCTTGGTGAAGGCTTTAAAAAACACCTTATAAAACCTAAAATCTTTACATGCAAAAGTTTCACCCCACATTTGCCCAGGAATATAAAGAGAAGATAACCAGCTGCTGCCAAAGAAAGAAAAAAGCTAAAATTCTGAAGCCTTGCTATATTTAAATGCATACTCGACATTTCTAAAACTTATTTAGATGGGAAATCTTAAATAAGCTTGCATAAATAAAAAGTGGTGATATTCTCTTCACACAGTTTGGTCATGGAAACAAGCCTAGGCTAGTCCTGCTGGTTTGGTTCAGCTTTTGTAAAATGGTGGCTAAAATGTGATGCTGGAGGTATGCAGGCATCTTGTATCACACTTGCTGACATATGGATGTGTATTGAGGGAAGCAACAGTGCCAAAACTCTTTTCATTAAACATTCGTGTTTGCCAGTAGTTTCAGAAAATTAACAATTTTACCCTTTAAAAAGAAGAATTAACTACATATGATAAAAAACAGTCAATGTGTTCACTCTCCACAATTTGACATAACTGCTTTTATTCAAAGGAAAGCACTTTTGAGGGAAGGGACAGTTATTATTATTTTTTCCCTTTTTTATTGTGGCTGATGTCTCCCTCTAGATAAGTTTACCTTTGTTTTTAATAAATAGCAATGCTATAGAATAATTAAATTAGTTTGGATCTAAGCAAAATTCAACAGAATCTGTATCCTTATTCAAATGCTACTCTTTAGAGATGGAAATCCAGTGAATTTATCTTCATTACCAAGGCCAAGAATGGATTTCTCAGAAAACTAATCACTTCATAGCCAACATTTGGCAGCCAAAGGACTGCAAAAAATTCAAGATCTTGACAGAAGGACAATGAAATAGGCCAATGTAGAGACAAAAGTAATTTCCAGTGTTTACTAAAAATCTCAAGGTATGCCAGGTAATGCAGTAGCTAGCCATTCATAATAGTTGACCATAACAGTTAATATTCCTGACACTGAACAAGAAGATAGCTGCAGTGATAATTAACATATGGAATTTTTTTAAAGAAAATATTTATTAAATTTTATCATAATCTCTAGCAAGACTGTCTATGGTTTGGCTTATTTCATTGGCAATTTGCTCTAAGAATTCAGGTCTTCTGTTAGAACATTATAAATGATACAGAAAAAAGAGCTCAACTGCTGAATATCACATGTGGTTAAAAACAGAAAACATTTTAAAAGGCAATAGAACAACAAAGAAGATTGAAAAAATGAAGAAACAGTAAAGATACTAGGCAACAGACAGAAAAAAAAAAGAGCAAAAAAGAGCAGACTGGCACTGATGGCATGGTTCTGGACAAAGACAGAAATAACTGAGGATATCACACATGCTGCTGTTCTCCAGCAATGGGCAAATGACAATATGGTGTAACAGTCAACAACAAAATAAAATCCTTTCAGGCACTAAAGAAAGTAAAATGTCCATTTTGGCTACATACTTAAAACCTGAGCAGGCAGGTGATCCTGGTGCTTCTAGTGACACCTTTACCAGTGACAGCTAAGTAAATAAAGTTTCCATCTCATACAAGTTCCTTCTCCTGGAAGAAGTTTCATTTCTTTTACAAACATGTCTTGAGAAGGGTTCATGTGCCTAGGTGTGATGAGCCAGGGTCAGACAGCAGTGAAGTGCCACATCTGAAGTCCCTACCTCGGAGAGACCATTCTAGTAAGTGCAAAAATGTACCCTATGAATGGACCTGCAAATGCCTGGGCCAAAAGCTAGACCTCAACTCTATGTCCCTGATGTCTCACACTTTCTTACCACACAACTAAAAGGACCCAAAACCTGACCCCAATCTCTTCTGACCACCCCACATCTTTAGCCAAAGCCAGCATTATATGGGGTTTAGGTTTACATATCTTTGAGAGATCCAGTTTGTCTTGGCAGAAACATCTTAAGCAGCATTCAAACATTGAATGATATAGATGTTCTCCACCCTGGTCAGCTGGGTATACTTCTGTAGATGAAGCTTGACACAGGTGTTCAAGACTACCCAAGGCTCTTGGTTTTCTAGCACCCAGGAAAGATAACTTTAAGAAAACTGTTCACAGCCAAATCATTTCAAAATGCAGTGCAGATGAGCTAATGACCCCTGAAATACAAGAGAACAACAACAAACCCCGCCCCCCCCAAAACCCCCAAACAAATGAATAAACAACAACAACAAAAATCCCCACCAAAATATACACATGAAAATAAAGTTTATAAATATGAGTAAATAAGGTTTTACAGTCATAATAAAGGAATGGTTGATAATGAACAGTATGCAGAAATGTATTTGAAGCAGGGAATTGCCAGGCTGCTTGGCTTGTTTCCTGATCATAAACTGAGAGCCAAAGATCCTATTTACATGTTTCTCAGCAATTATGTGATCAGTAGACTTGAAGAGGAAAAAAAATTGCTTAGTATAGATTTATCTATTTCTTTTACTAAAGAATGCATGTCAAGAAATACATTTTGTATCTAAGCCATTTGAGAAAGAATAGACAGTGTGTTCAAAATCCCTTGCCAGATGCTGGGCAGTACCCCTCCAGGATGCAGGCTTATGATCCCACAGGTTCCTCCTGCATAGGTGTAATAAAAAGCTATAAAATCATGGAGTTGCAGAATTGCCTGGGTTAGAAGGGCCTTTAAAGATCATTTAGTTCCAATCCTCCCTCCATGGGTAGGCAGTGACACTTTCCACTAGACCAGGTTGCTCAGAGCCCCATCCAGCCTGGCCTTGAATATTTACAGGGATGGGGCATCCACAACTTCTCTGGGCAACCTGTTCCAGTGTCTCACCACCCTAATAATAAAGAATTTCTTCCTAATATCCCATCTAGCCCCACTGACTTTCAGTTTGAAGACATTTCCCCTTGTCCTGTCACTTCACAGCCTTGTAAACAGACTCTCCATCTTGCAGGCTCCTTCAAGGTACTGGAAGTCTGCAATTAGATCATCCTGAAGCCTTCCCTTCTCCAGGCTGAACAGTACCAATTCTCTCAGCCTTATATAAAAGGGTGTCATCACCCAAACATTTGAGGTTTAGTTCTTCTCTGACTCAGTTCCACTCATCTTCTGTGATGAGATACTGTTCTTTGGATTTACACAGGTTTCTACACTCAGCTAAAAAACTGTAAAACAACTTTCACTCTGGACTAGTGGAAGGAGGTCCATGCAGCGCTTTCTGGCATTGTACACTCAGTGACTCTTCTTCAAGAAACACAAGAATAATAAACCTATTTCTACAGAAAAACAGGCTAATCGCCACACACCTCAATGGGTCAGTCATTAAATTCTATGAACATATACTATAGAAACAGCAAGTAAGTTAAGAGAGTATGCAACAGCTTTTTTCCTAAGGCATTTGAATTTGTAAACTGGCATTTTTTAAGACAAAAAAAGAACAACTACTCCAACAATCTTAGATTTTCTTCTTTTTCTATTTCTTCCTTTCATGTCTTGTCAGTATGAATAATGAAGGGTAAACACCCAGCTGGTTACACATTACATATCAGTCTGGCTTTCTCCTGGGAATGGAACATGCTACATTCTCTGCAATATAATAGTGCAAGGTAAGGGAGAAAGAATAAGAAACCCCAACATAAGGATGACTTTCTTCTACTCAGTCAGCAACATTTTAGATTTTTTTTTCTATTATGTAACTATAAACAACCTCAACTTTAGTTGAAAATATATGGAATGGATTTCCTTACATTTTAAATACTCCCCATCTAAAGCCAAGAAAATATAAGAAAATTACATTAATGTCTAGTAAAAACTGTTCACTCAGTCAAGGTCTGTTTACAATAATACTACCTTTAGCAGCCAGCATTACAGAGCAAACAAACAATAAACTGTCATGCACGGAAATTAATGTATGAAATAGAAGTCTGTAATGCAATCCATATAACCAGCATAGAGTCTGCTGTAATGGTTCATTATGAAGCTTCAGATGGACCCCAAGGAAACATTTTCTGCCCATGTTAAAGAAGGGAGAGGCGTTCTCAGGCTTTTTTTGCAGGATGCACTATTTCTCCCAGTCTTTCAAAGCTCATTAGCTGTCATGGCGGAGCAAAACAGCAACTGTGACATGAGCTGCTAAAAATATCTCTTATTGGCATCTGCCCTCTGGTATTTTGTGTTCATTGGAACCTTCAGAGGGTGTGTGAAATTTTCCAGCTGCTTATAATATATAGACTGAGCTTTAAAAGACTCAGTGACAGACCTCGTGTTATAGAGAAGGGAAGGTCTAGAAGGGATACAAATAAAAAGGGCATCACTACTTGCTGGAACACTCTACACTGCTTTACAGCACACAGAACCCTGCTTCCATATAACCATGTTTTTACAAAATGGTGAAAGTCTATGCAAAAACTGGTTTTATTATTTCCAAAAGTTTGCCAGACATACGCACGGTTTCCACCCTGTGAGTATCTACTTCTTTTCTTCTCAGCATATAGCAGATTGGAAATGACTTCTTGTTTTTTTGCTTCTAAGAAAATTTCAGCATCGTTTTTCAGAATTCCATACACAAAAGCTTCACCTGCATTTTTTACTCCCAATAAAACAAATAAAAAGCTCAGAAAGAGGAACTAGCCTTACTAGGCTTACAAGTTTAGTCAATAGTCTGGAGAAATCACAACTAGCAAGACAAAGAGGCCTAAGTCATCAAGCAGGATGTTGAACCAAGACTGTACGGGAGTAGCAGTAGTGAGGTGCATGCAGTAGTGAGGTGAAAGGCGGTCCTGTGCCACTGCTCAATTTTGTCACTAACTATCTTCAGCTTATTAACTGCCCCAGTAGGAGGCAACACAAACTGCGAGGCTTGCAGTTATGAAATGAAAATGAAGAGGAGCTTATATTGCCTTCTATAGCTGAATTTCCTACATAAAAAAATGTTTTCTGCCTTACTGCCTTACATGTGGTAGGTGTTTAAAATAATGATAAGTAAAAAAGAATAGCTTCTTTATAATTTCTCACAGGAAAAAAATGCCCAATTTAAAGAACCAAGAAGTTAACATGCAATAACAATTTAATGAAATCCTGTGGGTCTTGTCATCTATTTGAGTTGATATTTGTCATAGATATAGCAACTGTCTGTGGCAGGTGGTTGGCTGAAAACAATAAAAGGCATGAGGAACACACAACTACGTGCACTCAATTAAGGAAGTGTCACATTATCTGGCATTCGATATATAAAACAAAAATAAAGTTGAAGAAACTTAAATAATCTCAGATGGCAGAAATGGAAAAAGCTCCACCACAACCTGTTTTCAGTGAAAGAAGCCTCAGTGACTTAGGGAAAATCCACTCACATTCTAACCTCTTTCCAACTATTTAATGTGCATTCTAAATGACTATACGAGACAGCTGAGATAAGCAGAAAGCTTCCTGCTTAAAAATTATTGCTGAAGACATTGGTTCACTGTGTCTCCACAGGGAAATTGAGTAAGACTTTACTTCCATCAGCAGTTCCAGTGAGAAGAACATTAATCAAATCACTTTATGGAATACTTCGGCATTACTTACTGATCTTATTTTTTCTAAGTTGTAAGACAGGACACCATTTCTTGTGAAATGAATAATAAGTAATTACCACTTAGCCAATGGAAAAGGGCAACCTGTAATGTTGGTCCTAGTTGGTGGCACTCAATATGTTTCATGAATAATTTCCAGCCACAGCCCCCATGGAATCCCCTTATGAAATCCCCACTATCAGAGATATGGGTTGGTAAAAGAGCAACAGACACAGCTATTTATATGAGTATCAAATGCCTTGTTAAAATTGCTTGTATTGCTCATAGGGGTTTTTCTGTTTCAAGGATAAATGAGTAAGCAAATAAACCGTTACAAATATAACCTTCTATATTTCCCATAAATCTATATGGAAAATTTCAGTCTGTGGCTTAGCACACTAAAATCAGTACCTCACAAGAAAATGGGTACTGCAAAGTAATAGTGAATTTTTAAGCCTCTTAGATTAACAAAGAAAAACTTACTGAATAAGCAAAATTTTGCACTGGATAAACAAAATTACCTGTTTCTGTGATGTGTAAAAGCCTATCAGTGACTCTCAGGAACTTGCATAATGTAAAACTTATTAAGAGTTAATAGTTCTGGCAAATATAGGAACTTTCAATGGCAGTTACACAAAGTTCAGAACTCAGCCAGCCTGACTTCATCATGCACTCTTCTACAAAGAGAGTTACACCATAGAAAATAGTATCTGTTTTTCCTCTTTCGAAATATGTGATATTAGATGGCATCAAATGAAATTTAATTCCAACAAAGTCAATCGAACGAGCAGATGTAGCAAGCAATCAGAATAGGAGAAGAGAATTTGGCACCACAGCTTTTATCCTCAGCCCACCTCTGGCCCCAAGAGCTATGAAGAACATTGCCTGTGAACTCTGAGGAGTGCAGTGTGGCATTTGTGCCTGCTTGCCCAGGAACAGCTGTCCCCTTGGTGGCAACGCTGCCAAGTTAAAAGTGTTCAGCAGGTTGCCGGTCCTGCAACCTGAACCCCTTCCCATTGCTCCTGCCAGGAGGCAAATCCTGCTGCTCAGAGAGGGCCCATGCTGCACTGTGGGGTAGCGGCACTTCGGATATCCGCTGCTGGACAGCTGGACAGCACTTGATCCTGGCAGTGCCCGCTCCTGTGGCCAGGAGTGAGAGCCTGTGGCCTGGGATGAAGATCCTGAGCATGCCTGGGCAGTGACCCTCAGAGGAGCTTCAGACACCAGCCCAGCTCTCTACATGAAGTCATCTTCATACCCAGGGAACACGGATGGGAAGTAGATCTGACTGGAAATGGGTTAAATATGGTTTATAAATACAATGGGGCTCCCAACTGGTATCAAGCATATCATTTAGAGTGAATGCTTTACATTTCCTTACTTTTTTAACATTTAATTTAATTTTTATAAAACAAAATCCTGAAAATATCTGACATGAGATTTCTAAATCAACAGGTAGAAGACAAGGAAAAGAGGAATTAGCAGTGGAGCTAAGGCTATGTTGGGAATTTGGAGGAGGGTGTGCTGAGGAGAAGAAGAGTTAATGAAGCACAGAGGAAGAATAATGGCAAAATGGCCCAAGAGTTAAGGAGAAAGCTGGAGGACATCAGGTGAGAATTTAGCATCTGTCAAACAGTTGTGGGGAAGATGACAGTCTACAGACCAGGAGAAGTGATGGGAAATTCACACTCAATGCAATGCTGCATTGACAGGGTGGGAAAATCACCTGTGTAAATACTAGTTTTAATTCACATCCTATTTATCTTGAGGCCCTAGCACAATCCCACATCAAACTTTCTAATGAATTACAAGGTACAAAACTTCGGTGACTTCAAATACCCTCCACTGTTTCCAGAGTTAAGCTGTACTCTAATATTGGTATCACCTGAAAAAGTAATTTAGTGTCTAGAACTTGTTAAAGATGTATAACACAGATTATTTCATCACTGTTCAGGAACATAACAAAAATAAATTACCACAATAAATTACTACAAAATAATAAAACAACCCCAACCAAACCCAAATTTGTACCTACTTTATCTTCCATTTAAAACAATAAATATCCCTACAGTTTGATGTTGGTATATTAATACAAGGAATGTAGTCATTACTTATTCAGTGAGGACTGTTGTGCACAAATCACTGGAAACCATTGTCTAAAGAGGCTACTTAAAGAAAAAGAAGATTACCCTTTGCTTATGCATCTGAACATGAGAGACAGAACTTGTTGCTCTTTACATATCACAGATTTTTCAATAAATCTCATTTTTTGCCAGTTTTCTATTTCAAATTACATTCTTGAATGTTTTATCTCCATGTTCTGGTGGTACAAAATGAGGTTTTGGGCTCCACATATTAGAACTTTAAATATAAAAGAGATTAAAACACACAGCGGGAACATTTAATTCTTCATCTTCCACTTTAAAGCACTCAGTCAGGTGAATACTGATAAAAAATGTAGAACAGGACAATACATTTTGTTGTAATACTCTTTTCTACCTCTCAGATGCCATACTCATGGAGGACAGCTTATTTTTGATGCAGTGAGATCTTTTCATGCAGAGTATTTTTGTTAATGTATTTCATTATAAAAAAATAATTTCACAAAATTCTAAACAAAAATAACCTGCCATTGATTTCCTATTTTGAGAGGAAATGCACTTTGCTATGCAGGGCTGGGCATCTCAGAGTGTCAGGAACATAGAGCTACTCTCCTTTTTTAAAAAAACCAAGGCACTTATGAATTGCTCTTTAAGTGAGCAGAGTCAGTGGGAATTTGATAGCATTTTGCCAGAAGAATGTTTTGCCTGTGGGCTAGAACTGCTATGGGCAGCCCAGTGTCACTTCAATGAACTCCAGCTTACCAGGGCATGTGTGAATGATTTCTTTATGCAAGGCCCTCACAGCCAATCTGCTTCTGAACGAAACACTTGTTTTGAGAATTTCTAGTCTTAGTCTTCTCTTCACTCCCTCTGTCTATAAAAATAAAGAGTTAGCTTAAAAATGTACTAGAGAAATAAAACTACGTCCAAATAAAATTTATTCACTCCCAGGCAACTGTGCTGCTATTTCTAGCTTACTGGCAGAAGATGAATTTGTGACTTAAGGGCAGAATTTTATAAGTGGCAATATAGCAGAAAAGGTACCTTTATACAGTAGGGATTTCTGTGCTCTGGAATGAGAAATTTCAGACTTCTCTATGTTGCTTATCTGAACCTCATTCATGTTTACTTCACAGTTAGGGATTATTTTATTTCTAAAATTCTGGTTTTTTGCAAATTGCACATTTTAAAAAGTGATAGCATAGACTAGATACTTTACTCAAAGAAATACCTTTGTTTTATGTACTCTGAGTGTTAGTCTAGAATATCTAAGAGGTATGTAAAACTACAAATTTGAATTTCTTGTTAAAAGTGCAAAAGTGGTCATTATTAAATCTCAATTATATCAGTATGAAGTGTCACTTTTTTAGTTTCGGGTTGGGGGTTTTTTTGTTTGTTTGTTGGACTCAATTTTTCTGTTGCTTCTGTTTTGTAAATTACTCTCTGTTTTTTAAATTGCTTAAACAGAGCTAATAAAGCCTAAAAAAGTGGAATAAATATGCATGTTTATGTGTGAAAATGCAATAATAAATAATCATTAAGCACCACTTACAAAAACACAGGAGACACACTTCAGTAATTTAATGTCTCTCAAGGTGGAAAGAAGCTTTTCATTTCCACGTGTAGGGCATTCAGAATAATGTCCTTAAATCAGCTTTTAGAAAGCAATGAGAAAGTGCTGTTGTTTATTCTGAAGTCTATTACAACACAGGGCATCAAAACCAAAGAAGCATGAGATGATTTTTTTTCTTTAAAGTGGATTTTTTGTGAAAATAAAGAAGGCACTGCTGTTTATTTAAAGATGAGACACATTTTAGGCTGAATTTACATTAAAGTCTCTCAACTAATGGTGGTATGATGTTCCTGAGGTTCCAAAATAGTAACATTCAGATAATATTTAAAAATAGCAATATAAATTAAATCTTTTCCACTAAGTTGGTCTAAGTAGTTCCTGTTTAATCCTGTATGCACGGCAACATTAAAGCATATTGAAAACATTTTTGTTTTGCTATTATTGATCAGTGTAGAATCGTGAATTCATTGCAGTGGCATCTAGGAAAAAAATCACAGGAAAACAAAGCCATATCTGCATGGCTAAATATCCATTTTGGTCCAATCACGTTGAAATGTATGCAAATGCTTTATCAGTTTTGAATCTCTAGAAGCTCCCAAGAAATTCATGTTTGGATCCAATAGGATAACCAACCATTGGCACAATGAGTATGGGGAGAAATGACCTGGCAGAAAACCCAGTGGGATTTCCCACACGTACAGAATAAGCCAATCATCTAGTAAAATATTTTAATTAATATTTTGGGGGTTGTTTTTTATGATCTTGTGAAATGGCTTGCTAGATGAGTGATGTTGCGTCATGATGCACACTCACATAATTCCATCTGAAGAATTACTGCATGCTTTAGGAAAATCATGCTACAACACAACAGAGATTTTAAAACTACATCATGCTTTATATTTTTCTAAAGTCACTATGCCAAAATATAATCAATTTAGTAACAGAGTACTGTCCTTTCTGTTAGTCTTCAGATCGTATTTAATGGAAAAAATTCTACTGCTTCCATTAAAGTAGCTGAACTGAAGATAATTAATACAGATTACTACCCACTGAAGGAAAATAAGTAAATTCAATAAATAAATTCCTGTGGAAATTTAGTTAAAATAACGTATTTCTATTTCCTTGAGAAAATATTTTACTTTAGATTTATTAACATAAAGAGGGTACTAAAATCTACTGATTTGCTTTCTTTAGTGGCTGTTGCATATATTAGTTGTTTATTTTCTCATTAAAACTCCTATATAATTTAATAATAAAAGCAGTGATTTTTTTTATTACAGTCTAGATTAATTTTGCATCACTTAATTGTCCTGACATTATGACAGGTTTCTTTTCCTGAGTAGTTTAAAAGGAAAAGGAGAATTCAAAAGAGGCAAAAATCCAGAAACAGGCCACCAACTTGGCATAAATGTTGACTCAAGGGAAATCTCCACAATCTTAGATTACTAAATTACAATTAATTTCTTATTATGATGAAAGGGATAAGTCTTGTCTTACAACCATGAAAAAAAAAACAAAAGAAAACCACAGGAAACAGTGTCGGCAGCCCTCCTACCTTTCCGTTTTGATTGCATCAAATATGCACATCCTGAGCAGAAAGCTTTGGTAAGACACAGAAGACTTCAGGACTTCTGGAAGAGAGCAGGTGGGATTGAGAATCTAGTATGATGCTGTGACAAGCTCAGAGGCACACCTTCCCAAATATAAACAATGGGGATAATGTCCCAGATTTTCTGGGGCTGCTGTGGGGGCTAATGCTCAGAGAACACTTCAAAAACGCTGTACAAGCACTGCTCATTAACAGACAAGGAGAATCTTTTGGAAGATTGAAAGGCTTAGAGTTACACCCTCAGGGCTGCTTATGGATTTGAGAATAATATTATTGGTTTATATCTGGCAAGAGCCTCTAGAATAAAAATTATCACATTGTAAGATGTGTCTCCCCAAAAGTGCTGGGATTAGGGAACAGTGTACCTGGGGGGGGCAGTATTTGAATACATGTGCAAACCCTCATAGTGATCATAACTAGGGACTCAACAGCTACTTCTTTTTTAAAAAACAAAATGTCCTTCAACCCCTTTGGAACTGAAAAGGATCTGTATGAGTCAAGAGCTGAAGCTTCCTGGAATACTGTAGGACATATTTCCGTGGGATGGGGACATTCTGGCTCTGCTACATACAGAAAGTACAGGTTCAATACATAATACAACTCTGTTTACCCAACACCTTGGTCTGAAACCACAGCCACTGAAGCCACCTCCAACTCAGTAACTCAGTATATGAAGTTGCTGTGCTGTGTGAAGGGGAATTAATTGGCTTCCTGAGCAGGTTTTGCTGCTTATGCAGATATCTACACTAACAAGCCAGTTACAATTCTTTATTTACAGCATTGGTGTCATTACTGTAGACACTAATTAACTGGTCAAATGTATAGCTAAACCATAATTCTTTAAAAAATGCTGACACACAATTCAAATTAAAGTGTCAAAAGAGCAAAGATAGCTGTATTAGTGAGGACCAGATTTACAGCAATTTTAGAGACATAGGTGCTACATAATAAACTTTAAATGCTGGTGAAAATTCATAAAAGACTCCCTAAAATGACAAAGAACTGTTGTTAGCATAATTCCTCAAACTATGAATATGTATGAACTCCAATTCCACTTAAGTATATGAAATTTTCAAGTACATGAAATTTTCAAAGCCTCAAATCACTTTGAATAAAAACACAAATTAAAAATTAAAAATCTAATCTAAGGACATACAATAATATATAGCAATAAACCACTTGACTTTTTTAAAAAAATCTTATTTTAAAAATACTGTCACTATTCTGCTGATGTAAATGCTTTTCTGTCATTAATACCAAGTTAGTGTATGTAGTTTAATTTACTTTTGATTAGATATGCATTGTATGAGTCATTGCAGATCTTAAAAATCTATTATAAAATACTGCAGTCAGGAGAACAATAGTTAATACAAAGCAGTTGACTCCTTCTGCTGATTGAGTTTGATTGCTATGGATGGCAACCACACATGCACAGGAAGAAAATAAAACAAAACCCTGAAAGAGAACTCAAGGCTCTGTACATCAAGGTACTGGTATAGAAGTCCCGGTGATGTTTTTCCCTCAACAAATTTCCACAAAGAAATAAAACAAAGATAAATCCATAATGATGACATTTCTTGTTTTCCGTCTACATGTTTCAAGAAACTTTTAGTTTTCCTGGCTTGCTAGTCTGCAGTAGAGCGACTTGCATAATCAGATAGTGGTTTTAGACAGGAAACAAGTGTAACTCTACTTGCTTTCTCTTTTATCAAGATCCTCAACATATTTAGAATGCTCTTCCCTGTTAAAAGAGTAAATTGTATTGTTGGAAACCTCTAGGTGTCAGTGAGAAACAGGCAAGGGCTTGCCACAAAGGTCCCTGCCAGCAATAGGCAGTGTCTGGGTTTCCCAGGTATCCCCCTCACCTCTAGGAGGGACTCTAAAGACCATTGGAAACTCAGCTTGGGCAGTCAGGACCAACTCTGACACTTTACACTGCCAGTTCTGCAACTAAGAGTTTGGATTCAGAGGGGTTATTAGTTTCCATGTTATTTGAAAATTTTTTCTCCCTAACAAACACACACTACCAGAACAGCCTGCTATCTTTGTCCTCCACTTTTCTTTCTACTTTCTAAAAAATGATACAGTTAAGTCATATTCAGTCACATAATGAAAATTGTGTGTGTTTATTTGCATGCCACTCTTGAAATAGGGGTAAGTGAATGCAGATGATAAAAACAACTTGCACCTGATCACATCAGCAATAACCTACAATTGAGGCCCAGGAGAATGGCAGCAAATCTTTGTGGTCATCATACTGTCCAAACACGGTAAGAACAAACAACAGTATGACTCTGCTCATGCAGTTTCAGTTTTACAAGATGACGTGTAACCTAAAGCTACTGAGAGATTTGAAGCACTCTAAACCTGTGTGTACATTGTTTTCCTATCAGATGTGACATTAACTTAATTACTGAAGCATATTTATTGCTAGGCATATAAAAAGCATAGAAAACACGAACAGTAGCAAAATCAGGCCAAATGCATGGGAAACTCAGCTCCCTTGCCTAAACACTGACACACATTACCACTGGAGATGTACCAAGACATCTGCACAGGGCTGGCAAAAGGGGGACAATCAGTAGGCAACCTGCATTCTCAGAGGCCACAGCTGTTGGTCTGGAGAAGACCTGAATAATCTCAAACAGCACCAGATGACTGTGGCTAGACACTAAAAATTAACCCTAGAAAGATACTATAAAAAAAGTTTATAGACTTACTCCTCCATTTAGCAGTATTTCCACACTAAATTAACTGTTGGTATTCTCTACAATCAAAGAATGAGACTAGACACCAATCTTTAATGGGACCTTTGAAAGTATATATTAACTTCTGATTGGAATAGTTAGGTGCTGTTATTCACAATTGTCAACTGTATGAGCAGAACTTTTAAAGAGTGATTTTACTTCAGCAGTTTTTCAGGTAACTGCCAAAACATCCAAGTACCATGTCTGTAGCAGTGTGTTGCTTCTTATCTGAGCCCCATTTTTTGAAACCAAAACCAAAACTAAGCTACCAACTGCAAAGCCTTTAATCAAAAATACAAGTTTCTGTCAAAAAGAAAAGATTTAGCAGAAAGGGTAGTATTCACTCTAATTTGTTTTCATCCTAAGATTAATTGTATTGTCTAATGATGGAAATACCAGGATACTGATATCTCCTTGTGTTGATTCCTCCAAAAACATACGTTAAAGTATTTCTGTCATGAAAAAGTGAGTTGTGGCTGGATTAGATGGATAAAAGCTCTCCCTTCACCACCCATTGTCCCTCCCTCCATGCACCACCATGGCAGTGGTTTCTGCTACCAGGCTGTGACACTCACTGAGGAAATGAATGATCTGGATGAAAAGTGTCTTAGGGGTTCTTACAATGAAGATTTATAAATTCTCCTACTGTTTGCAGCCAAAGAGGGCAGCACATTTCTGCAATATCAAATCAATCCTTGAGTTACTGGATGAACTGGCAACTTTTGTCACAGACACAGTCAGGGAGCTCAAATCAGAGCTGAAGTTATGCAAAATTCACTTTATCTGAAATGTTACAAGATTCAGAACTGTAAGAAAATTTCCCTCTTTCTGTATCTTCTGTTTTCTTCTGAAGCTGACCACAAATCTTTACTATCTTCAAAATAGTACAATCACCTGACAATCCTCCATTAAACTTTGATTACTATGTATTCCAATACCATGTCATAACCTTAAAAAAAATAAATCACTAAGCTAGGTATCTTGGAATTTCTTCTTTTTAAAAAATAATGCTGGTGTTTTAAGTGGAACATTTCAGACATACCTCCTCAATGGGTTACATTTACTCAAGTTCAGCATGGCTTCAACTGCCCCATGCATGTTTTTTTTCTGTGGTGTAAAGATGTGCATGAGGCCTCTCAGAAGAATTGCTGAATTATTTCCTCAGATCTTTGGCCACATTCCCATTTCAATGAAATTAGCAGCTGTTCCTCTTCAGTCTTCTACCTCTACAAGCATCACTATATTGTCTTGCTTCCAGATCCTTATGTCAGTAAAAACAGGGAAACACAGAAAAGAGGTGAGAAAAAAAAAACCACACACAAAAAATGAAGGGATCTCCTCTTACAAATATGAGTATGCAAAAAGGATAAAACATTTAACTGGCAGTACAGATATGGTCACTGGTTTTGTTATGGCTTCTAAGGGATGATAACTACTCTTGACTGTAATGCCTCTTGTACTCTGATTCTTGAGCACTGCTGACACAGATTAGTGATGAGACCACAAGGCTGAGCAAGTACTGGCTCCCATTATCTTAAGCACACATTGCAGGCTTGTGTTCACTGCAGGCATTAGGCTGACTGAATCTTATGATGAGACTCATATAAAGCTAACAAGATTTACTTCTGGTTCATCCACTGACTTTCAATTTCTGACTTACTCCTTTGCACTTGATCCCACAAAGCACAGATTTGTCAGACTACGTTCCTCAAGACATCTATTATTTCCTAGAAGAGCTGATGACTAAAACTACTTGCTACATCATCACTGCACTGTTGACAATGCTGAGGTTCATCTTGCTTAATTGGCACATGTTTTCAAGAAAACCGCAACTCACAGGGCCAAATTATCTGCTGCTGAATGCTAATGGCTCATTTACAGTTAAGGCATGAGAAAATTCAAGCCTCCATTACCTCTTAGAATTATTGCTTGAAAGAGGTTAGGTGCCCTAGGCACTAGAGTGGAAGAAAATTTTGTTTTAATTACTAATTGCAGTAACAATTACTTATTGTGACTAAGGATATCAAACGTTTTCCATAAGAAGGTGTCTTGTTTTAATGCAACAGGACCACAAGAAGGTATTTTTGTTTTAATTAGAATTACACAAGACTTTAGCAATGTAAACTGAAACCACATAGCCTAGGAAAAATAACATTACTTGTAAAAAATTCTGAAGATCCCTTATTTGAACTACTGAAAACATATACAGCTTAAGAGAAGAGGAGAAATACCAAATGCTCTTAAATCCTAAACATAAATTACAGTGCATAACATAAATTACACCACTTCCTGCAGAAGGCAGTAACACATGAACAAACCAGGGAATCCATAAAGTGGCAAATTTTGTATTGAGTTAAAATAGACAATCCCTCCATCATTTCTCTAATTCTCCTGAATGAAACCAATCTAAATGAAAAATGTTTAATTTAAGGTACTTTGAGTCAAAAGGATGCCCTGGGTTCAGTAGCAGCCTATTGCATTCTTTGAAGTAATGTCTTCTTCATAGCCTTAACTCCCATATGTTGGTCAGCATAAAAATCTATACCTTAAATTGGGTTGTAAACCAATGTGGATAACAGATATGGGTTGCTGCTAATATTTGTATTAATCTCCTTAGCAGAAGGATATTCTGGGAAACATTTGAAATTTTCAAACTGTTGAAAGAGAGTATGATAAGAGATGAGCATGTGTGGGAGAAAAATAGGTTCTTGAACCCATAATTGTGACTCCCACACTATTTGTTGCAACTGTCTCTGGTGATAGCATTCATAATACCTCATCCCTTCAAGGTCGACACCTTTTCAGTGTGGTAAAGTATTAAACTTATTTTTTATTGCCACAAAAGAGTACACACTTTAAAGAACCTGGCTGTGTTTGAGAATTAAGAAAGCAAGCAGCGTATTCAGGGGGCAGTGTGATGGGAAAATCAATATACTGTTCATTTATGCTAATACAGTCCCTTACAGTTCCACAATAAAGTGAGTGCCCATTTGAAGTCATGCTAGTATTGACAGCCTAATTGTCAGTGAACTCATAGAAAAACCAAACATGCCTGCAAAATGTCACAATTCACATTGCTCATTAATAGAACACCATAGAAATTTGTACTTATTTATTAATTTTAGCTGAAGCAGGCTTTGAGAATATTTCTTCTAGCTTTCATCCAGGTGATGAACCAGTAGCATTAGGCAGTGAATGCTCATCTCCCACTGACTTCCATGAAAGTATTCCTATTCAAGTTCCCTACAATGCAGGATGAGGCTCACACTCCAGTTTTTGGGTCCATCAAATTAAAAATCCATACAGATTGTGCATAACCACTCAACAATCTTTCAGCAAGAAACCAAGATAATTATTATTTTGTCATTATGTGTAAATTAACTACCAATTAAAAAAGAGCAATGCAAGAATAGTAAGTAGTTAAATATATCAAATCAATACAATCTCCAAAAATAGTACAATATTGACAAAATAGAGGTGATTACCCAGCTGTATCACATATTTTTGACTAATTTAGTATTCATATCTTAAACTATTTTCTCTGTCCTAAGAAATGAAAATTGTATTAGTGTCAGTACTGTATCTGACTTGAGAGACCCACATATTATTGCATGCTACATACATTTCTTCACTTTAATTTTAAACTACCCTTCAGAGCTGCTTTGGGCTAAACCCATATCTTTAATAAGTAACTTAATACACAGATATTTGATTATACCTTTAGGAAAACAAATCAACTCCTTTCTGGAAAAATAAATCTGATGTGATATTAAAAAAAATTAAATAAATCCTGTCAAAGATGTGAATAAAAATAAGATGAGTGTAGGACAGAACATGGTTTAAGTCACAATTTCATTAATTTATCTTGCCCTTCCACTGCTCAGCCACCGATCATGCCATTCACAGAACTATTATTTTATAACTCCCACATACATGCAATGACAACTTCTTTTCTGTGCCATTACTCACAGACAGTGAAAGGCACTGTTTCTCTCTGACACACATTGATGCACCTCTCCTCATCTTCCTTTACCAGATACACCTGCTAAGCCACACCTATGTTGACAACACAACAAGCAAACACCACTGCAATAACAAATCAGTTGGCATTGAGGACAACACAGGAATTTGACAATTTAAGCCCAAGCCAAGTTTTGGAGACTGAATTCCAGGTCTTAGTGGCTAGAGTACACTAGATGAAACACCTGGGACACATCTTTCCAGTTCCACTCCAGAGAAAACCATTTAAGGTGCTGCAGTATTATTCATGGTACAAACCAAACAACGGCCAGTGGGGAAAATGTGGACATTCTCTTCAAAACAACTGAACTAAAATGCTAACATGGACATGCTCTGTGGAACTATGCTTAAGGTCCACAGAAGGGCTACAGAAAAAGCAGATGAGATGTCCCAAAGGAGAACAGGCTATTCAGCATAGATAGATCAAGAGAGAGGTCTGACTCAGGGGCATACAGCAGAATAGTCCAGCATGGGAGAATATCAAAAAGTATTTCTATGGGTCTACAAAGCTCACACCTTCTTTCCTGACCCCTAGCAGAAGCATTCTTGCTGCTGAGGAGAACAGCACTCCTAAAAGAAGCATGTTAGCAAAATGAAGTCCTCAAGCTTTATCTCTACTGACAGGGAAACCAGTAATGAGAAAGAAGAAATCTGGTTTTCATCTGCCTATTTTCACACTCACATTTCATAAAACCTTTTGACCATCTCTCTGCAGCTCAGAAGAGGTCAGCTCTTTCCAAATCAAAGCTTCCCTCAGGAAGCCTGAGGGAATACATTCTCCTTGGTGGAGTGTGAATATAATACACGCTGCAGTGGTATTCCCTATCCTCACTACATTGGTCTGTAAGATGTAACCAAAATTAAACAGATTTTAAACAGAAGGAGGGCACAGCTGGTGTATTACCTCTGTAATTTTAAAGTACTATTTTTATCCGTTTTCTATTGTGCACTAATCAAACTTCTATGGAAACCAATTACTGAACCTAGACTGATTTTGCTATGTCCCCAGAATACACTGAAATATTAGTATGCAGCAGATAAACATACAGGTATAGGGATTGTTTACCCTCTTCCATGGCAGAGGCTGTGTACCCAGAGTTAAACACTTTTGGGGATACTGTATGTATACCCTATGGGATACCTCTGAGAGGCACTATTTTTGGAAGTGTGGTACAGAATTCAGAACTTGAGCAACTGATGAATATTGCATCTGTCTACTGTCTTTAATTTTACTCATTTTACTGCCTTACATTCTAAATTAAGGTATTTAAGAGTTTCACATTAAGAGTTTAAATGCAAGTTGGCTTTAGTTGACAACCTACACAAATGTAAAAGAGAAAAAAAAATCTAAAATTGGACTCTGGACTAAAATCTTTGGTGAGGAATAGATGAACTTTCACAGCAGATGTTGGTAGTAAGATGAAAAACTGCTTTCCTGCTCTTCCCCCTTCCTGTCAGAGCAGCAACACCGCTGAGTTTAAGCTGCATACCCCTGGAGTACAACTCACTGGTGGCATTCACTCCTGTGCAAATTAACCCTAAAATGTATCCAACCTTATCATCAACAGTTCATAATAAACAACAAATACACTTAGGTTCTCCACAGATGTTAAAAATAACCAGGAAATGAGCAGTATATTCATTAAGGTAACTGGCTCAAGATTTTTTGTTCCATGTCATACAGCTTGTGAAGGAGTACACTAAGACACTGTTACTGAAATGTGTAATTTGGAAGTCTTTAAAGTGTTTTCCGACAGAAGTTGAAAATATAAGAAAGAGATGAGTGAGAAAATCTGTTCTGAACTGAGAAGAGACTTGAAAAGGGTGAGAACACAGAGTAGGCATGTAGAATTTGTCTAGGCTAAAGATTTAAAAATTCTGGAATTTGTATCTTACATGATGAAAGGGTTCTTGTGACACCACTACAGAAGTACTTGATCAGACTCAAACAAAACTAGGATGACAAAGAGCATTTACAAGAGGTGACATAAGGAGCTCAGTATTGAACAATATAAAATGAGCCAAAAGCTTATTTGACATGCTTTCCATATTTTTTTTTCCCTTAAGAACAGAAGGTAAAAGATTCATGACTAGCTGTAAATTACAAATATATCCATAAACTATGACATCTGAACTGGAAGGCATTGCAGAGCTTGACACGCTCATTGTGGTAGAAATAGCACCTTTTGGCAACCTTTATAAAAAAACAGAGAGAAGTGCCACCTGAATTGAATATATGGTTGCATAAAGACATTTAATAACACCAGTCATGTCGACAGGATGGTGAAGTTATATCTGTTTGGAAAGTGAGGAGGGCAAGTGTGAGTTGGAGCAAAAGATTTCAGTATTTTACAAGTGTCTAGAACACATCTGGGAGGAACAAACATTAAGAAGATAATGGAGATAGGAAATATATGAAAGCTGTCTGGAATTAGACAGATGAAAGTGGTAAATCTAGAGGTTTCTTTCAGAGTTCTGCAAGTAGTAATTTCTCAAAGAGAAGACATATGGCAGTACCAATTCAGAAATATCCAGCCACTGAGCAGGAGCTAGCTACAAGTTCCAGGCTACTACATCCTATTAATAATTTTGGCTTTAAGCTCAGGCTATTCAACTGAAATAGAAGAGGAGAAAAAAAGAGGCATATGGGTGGATCAACAATAGCTAAAAACCATCAGTGTCAGGTTGCTCTGGAAAAAATGTCAAATATGACCTTGAGTTTTAATAGATGAAATATTTCCAATATAGACAAGGCATTATTAGCAGCACTGCCTGGAAACTACATCCTGTGTACCATGTACTGCTTTGGCCACTGCTCAAGAGAGAGAAATTTATCTGAGGCAAGAAAACCCAACCGAATGGACAAGTCATGGAAGCGGATTCAACATAAGGTGAAACTGAAAGAGATTGGCTTGTTCGGCCCATCAAAGCCAGAGCTGGAAGTCTTTTAGTTTTTGGGTTTTTTTTAAACATGAGTGAGATAACAATGCAGAAGAGGTATTTAGCCAATATTCAATCCTATCACATGTTATTCAAACTGTGTGATCAAAAACTACCTATGAAAATTAAGGTTGAAAATGAGATTTCTAATCAAAGTCGAAAACATTCAGTGGGGGTAAGAAGTGAAAAAAAACTAAGCCATTTTCAAGATAGAGTTTATAAACAAGAAAGCTTCCAATGGCCATATGTCAGAAGCTGGTGATAAGATTCAACAACCCAGCAGTATGTAAATAATGGGCTTATACAGACAGCCAAACCAAAGCAAGATGATGAAAAAGCAGCTCTAGTTGACTCCAAATGTAAATTCCAATAGTCAGTGAAATGAAATGGGAAAACACCAACATTTTTTTATCTTACTTTCAGTCACTTTATTCTTCAGTTACTTAATAATTTCTAAAAGCCTTTAAAAATTTGTTTGCTTTCAAAACACTCTTTCAAAATGAAAAGCTGAAACATGTATTGAAGCACTGAAATGGCGTGATTCATCTTTTCTAAGGTGTCTACTCTTTTCAAAGAGTATTTCAGCCAAATCTATTTGAGGATTCAACACAAATTCATGAATTGTTTCCATGGGGGCATAATCACCACAACAAAAGAAGTTAAAAATAATTTAGACAAATCCAGTCTTCAAGGACAATAAGTAAGAATATAGTTGTGGTCAGAAGCTTGGATTATTTTTGAGGATTTAAATATCCCAAAAGGTGCCTCATTTTAATTCTCACATTGAAATTTTATCTTGACAAGGATAGTGAATTGAAGAGTAACTTAATCAACATTAAACAGGGGATTTTAATATTAAACAAAAAACTGTCTGTGATAGGCAAAAGAATTAGTTCTTAATGGATCTTCATGTCTCATCACCAGCTGTTGAGGGATTTGATTCATCTGGCTGCAGAATAACCATCTACTTTATTCATTTATATGCAACACCCACTCATATCATGTGCAAAAATGCCTTTTCTGGTTCATCTACTGATAAAACATAACTCATCTTCTAAAACTGAAGCTATACATAATCAAACACTAATAACTCTTCTTCTATGCCCACAGGAGTAGCTGAAGGATTATGAGCACATGTGCGTGATGAGCTGTGGAGTCCCAAGACTTCCGTATAGTACAGAATTCAACAAAGTTCTTGAAAATACCACACGGAGAAAACAGGACTATATTTAGAGATGTTTACTACCTTTCTTCCTCCTTTTTAACACAGTGATTGCATGAGAACTCAGTGAAGAAGAGTATTTGATTAAAGCATTTCAGTTTATTTGGTAACAGGGGCTGAATGTAATATATTCCTCCCAATCAAATTGTATCACAAAATCCCATTTTTAAATAGACTTTAATTATTTCAAGTAGACTTGGTGCTACCCAAGTACAAAGTTAGATGCTACAGAACTATATCAAGTACTTGATAAATGCCAGTGAAACTAAATTAAACACAGACACAGATTTCATTTAATAGCTACAACTGAATGACCTCTTCAATCCAAAGTGTATTTTAAATAAATGTGGGTTTCTTTTGGATTTTTTTTTTTCTCCCCAGTTGATTATATTTCAAAATATAACTTCTGCAAATTTATTCCAGAACTAAAATTTGAGTTTTGGAACAAACTCAGCTGAAAAAAAGAAGTCAAATAAAAACACAAAGATTTTTCTAGTAATTGTAGTTATTTTTCATTCAGTTTCAATGAGTCAGTAAGACACAAAATTCTACATCTCTGAAGAGGGGGTGACCCAAAAATAAAAAAGTAAACAGGTTTTTCAATCATTATTATTGTAGATTATTCCTTTTGATACCCAAATTAAAGCTGATGGATTAAAAAATAGTCTGTTTTTGAAAGAAAGGCATCTCTGTATTCCTAAGAAATATAATGTGTGATTTTATATTTATTTATTTGCCTACATTCCTTTCTCAGAGTAATATAGATGCCAGTTTCTGCTGAGTTGTCCATAAGTACATAATGCCAGTCTAAAATAGGAAAGATATGATTTAGTTTCTGTAATGGTTACTTTAGAGTACACTCAAAAAACAGAGCTTTACATTCAACTCCATTCAGATTTGTATTTTAGGATAAGTGTTAGAAAATATTTACACTGGATACACATCTTCTAGTCTGGACAAGAACTCAAAAAAAGGCAGTAACTGTAACATGCAGATGTTCTGTTATAATAACATCTGTAATAATATGACAATTCCAGAAGACCGAAATAGTGTTTTTCACTTGAAAAAACCCAAACCAAACCAAACCAAACCAAACCAAACAAAAAAAAAAAAAAAAAAAAAAAAAAAAAAAAAAAAAGCAACCAAAAAACTTCCCAGCTCCCTCCAAACAACAAAACCCCCAAAAAGTGTCTTGCCAGCAATGCTAGAAAAATTTTTGAATAAAAATATTTCGCCTGATAAAGAAGGGGAGGATAAGTAAAGCAGGAGAAGTTAACTGTAAGACGAGAGGTTTAGACCAGATAATGAGAAGAAATTCTTTACTCTGAGTGTGGTAAAGCACTAAAACATGTTGCCCAGAGAAGCTGTGGATGTCCCATTCCTAGAAGTGTTCAAGGCCAGGTTGGATGGGGCTCTGGGCCCCATCACTGGTAGAGGAGCAGAGGTCAAGCACATAGCTCTCATTCTGAGATTTACAGATTGGGTGCAGTGAAACAGAGACTCTTGTGGAGCTCCATACTACGGATATCAGCACGGTAGGAACATGTAGAAGCTGCATCCACACAAATCAGAAGGAACATTTCTCATTAGAAAGGATGAGGAAACTCAGCATGAAAATAAAACATGAAAAACACTCTCCAATTCTTGATGACTTCAAGTTTCACCACATCTTCCTCTAATGTAAGTTACATCATTGGCAACATTATGGGCTATCCACTCCAGTAGATAGAATTTGATGCCATTTGATGCAGGACTTTAGAAGCAATTTTGATGCATTAGGGAAATGCAGTTTTCCTGACAGGTGTCGAGCTTTCAGGGTTAGTGAAACAAGCTGGAAATCTTCAGTCACTTCCACATGCTAGCACAGTTACTTTGGTTAATGAGCATGTGTCATGGATTAACTCTAACTGGATGCCAGGCACCCACAAAAGCCACTCACTTCACCCCTCTGTAGCCAGACAGAGGAGAAAAAAAATTAATGAATTATTCATGGGAGAGATTATTAATGAAATAGCATCATGGGCAAAACAGGCTCAACTTAGAGTATGAAGTGAATTTACTGCTAACAAAATCAGAGCAGGATAATGAGGAGTAAAATAAGCCCTTAAAAACACTTTCCACCCCTCCTTCCCAGCTCTACCTCCTACCCCAGTGGTGCAATGAGACAGGGAATAGGGATTATGATCACCCATAGGTTTGTCCCACTGCTCAGGGAGAGGAGGCCTTTCCCTGCTGCAGCAGGGAGTCCCTCCCACGGGAGACAGTTCTCCATAAACTTCTCCAGTGTGAGTCCATCTCCCGAACAACAGCTCGTGAACTGCTTCAATGTGGGTCCATCCCATGGGCAACAGTCTCCCTCAAACCGCTGCAGCGTGGATCACTCTTCCACGGACAGTCCTCCAAGGACAGGGTTTTCCTTCCGGGGAGCAGGGTTGTCTCTCCATGGGTCTCCCACAGGATCACAGCCTCCTCTCAGGCATCCACCTACTCTGGCATGGATCTCCTTCATGGGCTGTGGATGGATCTCTGCATCCCCCATGGATCCCCACAGGCTGCAGGGTCACAGCTGCCTCACCATGGTCTCACCACAGCCTGCAGAGGAATCTCGGCTCTGGTGCCTGGAGCAGTTCCTGCCCCTCCTTCTCCACTGACCTTGGTGTCTCCATGTTGTTTCCCTCATGTGTTCTCACCTCACTTTTCTCTGTCTGGAATTAAATCTGCACCATAACCATTGTTTAGATTTCTTCTTGAATTTGTTATCACCGAGGTGTTACCACCATTTCTAATTGTCCCAGCCTTGGCCAGTGGCATGTCCATATTTGGAGCCACCAGGGATTGGCTCTGCCCAACATAGTGGAAGCCTCCAGCAGCTCCTCACAAAAGCCACCACTGTGGCTCTCTGCTACCAAAAACCAGGCCATGCAAACCCAATACACCATGAATCTTCCCCCTGATTCTTTGAAGACAGCAACTTGAGTCCATGGAAGTTTGTATGCTCTTAATTTGGTTTTGACATAATTTGGACTTTGTGTAAATACACACATTTTCCAAATAACTTTTTAAGGGTCTGGGTCTCAGACATCCTAAACATTATCTTGTTAGCCCTAAACCATGTATAGTTTCATTGCTTCCTTTATCTGAGTGGCTTGTGAGCCACATTTCTCCACTCTGTTGTTCCTGTGCTATGATTAAGTCTGTCTCAGTTCTCCTCCTTGAGGTCAGCATACAACCAACCTCAGCATACAAGTACAGCTCAGTTGTTTCTGACTTTGCATTAATCAGTATAAAATGCTTTGCTGTGTAGCACTTGAGTTTTCAAAGGCTTTAAAGAAAATTAAGCTGCTCTGAAGGTGGCTTTTCTCCTTGGTGCTGTGTAGCAATCTCTGTGTGCCCTACTGCAGCTCTGAAGGGCCAGCTGCAGTGCTGGGGGTAAGACTAAAAGTTCATTCAGATTTGAGACAAATGATATTTCTTTTTTGTTTGTTCTTTACAGTTAGATATTCTTTTAAGACCTGAGAAAGACTGTATGTCATTCATTAACAACAACAAAAAAATTGCTTCTTTTTAGCCCCTTCTCTCCTCCTGACTATTTTTAGACTTTCTAAACCCTGTATTTTCCTGCTATTTCAGCAGCAAAGTCAGCTAGATTAATGATTTAATATTGCTTATATTATTATTTCTCTACGTTGGTTCAAGGTACAGCATTACAAGGAAGGATGTGATACAGGTGCCTCCCAGACACTCTGGCTTCTGAACATGCAATGACAGAGGGACTTCCACTCCCTCTGGAGCAGCTCTTGCCTTTGTCCTCATATAGCCAGGGCAGAGAGTTTAAATGGGTAACCAAACCATTCTCAAAAACACATCTTCCATACTCTTAGCAGAGGGCCCATGCTCTCAGCTGCTTGAATTAAGCAACTGAAAGATCCAAGTAATTTTTTGGCCTGAAAAAAGTATCTCTGAGCTGTTCATATTTATTTTTAATAAACCCTGAAAAACTGGGCAAGTTCCAGGGTATTGGGGGTGAACCAGAGGGGTGAGAAAAGCTGACAAAGGTAACTCCAGGTTGAAGGGCTCTTAAGGTCATACCTCTCCCTCCAAACCTGAGTGGATGACTGACACAGGCTTCAGCAAATCTAGTATGGATAGAAGGAAATAATACTTAGAATAATTTCACTGAAATTACACCTGGACAACTACACTACATATTACCCTACTAAATTTATGTGCTCAGTTGACAGAAGGAGCTCTATTGATGCATTAGGATTAGATGTATTAGCCAATATGCTACTTAAGTAACTCACAACAGTGTAACTGATAAAAAAGTTGTACTACCATCACAATTGTATTAATGAATTAACTGTCAGACTTAGTAACAAATTACAGTCCAATCAGTCTGATACTGCAGGAACTGTTTTTTGCCCTGTGTTGTTCATAAAATGATGTACATAAATATGCCATCATAAATGAATATGCAACATATTTCTGAGGGAGGGTGTTCAAGAAACCCATTGTTTGGGGCCACCAATGATGGTTCTTCTGAATCCATCTTAATGTTTTCTACTGAAATGCTGAATGCAAGTTTTTACTTTTTATTCATTTAAGATAGATGACCTCAGAGAAGGTTAGCATCTCACCAGTAACTCAGAGACTGGGAAATACAGGTTACATCATCCATCTTCATTGTAAGTTCACACTACAAAGCCTATCAAAAGCGGGTTTAGACATCTGTTACAGAATTAAACTGTAACCTCGAACACCAGTCAGTGCTTCAGAGACAAAGGCATACTAAAATTATACGACTGAAAGCTAAAGAGAGAATGAAAACTCAAAATTATATGAATGTTCTTTTCTCCAGAAGATTGAAGTAAGAAAGCACTGAGTAAATGGACAAATGAAGGCTCTATTTCTATCAAGAATTATGAGACTTAGTAATGATATAAAATCATGTGTCTATTGCCTGAATTACAAAAGATTTTCATGACCCACCATCCAGCTTTAGCATCTTTGAAATTGTGAAATGAATGGAAATTCAGTCACTTCCAGTCCTGGGGAGAAAAAAAAATTACAGTGCTTGCTGAGATTTGCAGGCTTTTGTTTATAACCCCTTAGTAAGACACAGCAATCTGAAAGAGAAAAGCTCTTTCAACTGGTGTTGCCTTTACCATCCAAACTGGCATCCTATCCAAACACCACTTAAAAACACTTCAGATTATCACATCACCTCTCAAAACTTTTGTACCATGTTGTACATTTAGGACTACTCTAAAATATTCAGCACTGAGTTGTAGTTAATATTAGTTTAACAACTGGAATATCACAGAACCCTGTAGTAAAGGAGAAAGTGATGGTTTCTTTTTCACAGCAAGGCTTTTACCCAGCCACAGACTGCTTCTGCACCTTATCAGAAGTTCATTACTCAATAATCTGAAGCTCATCTTTTCAAACTATCAATGAATTCGTCAATCACCAAGTACAAGAAAGGAATTATTCATATTCACAAGAATTTAAGGTTGGATGAATTCTTTGTTTCCTACCAACAGCCAAGCACTCAAACACTAATCAGTTAGGCAGAAATAAAATATCTGGCACATTGCAGTGTTTGTATTGCACTGATTAAATTCAAACATTTCTATAATTGACTGAATGGCAGAACCTCCATTTGCAAAAGTACTGTAATTACTTAGTAACTCTCAAGATGCACATCTTTATCTCCATTTATATTTAAAGACTACACAGATGAACTGTAGTCCAGGTTTCAATTTTCCATCTCAGAACTTTTAAAATAATAATTATAAATTAAGCCCAAGTAAGGAAACACTAGAAACTTTTCCCTCCTCCCTGACTTGGTTGGCAGTTATCATAATATCCTGATCATGAAACCAGAAAACAATATTCCCCCTAAGTTCAGCCAGGCTCCAAGATAACATCTGTAAATTGTTTAAGATTATCTTTATCATGTCTAGCTCTATCTAGCCCAAATACCAAAATGCTTATGGAGTTTTTTTGACTCAACCATTCTAGCAGTCACATACTGATAGTAGTACACATGCTTTGGGCACTGAGCACCTCAAAATCCTAAATACAGAAGATGTATGAAACTCTAGAGGTCAGAGAATTAACATTAGGATAACAAACCAGTTCTTTTGCTCTTTACAGATAAACTCTTGGGGAAAAAATAAAAATGGTACATAAAGCAATGTAAGCAGACAGCTTGAATACAAAAATGTATTTGAATGCTATTTGTACTTCAACCATTTGTATAGAGAGTAAAACAGAACACCTATTCCAATATGTGTTCTTCAGTATAAGTACACATTCCTCTGCCCCACTTATACCTAAACAACTATGCTAAATAAGCATCAAACCCCTCAGAACCAAAAAAGCAGGGTACTCATCCTGCTGAAATCATTATCAACTTGAGATGGTGAAAGAAGTGAAGAATCTGCTTTCTCCTATTGTTGCACATTTATCAGAACAATACAGTGATTGAATATCTCTTACTAAAATTTCCTATTGCTTTTAAAAATTCACTCCAACAGTAGGAAATACAAGTCAAAAATTGATACATTTTTAGCACAGTAGTAATTTTCAGCAGCTCTCAATTCTGCTTTGGCATGGTGCTGATTGGCCTGTTGATACCTTAAGACAGTAAGGAAGCTTTCTGCCATTCCTGTCAAGGAATGAAAGTTGGGAAGCTCTCTTGGTTTTGGAATAATATAGATGTAGCTTCAAGTAAATATTGCAGTATAATCCTTCTCAAGGCTATCTCTTATTGAATAAGCAGTAGAAATATGACTAAACACCCTTTTAGACAAACAGCCTTCTATCATTTCCATCACTCTTGGCTCCAAGTTCAACAAGAGAGACCAGCCATCTAAGTCTGTTGTCCAACATATGCAATACTGAAAAACCAAGATTCAAACTGGATCAAAATTAGTCTATTATAGTGTACCTTCTTTGAAGTATTTTTTGCAAAAGGGGAAGATTTAATAATTCCCTCAGATAATGACATACTAGGATAATAATGTTATCAAAAATGATGGATTCTGTGGCAAGTGTACTTTGGCACATTAAATAAATCTAGTTTGACTTTGTCAATATGAGAACAAATTCCAATCCAGATTAATATAAATTAACCTAAACTAATTTCAGGTACCATGGTGCCCAAGTTAGGGGGCATGGTTGCCCTGCATGTTCCACTACAATTGTTACAGTCAAAGAGAAACCTCCCAAAGAAATTCAGGTCTGCTAAGATTTGAGTTGTCTGCTGGAGCTTCCTATTTGTCTTGGTAAATTACGTACAGAGTATTGGCAGATGGTCCATAATCCTAAATTAGCCCTCTGAGTTATGTAAAATTCATTGAGATATAGCTGAATATCATTGCCATGTAACATACCTCTGAAATGGTCTGGCAGATTATTTATTAACATACATGGACAATTGTCTGTGGACAATGATGCATGTGAACAATTTTAATTCTTTACTTCTTACTTTATGCTGAACACTCACAAAGTAAATTTTATGATAGAAAATGTAAATGTTGACTGAAGTCATTCAAAGTCTCAGCTTAATTATTTTAGAAAAGACATTCTAAAGCAACTAAGCTAGTGAAAATGATTCAGCTGAAAATGGTACTATATATTCTCCTTGCTTATTTGCAACAGTTTGAAAAGGTTGCCTGCTCTGTCTAGATAGTTTTCAAGCTAATTTGATGCTGGCAGCCTGAAGTTCCATTTCCCCCCACACTTCAAATGTTTTAGGACTGAGTATTCTCCTGTTAAAGAAAGTATGAGAGAAGACAGATGAGAAAGATTATGTATTGTTTGCACTTCAGTCTGATTATTTGTGCAGAACATACAAATCTGAAGAACCATGCAACTACACTTCTCAGTTCTTCCCTCTCTGCTAATTTGGTACTAAATCACTTGTCTATTCCTTGATTGCTCCCTTATACCACCAATTTAAACTGTGATTTCCTTAAAATAATCATTACTAGGGTAATACTGCTAAATGACTGTGCAGCTGCTGAAACACAGCAACTAGAATGCAAGAAAATCTGCTTTAGTTCCACCTCTTTGTACATGCTTATGTAAAGAATAATGAATATGTACAAAAACCTGCAATACAATAGAATCTGAATACTTTACTTGCTGTTTTATAATCCTAATGGAACTACTTCCAGCAAGATGAAAAGAAGTCATTCTGCCCTTCAAGACTTCTTTCTCGCAGATTCTCAGATCTAACATGACATTTTTCATTTTACCCTCCAAGCATAATAACCCTTCTCACATTTTTTTGCAGATATGTATTTAATAGAAAATATTCTATATTTTATTCTATATTTTTTTCCAAAATGCACTTCTGAGCAGTTCAACACATTGCCATTCAAACAGCAGTTGCCACTGACATTATGTATTCCACATAAATCAAAACTGGACCTAGGCTTTTCACAGACCCTGCAAAGGACAGTGGCCCCTCTATTCCTTTCCCTTCTTAGCATTTTGCTTTTTTCTTCAAATTAGTTAAAATGTTTAAAAAACTGTAATTGGTTGGTACAGGAGGTTTGTAAAGGATGAGTTTTCAAATTTGTTTCTGGTATCTTCAGGATGTTAAGTTTTTTTACGTGTATGTATTTATTATGTAAATAGACTAAGTAAGGCTTCAACATAGATTAATTCTTGGTATTACAACAACTAGTAAAATAGATTTACGTATTGCAAAACTACTTAAAAGCTGATAACACTAAAGCATATTAACAAATGCATGAATCTATGAATTAATGATAATTCATAATCAGAAAGTGGATTATACACAGTGTCAATCAAAATTAATCTTATTTACAATGAGGTCTGGTTTCGTCAATAGCATAAAGAGTGATTTCTGACAAAACACTCAAGGGTAAGCCCCAATCTTTAAGCCACACATCTCATATTTAATTTGCTGAAGCACCAAAAGGGCATGACCACTCTTTAATTAGATGCTGTATTTCCTGCTCTCTTTGCTTGTCAAACTGTGAGTACTCCTTTGAGATTTTAACTGGTCTAGTAGATTTTCTTTCTATATATATGTAAAGAAAATAAAATCCTTCACCAAGCACAAATGTTCAAAGCTAATACAATGGACTATCTCAGCAGTAAAAGACAAGCTACAAGATGCCCATCAATACATGTAAGGAAAAGAAAAAAAAAAACCTGGAAGTGCTATGAAATTCACTTCCTTTTTAATCAGGGAAAATGAGAATATAGGAAGCAAAGTACAGCAAATATGGCACTAATAACACTTATATATGACCCATCAAATAACAGTGACAACCATTTTCTTTTTAAAACATGGAATGATAAATTATCATTCAACAAGTCAATTACTATGACTAAACAAAGAAGTAAATTCTCCTCAGGCTCCATGAATTATTATGAGTTCTTTCACATGTCCCTATCTAACAAAAATGTTCCCTTAAAATGAATTTATTCAGAATGGGCCAGTATTTCATTCACACATATTGCCTTGCCACTCATTTGAAAGAATATTTCCTGGGCAAATGACTGTCAGATTTGATTATGTAAAGAATGGAGAAAATTTAAAATATGCACTTTGTAGTGTTTATCAGATATTCCATCTGAACAATATGGTACCTAAACATCAGTTCATATCAGATGTTTCCCAACATAGAGCAAAATATAATCTGCTAGAATGGATACATCAGTTTCAAGTCTCTGTATAAAAAAGACAGAAGTAAACACTATGGCATAACAAATGTTACTGCAGTGGATTTCTCTATATAGGAATATATTAGTAGATAAGAATAGAACTAGTAAGAATACAAAGTAAGAACCCAAGTCAAATTTTCTTCTCCTCCAGTAATATCTAAAAATCATCTGGGGGGGGGGGGGGGGGGGGAGGGGGTGGGGGGTGTGCGTGAAGGAATCCTTAGAGGTATTATCCAAGTTCCAAAGCATGTGTAAAACCCTGATGCAAAATTTAAAATATATTTGGTTTCTTTGTAGTACAAATGAAGGTTTTTCATGGAAAACTTCAGATTTATCAAACTGTGTCCTTTATTAAGAAGCAGGGATTACTTGACAAATCTCAGGCATGAGATTTGTCTGAGAATTCCCATTATTTTATGAACCTATTTTAATGTATACTCACTCATTTATTTCTATTGAAGTTTCCTAACTTTCCCTCTGCCTGTCAAATCCAGTAATTCATGCTGTAAGCAAGCAACACAATCAACCACTTAGTTTGGTTCCATCCTGAAGGAATTTTTAAATATATAATAGAAGAACTTAGTGTCAGATAAAGAGCATTCTCATACACAGACATTATAAAACTTCTGAATGTCTGTAAATAAAAAGTTCATAGAAATCTTATATTACATAAAAGTGATTAGAATAAAGAAAAAACACCTAAAAAAACTTTGCAGTTGTATAAGTTTTGTACAAGCAAAGAGGTAGTAGAATACATATTACTCCAGTAACTTCAAACACAACTTTGACAACCTCTAAACAGTATTTCATTTAATAATGGTTTCATGAGACCAAAGTCTGAAGCCATAGCATGAAGAGGTAGCAGTGGCTATTTATCAATAATGCTAAAAGCACATTGGTAACTATGGCAAAGTCATATGGGTTATCATGAACACACAATTGTAAAAAGAAAACTGAAAGGGCTGTGATATTTTATGGTGTAATTGGAAAAGTAATGACTCTGTTTGACCCCCAGAAGCTTGGGATTCCTTTTATTGCTTTATCTGAAGAGATTTGTCTTTCTGGATTTGAATGCCCTTTGTAGTTGACTACAGTTCTACTGCTTCTGTGTCAGTCTTTGTATTGGTACTCAATTGCTGGCCTTTATCTCATCAGTGATTAGCAGTCAAGCTGACAAGTTTACGGGTGCCATTTTTTGTGGTGACTTCTTCTGTTACAGATTTTTACCTCTCACCTGAAGTGCTTCTCTGCACACTAGAAATCAGCTTATTGGAGACAATTTAACAGGTCGAAGTGACCTGGGATATTCTGTCTCTTTCCATATGAGGAATGTAGTCCTTCTTATAAGGATTATGTGGGGCAAGTCTGGGTCCAAGGTGTACTAGAACGTGGAAGGTCCACCCCTGCTATTTTACTGTATCCAAATATTAACAGCACAGATATATCTAACATAACTTCAGGAAAATATGTCTAAGTAATTTTTAATGATGCTGTGGGGAGGAGCTGCTTATATTAAGAAAAAGCAATCCTAATGAAAAACATACAGAAAACATGAAGAATACCTACTAGAACAAATAAGCTACCTAAAATATAATGGGTGACCAGTTCAAATAATAATGTTCAAGCTTGCTATAATGCTTTTTGCTTCACCTTCTTTAAAGGTGGAGTAAGTAAATTAAAACATCAATGACATTTCAGTAACAATATTGACTATTTTGGAGAAACTAGGAGATCAGAAACTAAGTAGCAGTGGTAAATGGCGTGGAAAAATAGGAAAATTTGGAAATCAGAAACAAACTAAAAAAACTTAGTGTACATTCAAAAAAACTAAGAATAACAACTGCATTAGTCTTTTCTGCAGAAAATTTAATAAATTTCTTGAAGACATAAAATTATTTAAGCTAGCAAGAATTTTTAGATCTACACCTAAATGAAGCAAAACCACTTGAGCTTTAATCCCTGCAGATTATTGCTTGCAGATAGAATCATTCTATCCAGGATGGACAGGATTGGTAGCCTATGGTTTAGACCAATCCATTTCTATTTTTCGGAAAATTTTAACGCTTTCTAATTGCAGAGCTGATTTTTAACGAGAAGTGAGATGCCAGGGATTACACTGAGTAATTGTATGTGCAGCTAGGAAAAGAAGTGATTGCAGATGTACAGAATCAGAAGTAGCCTCAAATTTGCCAGGGCTGATTTCTTCCTGTCTTTCATGTCAGTACACAGAGATAAAAAGTTTGAGAAGCAAAAAAGAGTGACTACACAGATGTTAAATGCAAGTTCCCATAACATGCAGTATTTCGTGGCTGATTAGCTTGATAGCGACTGTAAATGTCTTTTCTTCGGATTTTCTCAAATATGAAATCTTTTTCTCAGGAGACCTTACATTCTTCTCTCCCAAAAATGGTTATATCCACCACAGCAGATTTAGCTACCCACCTAGAAGTAAACATATATGGCATACAAAGACAATCCTGACAGCTCACTTGATTTTAAGGGAAGCATTTTCTGGGGGCCTGAATCACAAGAAACAAAGCATTCAAAAATAAGGTATTTTTTGTTTTTGTCTGGCATCTAAGATCTTGTTCTGTTTCTTTGTATATGAAAGATAGTTATCTTTTCTTTAGACCCAAGTCCAGAGCTTCTAAAGACAAGAGAATGATACCAATTTACTACAATGACAGATACTTCTAGTTCTTGCTTCCCTCAAGGTACCTTTTATTCACTTTTTTACTCCAACAGCAAAGCAGTTAAATTGGGCAACCTCTGAAGGAAGAAGGTTTTTTGCAGCACTACTTTCATCTTCTCTGAGAGCTATGATTATCTTTTTCATCTCTGAAACAAGGCAAATCTCTGCCATAATTACTTGCTAATTCCTCATTGGCAACTAAAACAGTAGCATCCATAACATGCTGAATTAGTCATTCTAAATTAAAAGCTGTGAGAGAAAAAGGGTCTTTCTGCCATACCTGCTTTCCTCAGATATCTGTCCACTTTGCAAAAAAATTGTGAGCATTGGAGAGAACGAAATAAAATGCAGAGAAAATAAAAAAATAGGAAGACCGTATGTGTAAAGTAATTTTATGCTGTAAAATAAATACAGATGTTCTAAAACCTTAGAAATTGTGCTTGTTGACTGCTGACAAAGTACACTAATTTTGTGAGAAAATAAACAAACCAAAAGCTTGGGAACAAACCATCCAGAAAATCATATTAATAGGAACTGAGTGGCGGTTATCAGTTCTGAGAAATTAAGTCCCCTAGTTACACATTGCTCACAAAAAACACAGGCATCGTTAGGCTGTGTCTGAAACCAGAGGGACGTGGAAGATATCATGCTTCCAAGAACTTAGGATGTGGTTTCGCCCTTCCTTTCCAGCCACAAAAACCAGCATCTTCAGAAGAGGCACCTGCCTGCTGATATTCAAATAAAAAGGGACAGTTCATTTCACACAAGGTGCACTCAGTGAGAAAGGGAGGGAGTATAACCCAACAACCTGGAAGTTAACATACATCCAGAGAAAGTCAGACACCCTTTGACATATCACAAGATGAACAGCTGAATTGATCTCCCAAATATTCACCAGTCAGGGAGGTAACACCTGTCTGAAATTTGCACTAACTTCTATGTCAGAAAAAGAAGAAATTGCATCAAAGGAGAAGATGTATGAAGGAATACTACCATTATCCAAAGAGACAAGTCACACTGGAGCCTTATAGTATTTTCCATTTTCCACTCAGCTTCTGCTGCAACCCTGCAGAAATGTGTAGGCTCTGTATGGTTAAATACATTTACATCCTCTTACCACCATTGATGTAGTTACACCTCAAAAGCCACAAACAGGAAACAGCCAAGAGACTCCTCAGAAAAAAAAAAAAAAAAAAAAAATCAGGATTTTTTTTCCTTTTTTAAAAGAATCTGTACAAACCTCATATTTTCTGGTGATGTTCATCAAGGAAGCAACATCAAAGTCCAGCTTCAAATGTCTGAAGAGAAATTGCTCATTTTTTAATCTGCAGGTAAAATGTTACAAGACATCACCATCTGAAGTACCTTTAGGCACCATCAGTAGGTCTATCAGTTAAATAACAAGTGGGAAACCTTAATGGAACCTTACAGACCAAGAATTACTTAGGAAGAATGCTAAAATCCAATATCACTCTTCCTGGATGAAGAAACGTGCAATGTAACACCTACTTTGTAAATAAAGTAAGTAAAGCACTGAACAGAGATCTCACCACAAATGTTTTTCAGACACTGCTCAAGTCTGTGTCTTGCCCTCCTCCTTCCTATGTTTAAAGACACAAATGTCTGCAGGATTCCCCTTCCCTTCTCAGTTTTAAAAAAGATCTGTTCTGGAGTGATCCACTAATGGCACATGCATGACTAACAGATGAAGAGCAAAGTCCCCCTCAGCCATCACGGAGAGTCTAGCCCAGGAGCTAGGATTCTCCAGAATCCCTGCCTATGGGCTCCTCTGCTACTCACAGCACCCAAGGATGGCAGGAAAGCCATCTAGGAGCCACAAGTGGTGTTAGATCTCCTTTGGTGAAGCTGAAGGCTTACTCTTTCCCAACCTTTGTTGAGCCACGGACAACATCTATTCAAGAAATTACATGACCTCTCCTCCACAAGTGAGACTACATTACTCTCCATGTTTCTCCAAGAGCATTCCTACCCTGAAAAACTAACATCCACCACACAGGCTGATCTCCAAACAACACAGTGCAGGCTTTGTCACTATGCAAAATGTAATGTTTTAGATTAAGTTAGCTAATATTCATTGGGGTTTTTTGAAGGAAACTGTAGGAGTGAACAAGAATTAGATACACTTGAAAAAAAGAATCAGTCAAAAAAAATTATGATAAACAATAACAGATATTTTTCTCCTTGGCAACATCTTCTGTGAATAGTTTTATTAAAAATGTCAAATTTCATACAAGTTTCCAAATCAATGTATAAGTAGGAAGTATTTTTCAATAGTCCTGCCACATTACTAATCTCATTAGTTTGCTTTGTAAAGCACAAATCAAAACAGAGGAAAGTTCTGTTTATGCCTAAAACTAGCCAACAGCTTGCAGAAATAATTTCAGTAAGATCGAAAGACTCCAGAAGAAAATTTTAAAAATGTAGGCCTACAAGAAAGAAGGCACACTGCTACAAAATAGGAGGAAATAGTAATAAAATTCATGACTGTCGTAAAGCAGGAAGATTATCAATTTAAAAATCAACCAACAACCTTCTCCCTCCAATAAGTATGATACGATGAATTGTCAAATTGACTGTCAGAATATGCAAAGCAAAAGTATAAAAATAATTTTTGTACTGCTTCAGCTCACAAATATGTGGAAATGCCAACAGAAGGATGTCCATAGCAAGCAGATTTTTTCAGATGCACAGAAACATCTTCAGTGTTGTGACTAAGGGTGATCAGAATTGCCCTTAAGAACTCCCATTTTAAAATCCAAGCCTAGTTCAAATTACATTAAAAATAAAGTAGTGATTACTACAGTGTTTGGAGACTTTTAGGGAGGTGTTGCAGCCCACATAATTGGAAGTAATTTTAAAGCCAAAACAGTAATTTAGATCTAGCTATGATCCCTAGAGGTGACTTACATTCAAAGAACAAAAATAAAATGGTACATACTAAAAAGAAAAATAAGATTTTTAGGAGTATTAACTTCAATTGAGTTTATTTTGGTGTTCTCTACCAACATGTAATTTTTTTTTTTTTTTTTGGCAATGACTGGCTGAGAAGCACCTAGACCAGCTTTTATGCATGTGAGTGAAATATGATTGGCAGAAAGGCTTGTTTGCTGCCACCTTTAATTTGGATATGCAGCATAATGCCTCTTCCATCTGGCCATCACACAGCATAGATCAGTACACATGCTTTCCCAAAATGCCTTGAATACAGCCAACCAGTTAACAATTAATGCAAAAATGCAAACTAATTTGAATAAATGAGTGTGAGAAAATAAGTTATTCATGGTAACCACAGACATGAAAAAGACTAATATAATTAAGCATATGGGGATTAAAATGCAAGTTCTACTTGTTCTACTTTATTTTAAATCCCCTTGCACTTTAGTTTAATTATGGGGGTTCTTTTAAACCTTCTTGCAGGCCCACCTGCAGGAGAAACTCGGATACCCAATGACCTGCTTTTCTTGCTCTTCCTTGAATTTACTCTGCTGAACAGAGTGAATAGTTTGTAAATTGTTTTTGACACATCCTCTGCCACATAAATACATAAAATTATGCTTTAGCTCTGCACAGATTCAGCAGCAAGCAAATAAACAGAAAGAATTTATTAAAATGTGGTTTCACTACATTAATATCAATGTCTTTGTACTTATATGATCGCAGCTCAGGGATATCAATATTGTGCTGATCTTTTACAGGTATAAATTTCAAACTACTGAATGTCCAAGGCAAAGTGGGGGACAAGAATACTCTGAAATCCTTAATATGTCTACCAAGGTTTACCAGTGAAAACACATGAACTGTCTTTCACCCCAGGAGGATGAAAAAAAACATTGCCACACAGCTGATTTGGTGAGTAAAAGAAATTACTGTTGCGCATTACCTTGCTACATATGTACTATGCTATGCCAACATCAATAGGACATATATAAATATTAAGTGAACAAAACAGATCTCAACACTACAACTAGACTATAAGAAAGGTGCACAGAAAGGTAGTAGACCCTTCCCACTGAATATTTCCCTGATCTGGATAAATTAATTCATTGCTGTCATGCTCCAGTGTTGGACATGCCTGTGCTTTGAGTGGGATCTTGGACTGGATGTCCTCCAGAAGTTTCTTCCAGCAAACATTTGTGTTACACTACATTTTTCAGACCCATTTTACTACACTTTTTTTTTTTTTTTTTTTTTTTTTTTTTTTTTTTTTTTTTTTTTTGGTGAGTTTGGGTTGGTTTTTTATCCTTGAAATAAAGAGTTGTTTCCTTCAATGTTTTACACCTTTTTCTGTTATCAGTGAGGCTTTGATGCAAAGAGATAGCTTGTAACTTTTAAGTCAAAACTTTGAACTGATGGGATATATATATATATATATTTCATATAATATGTCTAGAATATATTATCCAAGGAACTCATCTACTGCATCTGAGCCACAAGCTTGATGAACTATGTTCAGACTATTTAAAAAGCTTTAAAAGTGAAGAGAAGCATTTAAATTGAATGCAACAGAAACACAGTAGCCAGTGTAATGATTCATGGACATCGGGTGAGAATGCCAAACAGACTGGCTGGACAGATCATTGTATCATCCTTATTTTCCATGGATATTTTAAGGGCAGAACTGCACTTCTCAAACCAGGAGAAAGTGATTTTCCAATAATCACAAAGCAACACAGTGATGGTGCCAATAAGCAATTTATGTCTGAGGATGAAAGGAAGAGACACTTCTCTTGGAAAGCACATATAGAGATCACCTGTAAGCCTTGTTATGGTCTGGCAATGCGTTGCCATGGCAAAGACTGAGTCAAAGATGCCACTCGGGCCATTAGCCAACGTGCTGGTTTATACCGATAACGCTCTCCATATATATCAGGATAGGAGACATTCAGACAAAATCTGAATAGAAAAAAAATTAGTTCAACTCACATTTCAGTTAGAGACAATTCAGCTAGAAGAAATCACATTAAGTAAGTCCTAGACAGGAGAGAGTAGATCCAGAGCAGATCTGTCAGTCATCAGCACAAAGATGATGACATAGTCTATGTTCAAGAAAACCAGACACACATTGTTGACTAATACAAAAAATTGGCACGAGTGTTCTTACAATAATTTCCCTTTTACAAAGGCTGTTTCTATGTTACTGTATTGTGTTTTCTGTCTTTTGGTGACCATGAAATTCAAGTACCCCTGAGAAACACAACATACGCGGCAACTGCATGGGAATATGCTAAGAACTATAATTGAAACTAACTTGCCAGTGAGACTGCAATGTTATCCTAGATTAACATGCCTTCACATAACAGGTTTGGTTTGGATCATATTTACACCTATATAATCAAGGGTGATGGTATTTAAGAGAAAGTCTTCACACCTCTACTACCACATGTCAATATGTATATTCTCAAGTGCAAGACTCCAAAGTGGGAGCAGTCTAGCTTGTTTCTAAACTTGCGGTTTTAGGTATTACTTGTATGTGCATGAAAATGATCTCTGTAAGAATAGGTATTAGCATCGCATACAAGAGGAGTCTTGTAGATGTGTGTAAGTCATCTTGTCATCAGAAGGTCATCTAAGTAAGTTCACAGAGGAAAGCAAACATCAACGTATTATATTTGGACACATGACACTGAAAAGGTGTGTATAAAAGCATTTAACATTCCCTTGTTTTATAAAGTCATTTTCCCCCTCTGCAGAAGAGAATTCATCATGCTTAATGTTGTCTAGAGATACTCAAGGAAACTATGACAAGTACAAAGTTAAAACTTTTTATTGACAACTTAAAATTTAAATCACCACTGTCTTCAAATAATTGCATGAGAAACTGGGAACATATAACATTTCCTTTTGTTAGATAAATGGATACATTACACTAGGAAGAAGATTAATGTGCATTCGATATAGAATAATAGCTATAAACAGAAATTAAAGTGGCTCATTAGGATACAAGACTCTAAACACAATATTCTTAATCTAATTTCAGAGAATGAATAATTGCTGGACCTTTGCATTCCTCTTAATGAATCTATTTACACATAATTAAAACTATTCATCCTACTTCAAGTCTGATATATCTTGGATGGCATATTAGCAACCTAAAGTCTTCAATTTGCAATTTATTTTTAAGAAAACCATTGTGCAGGCAAAGGGTAATATTTCTTTCCGTTTTACTGAACACCAGATCTTTTACTTCCAAATTATCTCATACTAAATATAAACTTCAGGTCATGGATATTATCTTTTAACTAGTAATGAATAAAAGACATATTGTTATTTTGGCTACGTACCTTCTTGGTTATTAACAAAAAGATGGCAATATCTGTGATTGGCACTTGTTAAAAGTGGCATACTGCCTGCAGTTTCTATTTACTTTATCACTGCATCTCCTCTACTCAAAAAACTGTAGTTCCCTTACAGTAATAACAGGTTCACTATAATTAAACTCACATTTTGTTCAGTTTATTTGATGGTGTCAGGAATAGGATGAGCTGATATCAATGAAGCCCCCTTTTCCTGCAGGAAGACCAGCTGCAAGTTATTCTTGTATGCCTTAAAGTTTTGTGAGACCAAGGAGATGCTGTGCATTAATCCCTTTTTCCAAGTGTCCACCAGTGCTCGCTCTAGTATGTTACCAACATCCTTGGGAGCACTGACCTGTAGCTGACTTAAAAGAGCAATCTTTTAGGAGGGGATAAGAGGTATCAAAATAAAAACAAAAAAATCAACTTTGTGGATTGTGTCTACAATGCTGGAGCTTGTGGATATGGCCTGAACATTACTCAGTGGAATACAGTCTGTGCTAAAGAACAGAACAGACCTGGGTTTATTCTCTGGATGTGGAGCCAATCACCAGAGAATAAGGAGGGGAATGGCTTGAGATGTCCCTGATTCATGCTTGGGACACCACTGACAACTAGCCCCAGCACAGTTAATCCCATGTTCAGTAACCAAGGACACAGACTCAAGCACTGACGTGGGTACCCAGCTCTCGATAGTTTACATTAGCATTTACTAATGTAAATGCAATCTGAAATTGCAGTGTTGAGTGCCTGCTTCCTTTTAAATATCAGTCGTAGAATCATAGAGCGGTTTGGGGTGGAAGGGACTGTCAAGATTATCTTGTTCCAATCCCTCTGCCGTGGGCAGGAACACCTTCCACTTTACCAGGTTGCTCAAAGCCCCATCCAATCTGGCCTTGAACTTCTCTGGGGAGGAGGCATCCACAACTTCTCTGGGCAAATTATTCCAGTGCCTCACTACCCTCACAGTGAAGAATTTCTTCCTCTTATCTAATTTAAATTTAATGTCTCTCAGTTTAAAAGCTTTACCCTGTTTTAATCTTAGCCTCTTCGACAATGGAAGAAAAGCAGATAGACTTGGCATCACAAGTCCACTGGGCATCAATAATAAGGAACAGTAGAAAAGCATACTTTAACACCATTTAATTGTACTAAATGCTACTCATTAAAGGGGACATTACTGTACATTAAAACTCATCTAGTTAAGCAGCTATCCCATTACAGAGCTTATCCTCCTCCCCTTTTATGATAAGAAAATGATTTTTAAACATCTGAAAAAACAACCTGGATATGAAATGCATCTTATCTCTCAAAATGCTACCTAATATTCAGAGTTCTTAGAAAGTCATCATGAGGAGATGAAAAGCTCAGCATGAATACCAGCAACTGGGCTACTACAGAGCAGATTGAAGCACTTTCAGAATTTCATCCAAAAAAAAAAAAAAGTCAAGAAAAGAACTCCTGCAATATTTTTTTTAGAAAAATTTGATTGAAATATAAAATATCAACAATGGTAATAGGTAATGCCAAGAATTCTAGTTCCAGTATACTCAGTGTCAGGAAAAGCCTTGTTAGGGTATAAAATCCTAGGTCTCCAGTCTGACTTTGCTCTAAATAACTCTGAATTTTACAAATAAACAATCTCAATCTCTATCAGGAATAAACAGCTTGGCTAATTGTTTCACAGCAACCTAGGATGGAGTTCATTCACTGAACATTTTCTTCACCTATTCTTAATGTCAAGCAGAAAACATGGATACTGTAAAGCATTTCATTCTTGAGATTATCCAGATTTTGAAAATTACAAAGTATACATTTATCAACACAATTAAGGCACTCATGACTTCAAATCAGGAAAAAAAAAATAACAACTTTAGATTAATGTGTAACTATAACAATTTCTTTTCATCATGAAGAGAAGGAAGTTCAATATTTCAAATTTCAAGAAAGCACAGAAAAGAAATCTGAGAAAGTGCTGACAATATTTTGGAGGAGCTTCCCTACAGAAAACTCAGGGAGTCTTTACAGAACAATTGTAGTTCTTCTGTTACTTATCTGCATGATTCTGCTACTTGTCAAGTAAAATTAAGTTCAATATAATAGAATTCAAAAAAAAAAAAATCTAAAAAGGAGTGCAGAGACACAGCATAAATTGAGACAGAATGTAATTACAACTCTTTCTCCTAGAGACTGATGGACTCCAGACATCAAAATGTAGTTTGTAAACTAATTTCCTTAAAAAATTTAGCTTGAAAAACAAGAAGTGATTCTGATTCATGTTATGTTTACTTCTTTATTGCACATTTATTTATTTTGTTTATTAACTGGGAGGTATTTGAAATTGTAGAACTGCCATTCAAAATACTGAAATTTGTGAAAACGTTGTAAAATATCTTGCAGCACAAAGCAATATGTTCATTGCTTTAATGCAGCAACTGATGATTTAAACTCAGTTAAAGCTAGGAAGAGAGTAGACCAAAAAGAATGATACCAGCCTTTAAGCACAAAGATTAATTATTGAAGGGACAATAAAACACTACAAAAGCAGAAATTAACAGTCGCCTCAAGAAGATGCAATTTTGTGTGCTGAATATATCCTCCCAAAAGGCAGACCAATGTAATTACCAGCCCTCCTAAGACCATTTATACATTGTAGAAGCAGTAAGGACAGCAAGTATTTCCTGTAAAATACATTACTACAAGTCCAAATTCATTTATGTGAGGCATCCATGAGGTTAAAGAATTAAGCCCAGTACACCTATCTATTTACAATTGCTTGCCTTTGTTCTTTTTCAATCTTGAAAAGAAACAGATCTGTTTGGGTGAGAAAAGCCTCCCCCAGCTACCTGTTCTGCCCATGCCTCTGGAGATCCAGAAGCACAGATGCCACTCCTGTGATCCTGTTGGGGCTTCCTTTCTCATATCATCTGCTCCCCAAGGTAGTGCTGCTACTCTGTGAGGTCACTGGGCATCACACCTTTAATAGAACATCTTAATATATATAAAAAAGGAGACACAGTTGTGTTCCAAGAATCCCCAGAGAAGCCCCCAGAAGGTCACATGCTATCAATAGAAAAGGCAGAGTGGGAGCAGGTGAGGCACACCAAGGGGTTGCAGCAACCACAGTCCACAGGAGAAAGTTTGGAACCTTTCATCAGGCTCACAGGTCTGCCAGGGTCAGAGCAGGGAGCTCCTCAGATCCCCACGCAGCTTGGAGACACCTTGAAAGTCATGATGAGGCTTTCTCCCTATGCTGTGGGTAATGCATACATACGAAGCAGGAAACCTTACAGGTGCCTGGCTGAAATGTTTCCAGCCCAGGATCTGTGAAGAGATTTGTGGGGTGCAAATGCTGTAGCTCAGTGCCATTCACAGGATAAATCTGATAAATTCAGCTACAACCTCTTGTGAACTATTACAGCTGGACAAATGGAGATGAACCAGGACTTCTCTGCTCCCTAATTCAGATGACTGAGAAGAGTTTTGTAGGACAGAAAAAAGATTTTGCATTTAGACACAGAAAGCGCAACTCCGCATAACTGACCAGAAAATGAACAACAGGCAGGGGATTCCAACTGAAGTAAAAGCAGTTGCCTATAGTCTGTTTGCAGGCTTTTAATGGAACTCTGAAATTAGATGTATTGCATTTCTAAAAAAGGTTCATAGGTTTTGTTAAAGTATTTATTTAATAGTATGCAATTGTATTATTAGCAAAGGAAATTAGCAAAGGCTAGCAACATTTCTAAGCAGACCTCTTATTTTCAGTACTGAAACAAAGTCTTAATTTACACAATGTAATATTAGCTGTGGCAAGATCTTAGGAAAGTGTCTGCATCGGTTGCCTCCTCAAGCACAGGTTATCTGATGGCTTATTTTTTACATATGTTCTTAAAATTTCCTTAAATTGCACTAGTTGAAATACAATTTACTTTTCCAATTCCAATTATTTTTGATTCTGGAAAACCACTTGAATGCAGAGCTTGAATTGTTGAATTTTTTCAACATGGATATTCTTATCTGACATGCACTCTTTTCTTTTAAGCACCTTTGCCTCAAATACGCATTCACGATGACACAGAAAATGTCATAAGACAAAGCAGATTTTGGAGGAGCAGAAGTGGAAGTGTGCATCTGAGGGTTAAGCTTAGCTGGAATGTCACAAAGCAGCTGCTGATCTGCTGCTTTCCAAGGTCCTGCTTTTTATCAGCACAGTGACTATAAGCAGCACGCTCGGGGTTTTGCAAGGAAGGAGGTAGCAAGGAGATACCAAGGAAAAAAATGTATGTTGGGAGTCCAGCCAAACCACGAGTGCCAGTAGCATCACTGAGATGCAGCTGAGTGAGAGGGAAGAGGTGTCTCCAGTCTCTGGGGCAGCACTCCTGGATAGCCTCCTGGAAAGCCAAGACGGTTTTACACAGCTCAGGCCTGGCCTTCCTATTTCTTTTACATTTACAACAATGTAACTTCACTGATGCTGTGCTCACCGGTGTAACACTTTCTGCTGCTGACCCTGCGACTCCCTGGGTCTTGAGAAAGCTGCCGCTCTCTCTGGCCATCTGGAGGTGCTGGGATGAGTGATCTTTGCTCAGCCAGGAGAGTCACCTCTGGCTGCAATAAAAAAAAAAGGCTCCGACCCTGACTTGAAATCACCCAGTTAAGAAGATACTAAGCTGGAGAAGAATCATTGCTCTTCCTTTTGCAAGAAGGGAAGACAGAAGAGAAGAACATCAGGTAAAGACTATTACCATGAGAATTAATGGGGAGGACAAGTCTCCTACCAGAAGCCAGCAAGGGAGGGGGATATTAACCTCAAAGAAGTTGGTACCCAAAGAATGGATGAAAACTGCTGTAAAATTGAAAAGGTGATAATATTCAAGTACAAGAAACCCACAGATAGTTTGTATGACATCTGTTTCAGTTGTAACATTAAGTGAAAGGTAAGAAAAACTGTGCTTAGTGGATTTGTCTAGTCTTATTGCTTTAAAAGTAATGACTTCATAGAACAGAGAGCTGCAGAAATGAGCATAAATTCCTATTATTATATATAATTCCCATTAAAATAGTAATAAATTTCAAATTGCTTACCATTTGAAAAGGATCTGGCTATCTGTTATATATCTATCCTGCCCCAATTTACATTTTTAATACATCTCCCCATATTTGATATATTTTCTTCTGAAGAAACTTAATTAATAATTTATCTATTTTCTGTCCTAATTTTGAATGTTCACAGTAGTAAAACTATATAATAATTTGTCCAATAAAAATTATCACTTATGAATTTAGGAAAATGTATTTTATGTTGTATTGAGTAGTACTAATTTTATTGTTTGAAATCAAGCTATATAAATATACCATGAAAACTGTTAACTGTTTGAGTTGCTAAATTAGATTTAATGTGGTTTTCTAAGTGTGATTACTTTTACTCCCAAATTCAAAGCATTTTAGGACAAAGCTTGTAACAGGAGTGGAGAGTAGGTTTTACATGATCCTCTTAATTTTTCTTCTTGGAGAGATACTTTTAGGAAAAAAATCATAAACATTTTTTCACATTCATTAACAGAATTCATCCAAATTGTTATTCCAGTTTAAGAAAACAGATCATGAGACAGAAAATTTGAGAGAATGACTTAAATAATTCAGAATAATGAATGTCTTTTTAGATAAACGCGAACAAAATAATTTTTAGAACAATTCTTTCTGCTGAAAAGAATCTAATGGCTCAGGATGGTTCATGAAAAAAAAACCTACAGAAATTAAAATATTTATTAAAGATTTTGAGTATCCACTCAACTATCCCTCTGTATTTACACTGAAACAAACCTACAAGGAACAGAGTAAGCTCCACTAGGCAATTTGATCTAAGAAAGTAGGTACTGTATTAATAAAAAAAGTAAATTCAAAATCCAATTCTTCAATTCTGTCCTTTCAAAACTGTTTGTTTTGATTTTTTCCCCAAAATTTGAATTTAAATGTCAGTACAATGGTAGAATCACCGTTGCAGATTTCTCTGGCTAACAGTTCCTTCATGAAAACCTAAGCCATTATAAACTCAGAAAAACCTTTCCTTCTTACTCACTTCTCTTTCTAATTAGCATTAAGGGGAAAAACATTGTATTACCTTGCTACTGGAAAAAGAGTACATGTACAGTACATGTATACTTTTAATAGTTCAGATTATAACAATACATAGATAAATTTCTCTAAACTGTTTCTAGTTTAAATCAACTGGTCTGTTGGACATACTTAAATATGTAAGAAAATATGCTAATAAAAGCAACAACACATACCAGAAAAAGTGCAGTTTTTCACTATGTATTTATGCATATAAACCTTTATTTAAAATATTACCTCAGCATAGTTTCTAGTATTTAATCTACTAAATTGACATGTCACCAGCACATATCATTAACTTTTGATTCTGGTAAGCTGTCCCTATGATTCCTGTTATTGTCTGTCATTGATACAACAAGATACATCATTGATAAAACAAGACAAGTATTCCTAGACAAAAAAAGCAGAGATTGTTTAAAATCTAAGCTGTGTTATCTATATTATTTCTAGCGCTAATAAAAAAGCTTGCATTAAGGTTTTAGTAAAAATAAGTAAACCCTTGAACTGTTAGAACTGCATCTATATAACTGATGATTCCCAAGTTAGAATAAATATATATAATATATAAATGAATTTGAGAACTGTGTGCCAGCATTGCTGTTGCAGACAGGAGCACCTGTCTTTATTTTGAAATGCCCTAGGATGCTGCTCTTGTTGCCACTACTCTTGTCTGCATCGAGGCAGTGAGCAAGGCTGTGCCTCTGCCCTGGTATCCAAGCTTCCCTTGGTCACGCCACAGGTTGTGCAATAGCGCTGGGGTCTCCTGCTTTCCCATCTTGCATAAAAGGCAGAGATCCATTTGAAATCAGAGTTACTGGCATCCTCACAGGCCTATGCCCTGGTCACAGTCCTGCACTTCATTCTAGGGCTTTTGCAGCTGTGAAGACTGGGAAACCAGGGAGACCCAGATGTCTAAGAGCACAATATGTTCATGAAAGGGTAGGTAGATAAGTAGGTACAAAAAAGTGACAAATGGATACAGCTGCATTTTCAGTGTCATAGGTCTGATATATGACAGAATTTAATTTGCTGCATAATCAAATATATTACTGAAATGAACTGCAGACAGATAATATCTTAGGGTTCAATCATCAAATTGAAGTGTAGGAGGGTATTGAAGGTTGATTAACTGTTTTTTAAGAACAAAATCTTGCTAGCAAATATATTATAAATGAAATACATATGTTGAAAATATATTCATTTTAACCAAAAAATCCTACCAACGCAGGCCATCTGCTTTTGACTGATAGGTTTGGTAAACTGTCAGAATACCATGTAAACTGTTACAAATCTCATTTAATGAATATCTCAAAAACATGCATAGCTCACACTATTGGCAAGCTTTTAATGAAAATATATATCAAAGAATCAAATATGTATGAATTCTGAATTTCAATTACTCAATAGGATAAAGAAAAAAGTCTGTAGAAAAACAGCAAGAGCTCCATCTATCCCTTCTGAAATGAATCAAAACCCTACAATTATCTAAAAGTCATTCTAATCAATTTCTTAAGAAATATATTTTTCCATTGCTAGTTCCTTTAATATTATACATAATTTAAGATAATTCTGTAGAGATTGAAAGCAAACTAAGAGGAGAATACAAGTTCAGCCCCCTGTGAATACTTTCAGAAATTTTGTGAAAAAGACAGGTATTTTCCACATCCCTTGCTATTATTTGAGATTTTTCCCATGTCCCATGGCCATCTCATTAACAGATTCCCAAATAGTATGATGACCTTGTAATGACTAGCTGAGGATCCCACTGGTGTCTAACCATACCCTTTGTGGACTGCTCCTCTACACAAGGACAAACTCATGCATGGTCTCGCCCAGTAATAATTTCTCCCTCTGTTTTAAAATTTTGTCCATAAGTTAAAAGTTCTCTGAGGAGAAGTAAAACTTCATTTCAAATATAGGAAACATTTACCAAGAGAACTTTTACCAATACCCCAATGACTAGAAACAATCTGTAATATTCTTGAATTTAAATTTCACTGTCATGAAAATGATAAGTCTAGAGATTTTTCACTGTGATGGGCAATCACATATGCCAAAAAGAAAAAAACACCTTTTCCATCACAGCAAATCAGCACTAATGTAGCCCCCAGCCCTTTCCTGGGCAGCTTTCTTCCCTGACATGTGCCATTGCTCTTCTCCTTGCTCTTCACATACGCCACACCTTCACAGAACGCCTACAAGTAGCTTAAAAGTGTAAGAATTCTGTTTCTGTAGAAAAGTAGATGAAACAGACTCAATGTCATGTAGTTGCAATGTTTTCTCCACAAATTTCAGTCTTACAGACTACAACATTAGTACTGAATGGTGTGATAGCCCAGTACATTAATGATGGCATGTAGTCAATGGAGCAGGTGCAGGCAGCTGTCAGATTCTATGGAAAAACACTGGAAAATGTAAAGTTTGCTTATCATGTTTAGAAACTCGATGGCTTCTTTCACAGCTCCTTCCCTACAAGCTCTCTGTGATGGCAAACACTCTTCTCAAGGTGGAGAAGACCATGCTGCTTCTCCCTCTGAGGGCTGTGGTTGCATTTTGTGCAGACTGGAGCCATCCACAGTCTCTCCTCACTCTCCTTTGTGAGTACAAATGCTTTACCAAGTTCAGCATTAGATTCTCATATAAATCTGCCTTACCCTGCCACTAAACTGGTACCATAACATGAAATTCAACTTCAGTTTTATTTCCCAGGGTAGAGATGGACTCAAGAATCTCCCCTTATATATTTTATTGATAGCTTTTTTACACCATGTTAAATTGCTTTGCTATCCCAAACTGTATTTCACATTACCCTGTTTTCAGTTTCTATAGTTCATGTGCTTAGATTTTGAAACACCTTCTTCTTTTTATCAAATTATATTAAAAAAAGTTTCTTTTCAGTTATGTGTATTTTTATTAAAGCAGTGAGAATGGCAGCAGAAACTCATAATACTCTAGCCTTGCTAAATGACTACGTGACAGCCTGTAATTTCTCTGTCATAAAAAATACATATTCTAGCACTAAGTTCATGTCTGAAGAAGGCTACCCTAGGGAACAGTTCTTCCTCATAGTATGCAATTTTATTTAACGTACTATGCATTAAAACAAAATGTGGTCAGTCCTGAGGAGAGAGATTATACCTGTGATCATTTATAATGATAGGAAGTAGAGCTACTTCTCACAAAGGAATTCCAGAATACCATTCACTGTATATATTTTCTTGGAAAGGTCCGATTGTTAATGGACCAGTATCTTACTTCAAGTATTGTTACCTAGGATAAAGTACAATGGGATTCTGGAAGGCCATGCAATAAGCATTGTGCACAAACTAATGAGCAGGACCACACTTGGTAACATATCCACAGCAAGGATCTGAAAGAACACATTAAGTTGAATACAGCAGTCTTTAAGATTATTTTTTCCAGTAATATTTTTATCCAGTAACTTGAATTTTTAAAGCTTCTTCTCTGCTCCTACAAACAGCTCAACAGAGATTAGCTTTCCTTTTCTTCTGTACCTTCCAAAATTCCTGGCTAGTAATTATCAGGTCCCAGAAATAACCACTAATGAGAGCTGATTATGAACTTACATTTTAGGAAAAAACAGAAATGCTTTCAAGAGCCCAAAGGACCTATAGGCCTTGAAAAAATATTGGAATTTGGAGAGGATATATTAATCAGCTGTTCCACCACATATAATTTTAAAAATTAGAAGGTGCTTAAGGGTAGTAAATGGCAGAAATTATTTGTTCTTGAGCAGTTATTTTTGCATATGATGTTTGGTCACAGTTTTCTATCCCGTGTAAGACAATCAGCATTAACCAGCATCTGAGTGCACCCTAGAAGTGTACACCACAGAATATTATTGCCTTTCACATGCTCATTTTGGCATCTGCTGTGGCAGCAGTACCTTGTCAACTTTTACAGTTGTATTACTACCAGCTATATTAATATATATATATTTACATTGCTGCATATTTAGGAAACTGTGGGAAAGATCAAAGAAACAGAACTGCAACAACGCTGGATTCTGCAAAGTTATTTCAGCCCTGCAAGAGCCCCTGGACATCACCATGGGAAAGCTACTGCTCCCACAGACCCATTTCATCAACACAGGAGCACTGCCACGCAACAGGGGAGCTGCTGCCCCTCTGGGCAGGCATCATGTGTGTATGACAAACACTAATCATTTCAGTCTGGTTTCCTAAATGCAAAATTTTTGGTAGAGCAGAAGTGTCATGGTGCCCAAGGGATATGTGGTGCCACCCCCAACTTCTCAGAGTGCCTCCCACCACCACGCAAGCACCAAACTTGCAGACCATTGCAGCTGACATTCCTAGTGCAAACTGTTGCAAATAGCACATGTTCTTAACCCATATTAAATCCAACATGGTAGAACAAATAGGAAAGGGATGGTAAATTAATGTAAAAGGATACTTTGATACCAAGATATTTGGATTTTCTCTAACTCTGGAATTTTGCAATTTAATGTGGCAGGTAATGGGTTCAAAATGTTGTAGTTATTAGTTTAGAAATAATTTTTGAACTTCAGTAAAACTCTTAATGGGCACAACTGCACTAGTCATTTCATAGTAGGTATTCATCAAGAAAATTATTTTTCACCACAAGAGCTATATTTATCATATATTCAGAATATATTATATCATTAATATGTAAATGTGAAGAAAAAACTAATTGCAAAGAACTTTAATTTTACTTTTCAAATAGATAATGGGGGAGTTAGTATTTTTTAGCTTCTTTATAATTTTACTATTGATACTTACATATTCAATGGATCTGTTGTTATTTGGGAGAGCTTTTTGTTTTAGGGTGTGATAAATGAGTGGTAAGATGTGCTATACTTTACAAACCTTATAAAGGCTGGATTAATATGTTTATGCTGCTTCTCTTTTTGAGCTAATATGGACAGAGTTACCACAGGTATCTTTGCACAGCAAAGCACATCTTTACATACAAACATACATGCACATGTACATACATACATACTTACATATATCAGATCTGCAGCTGCAAATTCATTATTAATGTTCTGTACTCAAGAGATTTTGCTTATTAACTGAACCACCCACAAGTTCATCATTATAATTTCCTGAAGCATTTGGAGATGACTTGGTTTCCCAGAGCATTCAAGAGAGTAAAACCTAATTAATGTGTGGGGACTCAATGGCAGGACAAAGTAGCTGTAAGCTATGTAATACTGCTCTTTCTCACAGATAATCTTGTTACGCTACCAAAGTTTTAGTCAAGGACAAAGATAGCACATGGAGAATTGCACAGTACTTTAGCAGAAGTTCAATCGCTAAAATATGAGGATTAGGAAAATGTCTTAATGGCATTACTTACACAGCTACTATGAAAGGGCTATTATTTGCCAGAGGGAATTTAATTTGCTGTGGAGCAGCACAATACTTTAGCCTTTTTTCCAACCCCACACTAGAACTTCAGAGAGTAAATCCTAGAACAGTAACAAAAAGTAACCCAGGTTTCTTACAAAATATTTGTAGCACAAAGAGTCCGGAAAAATGCAGTGATGCTCTTAGATAGATTGGCAGCTCATTCATATGATGATAGTTACCATGGCAATTTTCAGTTCAATTTTATCAGATCAGCAGATTATATGCGTTTTCTGCTGTCAGTATAGGCCTAGAACTTACCAGAAGTACAGGGCTACAGAGTTGATAAAACCTGGTGGCACCAAAGCCTCTTGAGTCACTCCACAGTTCTACCCTGCCAGCCCTATTCCCTGACCCAGGGGCTTGGGCCCAACAAGTTGCCCCAGCTCTCTGCTGAACATTTTTCTCTGGTTTATTATTGAGCAGCCCTGTTTCTGATGCATGCATGTTCAATGACAATGGTTTTTGCAATCTGTTCTAAACCTCTTTTCATTTCCCATCTAATTTTTACATTTTACATTTACAGTTGGCAAAATATACATTTTCTGTACAGTTTTCCACCCAACATACTGATAGCAAGTTGGATGTCATGGTTAATTCTATCAAATACCTCAATTTTCCCAAACATGCCTTCAATACCTAATTTTCAGAACACAAAATTAATATTTTGTATTTTCCCAGAGGCCATGTTCATAATGGGTCAACCCTCTGATACTAGAGACTATGCTTTTAAGAGATTAGTGTATGAAGAAAAACTCTGAACAGGGAGGCAGGAATTACAACACTTGGAACAGGCTTAGAAAAAAAGACACATTTACTGCCAGAATTTAAATGCTGAAAGATCCCTATCATACAAGTTGCTAAAATCAACACTAAAAGTAATTTTAGATGCTTGGATGTATAAAGAAATGTGTTCTTCAGTTTGCGCCCATGTCCTTTCAAGAATAGAGTGTTCCATTGGCATGGTTTGGAAGAATAGGAGCCTAGAAGCATTTAAAAGACAGGACTCCAAAAGATTTGAAGTAATAACTCTTCTGACAGCTTTGAACAGTATGCTACTTAGGATGCTGTGTGGAATACTCTAAGCATATTTTAATTATAAAAAGAATTAACCCTGTCAGATAATAAAGAAAAAGAAATTCAGATATCTTCCTACTTTGAAATATGGGAGGTTTAGCAACCAATGCACCAAACACTCTTAAGCACAGTTGCACTGTGGATTCTTTTTCCATGCTGTAAGGAAGGTGCTATCACCTCCCTTGTCCTACACAGCACTCTGGCACTAGATAAAGCTAGTTACCATCATCATTTATATCATTGAGACTGGAACATTCTACAGAACTTGCACTTCTTTGAAACAATGTTGGAGGACAACCACAAATTTAGAAAGGGCGTTGCCAACTTTAAAGACTAAATTCAATAAATTAAAATTATTTGGATGATTAAATGGAGACATATCTTTAAATTGGGTTAAATCTCTAAGTCTTCTGACAACAAACACAATGATGCAGTAACAGAGGACCTGAAGAAGCAGCTACCAGAGGTTCCTTTCATCACTACCATAACTCAAAAGGTCCACAGAAAAAATTATGCAAAAAAAAGGTAACTTCACATAAAGTTAATAATGGCTTTACAGTTGATCTTATGTGTTACAGGTACTACCACCCCTCTCCTCTTCCCCCCTCCCAACACTATGCGCACCTATTAGAGTCTTTACTTTGGGTTCACAGCTGACAAGATGAGAATTATTTTCAACTTCTGTGTCAGACAGAAAGAAATTACCTACTGCTTCTCTGTGGATACGTATTACACTACACTCCATAAAGAAATATTTATTTACAAATATTAAGAGAAATGAGACTGACAAATTTTCTCATTTTAAAGCAAAATAGGTATTTTTTAAACAACACTTGAATAAATTTTAATTCATACATTAAAGAAATTAAGGAATCATCACAGCTAATTATTTGTAGTGGTAATGATAAAAGGTGGCAAGCTTCAGTGTCAGACATGAGGCCACACACACACATGCTGTAGTTCCTAGAAGTAATATGCAGTAACAACCTTGTATTTCAACAGTTAGCTATTTGATGTGACAATGAAAAGCACCAAGTAATCTTCTCATTACTATTATACAAAAAAAGATAGCATATGTTTTCCTAAAGAGATTGTATTTTATTACTCATTATCCTCCTGCCAAAGAATACAGAATCAAGGAAATACTTTCACAGCTCTACTTTTGGCATGTTGAATCACAGCTGCCGCAAATAAAGTGTAACAGACTCTTGTTCTCAATTGTTTTTCAGGAATTGATGGATAATAGAAAAAAAAAATCAGATCAGTATTCTTTCTAAGCATCTAAAATGCTCTTGCCATTCTATTATATTAAAACAAAATCAAAAAGAGATCAGATTCAGAATCTTATCTCCATTAGAATTAAAAACACCTAGAGTCAACACCTTCATATGATAACTTGGTGTGATATCTTTGCTCTGCTCTTTGTACAGCACAAACTGGAAAGTTACTTATTCCAAAGTAAGACTATTAGCACACAGACAATTACCATATTCATAGAATTATTATGAAAGTACCAGCAATTTTTTCATCTAAATAAAGCTTCTTAATGCTGTTTAGCAGTTCTGATATTTGAAAACTGCAATTTTCTGAAAGGGAAAGTGAAATTCTGATAACTCACAAGATTATGAAGAAACAGAAATAAGGGCAATAAAACATGTTTCCAGGGAATCGTCTCCCATATTAAAATACATATTAAACTGTTTGTAATTTGCAAATATATTCATGTATACCACTACATGACTTTCTGTAAGAGGATGCTGTTTACCTACCATATAATTTTACTGAACTTTTGTTTCTATGAAAATGATGCATTACTAGTGTTCGGATGCAAAGATTCGAAGCAATAAAGTCTAAGTGAGACAGAAAAACTCTCTAAACCACCACCCCCCACCCTTATTTCTAGAAGCGCTTTCTGACTGTTAATATGGAAACGTTTTTATTAATAAACAGAAAAAGGCATTCTATTTCTGAACTTTGGGTTCTAAATCATTTTTAAAAGCCACATTATCAAAACTGAAAAAATGTGACAAAATGATTTTATGCATTTTCAATTACAAATTTTCAATATTCACTGTTGTGAAATCATCTCTTTCTGATTTGTACAGCCCATACACATTAGCTATCCTGTCTTCTAAATATCTAGATTCAAAAAGGTAATCTTCAGTACATATAAAAAAATCTTCATGTAACATCCAATAGAAAGCATGAATAAATTGTAAAAGAAGGAAAAGTTGATGTGGCTGTCCTGTGCTGTTTCCAACTGTCTAATATGCCTGCATAAATAAGTATGAATAACTGATTATTTCAGCATCTCTAGGACATCTAATTGGAATTAATTTACTGCACTCACACTCTGGTATAAAAGCTCCTCAACAGTTCCTTAAAGGAAGCTGCCATCATCACCTTACGTGGAATTGTATTTTATAAAAATCGCAACAGATTTTCTACCACAAGAAGGCTTCATCAGGTCTTTAACAAAATTGTTGCTTCTTTTGTTGGCCTTGCAGCAATCCAAGTCCACTGCCCATCTCCTGCTACATGTACACGTATATATCAGGAAATAGGACAGTCAAATTGGTTTGTCTCATACCTAAGTGAAAGAGTTAGGTGCCTGAAAAGAGCATTTTATCCAGTCTTAAAATGAATATCAATGATAGCTATGACATTCTTGCCTCTCAAGGTGTCTATTGTCCATTCCATAGGTTTCCACACAACCTTTAGTTGCTGAGTCTTGCTGACACTAAGGTAGATGTCTTAAATCCAGATACCCTACTAAGACCGCTGAAGTGAGTCCACCTTCCTGATCACATAAAATCATAGATTTTAAAATAATCTCATTTCCAAGGCTGCAATAATAGTGATAGTTTTAAAATAATTTATTTTGTTCTTGCCCTACCTGCTGATGACTGCACACTGATGATGACTTAACATATGCCCTTTAACACCCACTTTTGTCACTAATATCAGTGTAAACCCACACTGAACTTTATTTAATGAATACAAAATTCTTTGGCACTTATTGAAATATAAATCAGCATCAGGCTACAAAATTTACCACTAACATCCACTGGACTTAATCCCTGAGTTCAAATTTCTTGCATGAATATTTAACTAATCAGAAGCATACATTTCTACATCGTAATAAATTGAAATTTCTACTCAAGTCCCAAACTCTTCAGGACTAATCTAGAAGAAACATTCATTGAAAGAAATACCATGTCCAGCACTTTCAGAGAGGTAAGTGCTGACAAAAAGCACCATCAAGCTGAAGAACTGAATGCTGGAAGAGAATTGAATGTGAACATACAAAAAGCTTTGAAGTAGAATTAGAGCATTTGTCAATACAGCTCCCAGCTGAGCACTGCCACAATTCACTGGAGCATAACAGGACATCACCTTTCTGTCCCTGTGCACTCCGGCAATTTCAGGTGATGCATCTTTGGCCTGACCAATAAGTCCTTGTGTATACCCTTAGAGATGGAGAAATTAACAGCCCAAGTAGCATCCCCCATTGAGACAGAGAAGTAAACTGCAAGAGGCACAGGTGAGATTTATCTAGCATACAATAGAGAAATCCAGTCAATTGTTTTCAAAAAATCCCCAAGAACCTGTTCTATGAGGAGGGTAAGAGCAAATGGCTGTTTTGGCATAAGCAAAAAGCAAGCCAAAAGGAGTATAATCCATATGGATGATACATGGGGGCAGTGAGGGAGGAGAGACAGGAGACATGGGTGGCACAAAAGCAAATGCATATGAACCAGCAATGAAAAATTCAAGCTTCAATTTAGATGCCTGATTCTAACCATAGAACATCTTTGCGCAAGGTTCAGCAAGTTCAACCAGAAGATGCCTTCACTCAGGTTTTCATCATGCATGGTCATCACTAATTGTACAGTTATCTTAATTTTTACTTTAAGACCTTGAAATCTCTGTAGCAAAAGAGTGTAAAACATAGAAATAAAATAGTTTCACAGTTCATGTTTCATGCATGTAGGTTTTTCTGTTTACTATTTTAGGAGTCTTCCTTTCCAAGATGCTGTTAAGCAAAGCTTAAAGAACTGTATGGTTAAAACAAAAGATAGTGCTAATTGAAGTAAAAAAAAATAAGTGAGAAGAACACAAAATTAGAATTACAAATAACTATGGGGTTTTTAAAATATACAGTGAATAAGAAAGCCTATAGGGGCAAATTGCATTGATAATATCAAGAAAATAACAAGCTGTTCAGAATTTTTTTTCACTAGACATTGACAGTATATTGAACTACAATAATTATCCAGTATTTTAGTTCATTATAAACATGCTGACAACTGTAAGAAAAAGAAATCCCTCCACGAAGTCCACAAACATTTTATGTAACTTTACAGTTGAGGGAATTATCTGTGGATAATAATTTGCAGAGAAGATCAAAATGAAAATGTCAGGAAAAAGTTCAAACTTTTTTGACATGTGAAACTTGAAGACATCCATTTATATTGAAAGCATTCTATAATGATAGTTTATTTTAATCAAGATACAAACTGAGTGAACTTTTCAGTGTGCACAAGTATAAAGATTTTAAACAGCAATGACTAAAGCTTTGCATGTACTGCAAAAACTGGTAGAGGATTCTGGATGATTGCTACAATTTCACAGCAGTCCACAGAAAGTCCAGAAAATACTGACTTTATACAGTTATCACTCATTTTCTAAATTTTATTTCATCATCCCAAATAGTATCATTACTTGGATGAATGAGGTGTAAAGTCTTGTGTGAGTTACAAATTCTTACTTACATCTGGTTAATGTACTCTTTAAGTGTAAGTACATTCATTTAGCTGTAAATCCTGTAACTTCCCTGGAAAGCCTGCTGTGCAAAATCATGTAGCATTTAGAAATGAGAAACAGTCAGTCACAGGCTTTGCCTGGTCTCTCTGGCATTTACCTCTACAGTGGGGGCTCTGACTCTGAGATGGTTTTTACAAGAAACAAGCCAGCAGTATCTTCTACTATTCTGTGTGGTACATGGCATAGAATGGTGTGTTTTGCTTTTCTTAAAGGTAGATATTTTCAATCTATCAGATGGTTTTGTAGGTGGAGAATTTCAGCTCTGTTCTGATGAGAACAAATTGCAAGTGAAGTTAACAGAGGAAAACTATGTATTCTGTTGTCCATGAGAAGCATTGCTGGTGACTTCAGAGCAATCACAGAAACCCACTGGAACACTGGATAGTTAACAGTATCAAGTAGGTCCTTAAGTTAATTCTTAGTGTATTTTTTAGTTATTCAAAGCTATTTTTCTTATCTAAAATACAACAAATTAAATCCATTAAATTACATAGTTGCTAAAAATAGAACCTACCTGGGCTCAAGTGCCCTACATCCTGTGTCATGTGGCATCGCTGAAGCAGTGAACACGCTGAAGGCTGGACTCTTACTTCACTACCTGAATTATGACTCAAAACAAAGCAGAATGCCACAGAGCCTACAGTAATAGCATATTTGAAAGCACTTCTTCCTGCTCTTTTTTTTGACTTCTGGTGGGGGGACTCAGGCATGGAACTTCACTGATGTATCATGGGCACAGTCACCTTTGGGTCACGCTTCTACAATGTATGGCGAAATGTATGACTTTTCATTATTGCCTCCAGAGTGGAAAGGGTTTATAACAATAAAAAGCTCATGGAAACTGAAAGCAGCAGTTTGCTGGCTTTCTTGCTGCCAACCTGCAGAAATCTTTTTCCTTACAGAACCGTGACAGGTGTTGACAGCCTTTGCAGAGAGCAGCAAAGAGATCTCCAATGTAAATGTAAGCGCCAGCATAAATGCAGTCTGAGCCATCTTACCATTTTTGGTCTATGGTTAATCAAAAAACTAGAATTGTTCTCTTTGGCAAAAGCAACAATGCATTGGCTTGAAGAAGAACTGGTTTGTTTGTATCTTCAGAACAAATCTGATGAACAAACTACTGGATGACAGTAGCAAACTGATTTATAAGGAACAGTCGTGACTGCTCAGCCCACTGAGCAGTCCCAACTTTTCCTGTATTTCTTTAAGTTAAATCACATGAAACAGAGTTTGTAAAAATTGCATCTGTATGTAGTTAGATACGGTAAAAATACTGGTGACAGAGAAATTATTCAGTGCAGTAACTAACTGTAAAAAACTTACAAGAACTTACAACTTTTGATATTAAAACTATTTGTTTTCATAATTTTGCTCATATACAGTAACACCAGTAGACATCAAATTCTGATGATATTATTCAGTATTATCTCTGAACAGTTTTGAAAGCTTTCTTCTTCCATAACTCTCAAAAGCATCATCAGCTTTTTGGGAGGACAGGAACTAAGATTGCTTCTGCATTTGAATCAAATATCAAAATAAACAATTGCTTCCATTATACTGCATTATATACAGAGAAGTTTTTCTCCTTCATTTACACAAACTGTGCATATGTTTTCCTGAGAAATTCTGGATTCCAACAGTAACTCCCCCAGCAGCACTTAAGCCTCTCAAACTCAAGCTCAAAATACTAAATTTTTGTGAATATAGTAGCCATCACTCTGTAAAATTGCAGCTTCCTATCTCTCACTTCCACAGTCCTATTTATTATCAAGGCAGAGGTTAAAGTACCAGTACCATGCAGTGGATCAGCAGGACTGAGAGAACCGAGGGGCAGCACATGATTTTTGTATGCACCCATTACTGGTGCAAATAGCAATAATCCTGTCTGAATCCTGCAACTCTAATAATCTTCGTTTTTCTCTCCTGATAATTCGCATTTATCCAACATCCTTCTCTGCAATTTAGCTCTTTATTTAGCTCACAAAGTAGGCATTATCCTAAGTAGTTAGAGTATTCATCTTTTGGTGTCAGTGCCAGTTACCCCGGCAACAAATCTTTGAAGGGAAACCTTGTTTTCATCTGGTAACTCAAAATAGGACTAAAGGGTCAACTGAAAAGCAAATGCAAAAAGGCAGCTCTTATGTCTGAAAAGTTCAAAAATGACCTGCTTTCATTTGCAGAGTTCAAATTTCTAAGAGAGTTAAATTTTTTTAGTTTATTTACTATGTCACATGACTGGGGGAAAACCCCCTAAAATGTGGCCTGCTAGTTGGTCACTTAAAAAATAGATCCAACAGCAATGCATTTCAAGAAGCACTTGAGAGAAGCCTCAAGAATGTAGATGATACAATCCTGACCAAATTTAAATAAGATGAAACCACACAGTCTAATTACAAACACTAGAAACAATGACATAAATTTTAAGTCTACTGTGTCAACACACATCTGCATACACAGACACACGAATGGTGTATCTCACCCTTGCCCTGCATTTGGGACCTATGTGTGCTGTATTTGCTGAATTTAGACAAAGTAGTCCTGTGACCAAGCAATATAAACATTGAATTAAAAATGGGTCCTATGCCAAAAGATGTAAGAGTTACATATACATCAGTTACAAGTGATGTAAATGTTATCTGAGGCTCTGCCTGCTGACTTGCAGAGCAGTAGTACTTTCTGCAGAAACAACATGTGAGTCTCCATAAATACAGAAAAGTAGAACAGATTTTGACTCTCTTCTGCCAAGGCTGGGAATGAGACCTTTGCTTGATTTGGATCACCTGAACCAAAATCCTTGAGAATGAGGAAAAAAAAACCTCCACACTCCTGTGGTGATGATGGATTTGCTACAATTATGTTTTGTATAAGGCAGAATGTGCAGACAGTAAGGCAGTGCAGTGGTAGAATGAACTCCACATGACAGCAGCACAGAGCATGGGATTCATCTGGCAAAAGACAGGTATGGTCCACCATGTCACCTGTCCTGTAAAAACCATGTAGAAAGGCTGATACTTTTAAACGGTTCATGTCAATCAAAACTAAAGATCCGAGTCAGGCCAAGTGAATTACATCAAATAACTATTTCTCCCCACTCTATTTAGGAAGCATAGGATGACTGCCTTCCATGAGATACCCATAGCACAGCACAGTCTCTAATGCCAGGGGACATAATGACCACTTCCAAAGCCAGAGTCAGCATGGGCTCACCTCAGGAAACAGCAAGCCTGGTATCTCTTCTGAAATCCTCTTGACATATAAACTCTAAGCCCAAATGGATATTATTCTCTTAACGGGCTTACGAGGATGATATAAATACATTCCTGACTATAGATGAGACATGGGAATTTCAAAACAAGCCACAACTCCAGAAACACCATTTACATTCATTCTCATTCTGGATACTTCAGATAATCATGGCAAACAATTGAATATAACTGCCAGACTGATAATTTTGTCTTGGCTTTGGTTTTTTATTGAGAGAAGTTAGTTTGAAAGACAGAAACTTCTTATTAATAGCTATCAAAAGTACCTGAAAAAAATCTAACAGAATTAAAAAATTTCATTGTCTTGAGGAAATAGTTTTAGTCAGCGAGCAGGACTGCAATTACTGACCAACCATGCACAAGTGAACATTGCTCAGTAGAAGTACTAACTGCTATTTTTTATTTTCATTTACATTTATAAAAATAGAATCAGGACATGCAGTTATTTGTTTCACAAGTCTTGGAATAATGCACACACAATATTTACTGCTTTGGCATAACCTTCTTCTACTGAATGTAATCAAGTGACACTGATTTCAGTGGAAAAAAAGGACCAGTTCATGTTTGCAATACCAGCTACTCTGTATTACTGCTTCCACATTCAAATAACAGAGGACATGTGATGCTTTTATTTTAACTGCTTGGGTTTCTTCTCTCCGAAGTGCATTACGATAAAATTAGTGAGCTATATTTCTACCCACTTGTGATTAGCAATAAATACTTGCTCTTGTAGCCTGGTGCACTTTTCCCCTGTGAAATCTAATCAACAATCACTTTTAAAAATTCAGATATGGAGACACATATTTCTTTGTGTGTAGAAAAAGAAGAAGGAAAGATGATACAATACTGAATGATAACAGCTACGGATCTTCAGGGTGGGGAAAAATTACTAATGAAGAGACGGCTACACAATCATGAAGTGAAAAGAAAACCTCTAATAGTTCTCCTGGTTGAAAAATTAGGGATGTAGAGAGAAACTATGCAGTGAAAAATGCTTTGGTTCTACTGAGCACAGCAGAAAGGATTCAGCTTCTAGTTTAGAAAGCACTGAACTTCCTTATTGTAAGTCAAGCTGGTTACTAGGGGAGAAATCAAGGAGGATGTTGGCTCCTTCATCCCTCCTCCAAGAATCCATTACTGGTTTGTCCTGAAAGTTTATGAATTAAAGTAGCTAAGACTCTAGGCTGATTCCATAAGGCTATTTTATGAAAATAATGATAAGTGGGTTTTTTTAATTTAATATTGTAAATTTCTATTTTCTACTAAGTCTGCTTCTAAAATACTATTCTTTTAAGGTATTTTTCCTATTCAGAAGAAAATTTGTGCTTCTAATTGACCTTACAACTGATTTTTGGTGAATTCCCATTTGTCTGGTTCTTGATTGGAACAATTGATTTGTCTATGCAACAGATAAATGTATGTAATAGAGAAACACATTTCTATAAATTTGATTGCAAGCCGCCAACAAGACCCCAAACTGACACTTACAGTGTTACATACTATATAAAACTTGAGAAAATCCCTAGGGTACCTAGGACAGAACATCTGCTACAGGTGCAGACTGTAAAAGCAGTGGTGCAAGAAGCAATTCTTTTACTATATCTCTGGTAGTAATACTGCATTCTGGTGCAGTATTATTAAACCCTGGGTGGATGGAAACTGATTCAGTATGTTTGTGTCTAGGAAGAGAAAGTGATTTTATAATACCTTAGAAACACACCAGAGATGCACAGAAGACATGTTTATGTATACAAGTTCCGGATTCTTATTAATATGAACCCTAAGGCAAACTTTTGCCAGTGTGCACTGAAGGATTGAAGGCATACTCAGTTTCTATTGAGGAAATGTTTCTTTTTTATACAAACATTTCCTGCTTTGACCTGCTTCTTTGAAAATTTTGGGTTAGATCACTGAACAGCTTACTTCTTGCTCTTCTTTTAAACTCAAGCCTCTGTCAGTGTTACCCCTTGCTAAGAAAGCAGTTTATTGGAAAATAGCCTAGACTGGATTCAGCTCAGCCTCCCTTTCTCATGATACTAACTCATATCCGTGGGCACAAATCAACCTGTGTAAAAAAGAGGAAATATTTTGTTCTCTCTCTCTCCCCAGAGGTGGGAGCCAACTTGCACAGGAAGTGAAGAAAACACTTTTCTCTTCTTGTTGTGACTCCTTTTATCAAAAGGGTCTCATGCTCAGTCAACGGAAAAAGCTAGAAAAATCTGAGTTTATCCAAAAGCAAAATGGATTTTGTTTGTGATGTTTTTGAAACAATTACTTTTCAGGAAAGCCAGTTATGGAAGAGTTCCAATAAGCCATTAAATGCTCTTATTTTTAATCTAAATGTTCTTGTTACATGTTATAAATAAAGTTTTAAAGGTTATAAAACACTTGTGGATCAATTTAATAACTGAATTTAATAATTGAAAGCATCATTTTGAAAGACTAAGAATTTTTTATTTAAATTTATTAAAATACTTTCTTCAAAATTTGCTCTTTCATTTTGTTTCTTAATGAAAGATCTATTGTCTTAATTGCTACATAATTGCAAACCTGTTGGTTTGCAATTAGCCACACCTTTTTGGCATGACTTGGTGCTAACCAGAAGGCTACACAGATTATACATATTTACATGCACACAGACACTGTATATAAATGAAAATATATCTGCATAGTTTTATATCAAAAAATGTATTCATTTTCTGACATTTTGCATTTTAATTTATAAAACATTGGAGCTAAATTGTGTCAAACTGCATTCAGATGAAAACTAGAATCACCAAATATAGAAAATAATGTTCTAAAAATAGTTATGTACATTTGTCAGGCTTCTGGATTCATACACACACAGTCTCCTCCCTCCTCACAGTTATCCCAGTTTAGGAAAATTATTTACAAGTTAAAAAGAAGTTGTATTTTCAGCTAAATGACCTAAAAGTCCTGATGCTCACACATTTAAGGAATTTAAGATTGAGAGACTTGTTTCTATATGCAAAACTGTACAGAATGCAACTGCATTTCAATTCCACATGAATCTCTGGGGTGCATGAACTGAGCAAGCCAAAAATACTATTTCTTTACCAGCAGAACACACTAGAAACCACTACAGAGAGGTTAAGCCAGAAGTTCACATTTGGTAGTGTGTCAAACACTCTGGCTTTACAATTCGTAGCATTTATTTTTGAAATAAAATATAAATAGTGCATAATAGTAAATATTGACCAATATGTCATCATTTTAAACAGGAAATACAGCTTTGAAGAAAAAAACAACCTCACTTGAATAAAGTAGACAAAACTGACTCAAATTGTTATACATTAGAACACACATAGACATGTTAAATTCACCTTCTGTAAAAGATGGGGGTGTGATAAGAATCCTACTCCTTCCTAGCTTTACAGCACTGTACTGACCAACATAACATTTTCTTTTCAACATGAAAAGAAGTCACACAATTGTTTCTCTGTAGTCACTGGAATCAGGAATCACCTTCTTTCTGAAACAGTCCTAAAACAAAAGTAGGCAAACTAGGTCACAACAGCCAAACTCTGTTTGAGACAGCTGATTCTGAACTTGGTCCTGAACCACACAAAACCTGGTCATTCTAAATTTGTATCACTTAGCATTTCATCACCTTTTGTCCTCAGAAACAGAGTTGATTACTAGAAAAAAGACCTCCCTGGTTTCTAACCATCTTGTATTTCAGTCAGAGCCAAATACACATTCAGTATCAACCGCAGAAAAAAAAGAGTGATTCCTCATAGAAGCAGGGTGATGTCAAAAGAGGGTTATGAAAATAAACACAACATTCTTCCAGTCTATGCATAAGGAACTTCACTATGTATAGAGAAAAATGTACTAACCAGATTATACATTGAACTTGATTTGCCATGAAAAGACAAGCTTTTTTTTTTTTTTTCTGAAATTTGTTTAAATGCTAAAAAGTTCCAATTTCAGAATAAATTTAAGTTTACTGAACAATGGAATAAGCTGGAGACACTTCTTGATGCAAATTGTCTTTTTGTTACTAGGTATTTCCATTAATATCCTGGGCATTAATGTAGTGGGTATTTCCAGGTATTATGTTAAGAGGCTACTATGAAATGAAGAAAAGCCTTAGCCCCTTTTGCATGTATGGTTCTGACTTCATCAGCTATTCCTGAAATAGAATTTGGGCAAGCTATATTCCTCTTGTACTCCATCAGGTTCAGCTTTCTCTCTGACATTGCATTTTCTCCCATACAATTTTGTCTTTCTAAGACCATTTTTGCACAAAAACACCTCACTTCTGCAGCCAAAGACTAACTTTTAAAATGAAAATTATATTATCAGAACTGTTATCATACTGAATTTTCTGTCTGAAACGAGGAGTCCTCATTCCTGACACAATCTCAATTCCACTGGAAATTAATAAAGGAGGAACAATCCTTCACGGCTGTTAAATAATAAAGAAGGTTGAAGCACTCAGTTTCCAACACGATGGTTCATCCTCACATGGACCAGAATGTAAAAGGAGTTAATTTCTAACCATGCACATGCATGGTGAGGATTTGGATATGGACACTCACATCTTCAAACGACAGCACCAGCTCCCCACACTGACTGAAGATCTCAGAGGTCCTCCTTCTGTCTGCTTCTCTCTAAGCTACGATGGTAAGAAAAAATTTGTCTTTTTTGCTTCACAGACTCTAACTGTAATCTCACAAAATGTCTTTTTTTCCATAAACAAAGCCAAAAATAACTACTTAGTCATTTGATTGTGAACAGAATAGCCTTTTATCAAAGCACTGCACCACTGCTGACAGATATGGATGTAATAATCACCCTCCCCAAATATGTAACCTAGAAGGACGTATAGTCCTTACCAGGGTGATAAAAACCCAGTTAAGTTGAACTGCAGTGCTTGCTCAATTCTCGACTGGTTTTACAAATCTGTAAGAAGTCTGTTCTAATACAGTTATAACAATTACATTTAGCTAATCTGTCTAATTAGACATAACCAGAAATACCATATGGATACAGGACAAACCCTCCCACAACACATTATGCTAAGAAGCAAAGATTTGGGGGTTATGCTGATTATTTAATGCCTCTCAGAGGCAGTGAACAGACGGATCAAATGGCAAATAACCCCACAGCAGTCAAACGCTGGCAGCGGTAACCCTGCCAGCACCTGCAGAAAGGGCAACAAATCCCCAGCCTTCTGGGCTACACTTCAGAGCAAAACCGCCTGTAAACACTTCAAACTATTTAACTATGACAGTCAGGGTTACCTCAAATCTCACTCTGGTGATAAAATACTGGTTATGTGAGTCTGCTGCGTACACACAAAAAAACTGCCTTAGCTATCAAAGACCTCATGTTCAGTAAGATTGATTTCAAATAAACATAGCTGTCTGTGTTGCTGGGAAATGGGGAGAACTGAAATGCTATCATATTTTCTATTATTACAGGCACATATCACATAGCACAGCAGAACCCAATTAGTGTTACTATGACATTAGTACGACATTAATGATTATTAATGTCAATTTGTTTGGACAAAATTGGACCTCTTGACAGGATTTGATCCTTTCATTAATATCCAGTTTTCAGGATACCTTCCAGAAGCAAAGCAAAGTGCTTTTGTCATTGCAAACATTAAAAAGGCACATATAATATATTTTGTTCTGGGCTGCGGCAGTTAATTGAAATTATATGTCTCAAGCAATCAGGCCACAAAAACAGGATGCTCAATATGAAAGTGATCTAGAATAAAGGGTGCAAAAGCAGATACTTCACAATTTGAAATGATAAGCTGGAAGTGGTGAGGCATATTTAATATACAGCAAGAGTTTCACTCTCTGACTTTAATCAGTGACTGTCTCTTGTAGGGTCAACTGGAAAAAACAATTTGGGGCTCTTTGGTCAAAGAGAATCATTTCCAAGATGAACAAGATAAACACTCCAAAGCTTTCTGTTTGTGGTCACTTAGAAAATAAAAATACCTGGGATAATAAAGGACTAGATTTTAAAATGAGGAAAGATGGGAACAGTGTCCCACCTGTGCAATAGCTGCGTAGTAGACCACTCAGGGAGGATACTGGATGCTAAGCCTGACCTTTGCCAGAGTAAATTCCCAAGCTGCCAACAGAGGCAATAGTGTCACAGAATCACAGAACAGTTTGGTTGGAAGGGATCTTTAAAAGACCCTGTAATTAGATCAGGTTGCCTAGTGCCCCTCCAACCTGATCTTGAATCTTTCCAAGGATTGGAATCTATCACTTCTCTGTGCAACCTGCTCCAGTGTTTCATCACTGTATATATAGAAAAACATGGTTACTTCAGGGAATTAAAACAAACAAACAAAAAACCCTCAAAAACAAACAAACAAACAACCCCCCCAAAATTCAACATTTAACCAGGCATAATTATAATTGTTATCAAAGATAACGATTGCTGAAAATACAGAAAAAAATCTGTTTGCAGTTACACCATTCTAAGCAGAGATACTGCTTTGAAAATTTGAAGCATTAATTTAGAGGTATAAAACACATCACTTTTGGTATGTGACCACTTTGTATGTAGCCTGAGCATGTCCTCTAACCAGAATTTTCCTTTGTCTATGTGGTGGTAGTTCCTTAAAATAAATTATTATCATCAACACACAGTCTTTATTACTGCACTGGCTATTGTGTGTGGGGTTTTTTTTCCCTCCTTTGGATAAATAAGAGAGAAGAGAGGAAGAAAAAAGAAAAGAACCCCTATTCTTGCTGTTTGCTTACAGAGAAATGTGTATTCCAGATTGGACAGTGAACTCAGAGTTGTTTTGATTTTAATACTTAATTCATTAGTAATGGAAAAACTTCACATCATAGTGAAGGAATAATCTGGTGAATTTCTCAACTTGTAGGACATTGTTTTTGATAATTTGCCAAGCAGAGCAGAAGATTTATTACACAGAGTATGCCAAAATGGCAAAAGGCTTCTCACGCTGTAGGGCCACAAAACAATTGTTTTATGGAACAGAATTTACTGGTTCTTATGCTTTATGGCCCTATATTGTCACGCAAAAAAACCCATTGAGTCTGCTGCAGGTCTTGCATTGCATCTCAACAGGTTGAAAAACCAGCTGGAACGTTTCATTTGGTTCTTTCAGGCCACCAAATCACCTTTTAGTTCAATACATGTTTCAACACTTTTGTAAGCCAGATGGCTAGTGGTTCAACATGCACTTTTGCTATCACTGTTTTGTTACTTTGTTATGAAGAAAAATAAAAATATTTATCCTTAAAGGTAGATTAGTTTCACTGTGTTTGAATATAGTATAGGTGATATACCTATGTTTACTTTTATACAAGGTTTATTTTAAAATTCAGATATTTGCTGCAAAATATATGCATTTGTCATAAAAAAGACAGTTGTCTATATTTCGACTTCAAATTTCTCCTTGTAATTATAAACAGAACAAAACACCTTTTTGTTTGTTTGTTTGTTTTTAGCACCAAGTTTTATACATATGTAGTTTAGGTCTAATTTGTTGGTCAAAATATTTTTGGAGTGAAAGAAAATCTCAGTTCTTAAAATATCCAATATACCATCTAATGATATCAGGAAAAAAAAACCCACATTTTTTTAGTTCGTTAGTGGGACACAGCACCATGAGTAAGAAGCAGATCTGACACTGACGGGAAAAGATAAAATACCCAAAATTCGTTTCTTAACCATAGGAATATACCTAGAGTGGCATATCTCTACTCTCTCTAAGTTTACAAGACTATAGCTATTTTTCCTACTTCTTGTACAGTAGTCCCTGATGCCCCTTTTTTCAGTTAAGAAGAAAATGTACATGCTGAGATACAGCATAAAAACTTCAAGCCCAGACTGTTGTCATGGTTACTCTGAGACATCCTAATGCAGAAAGTATCTTACAGGTAATTTTCATTTTTGTTTTAAAAATTATTCATTTGTTTACAAAGTTAAAATTCTTTCCTACTGAATCCTTAGGTGCCAATACATCCATATTTTAGTGGCTACTGTTTTTCCAAGTAATTTAGTTTTAATGGCCTCTGTGCAGTGGAAAATGTGGTATCATAAGGGTTTCCAGAGCAATTCCAAGCAAGACACAGCAAAATGTTTTGTCTTGATAAATTGAACAAACCAGCCATAGCATACCACCTTCTAAATATGTGGCTTCACAGATGAATTATATGTTCATTTTACTTCTATGCTTTAGCTAAAGGCTGGTTTATTTATTTATTCTGGAGACATTTCCTTATGCTATTGCGGTTAAGCACTTGCCAGCAATTTTATTTTTAGGCTATGCACTTTTGTGGTAAAACTGAGAAATAGCAATATTTCACACTGAAATCTTGATTTGTATTGTTTTGAAAAGATGCTTCTTTCTGAAAACATACTTAAGAGTTTGAAGATGTGCAATATAAGGATGGAATGCACAGGTCATATTTCAAATGTGCCTGTGAAAGAACTAGAAAGAACACTGCTTACATGTGTAAACAGGAGTTGGTAAAAGATTTTCATAAAATTCTCAGCAGCAGGCAAAACTGTTTATTTAAAATAATGTTTGTGTACTCCAGCTCAGACACTGATGCAAAGCAATACAAATTTTTACAAACACAGTTAACCTCAAATTTTACAAGCATGCTAATGTTCAGGCAGTTCAAGTATGTTACTGAAAATGTGAGCTGACTTCAAGCATTGCATTGCTTTGGGTGGCTTTGTTCAACATGTTCTTGGCTAATTTTAACACAGGGTCTTCATTCTGGCAGGATTAAAATTCACTGTGTGCATGTCTTGATAGGGGATTGCATATTTTAGGGAACTATTCTTGTATAAAACTAGCCAGAAAGGTAGGCAGTGATGTTACCAACTGTTATACAGGAGTTATGTGTCTGTGTGAGCAGCAGCAACAACTGAGAGAAACCTTAACTGGTGCCTTTAGAGGAGGAAATCTCTCTGAGTGCATCTCTGGGTACCAGTTTAACCCAGCTGCTTTCTCTTGACAATGTTCAAGTCCACTCACATATTTACAAAGAGTCTGTTTAGATGTGCATTTAGAAAGTACCTTTCTGAAGATCAAAGGAAGGAAAAAAAAGAAAACAAAAAGAAGGACTGAGGTAAAAGGTAAGGGAAAATGAGATTCAAGTCAGCAGACAGATGGAAAGGAGGTAATTCAAATTAATTATTATCCATTGATAATAATAATATCCATTACCTGATATGCTGCAAACACAGTCGCAGTGACCCAAATCGTTCCCAACTCTGCAGTCTTCTACTCTCTTGGCAGGGATAAATGGCAAAATGAGGAAAAGGATAAAGGAGGGATATATTAAAGCAAATAAGCAGGCTTCCATCTCCCTTGGCAGCATAAGGATGAGGACAAGTGCAATTTGCCACACCTATGTTTAATTTATGCATGCAAGCAAGCAAGGCTGGGGGGAGAAAACCTGCGTCCCCTTGTCCAGAAGCTTTCCTCGTACCTGCTGTAATCAAGCAGACCTTGAATCTTCTACTATTGCATTTTACCTAAGGTGATTCTTGACTAAGAATCACCTTTGGTAAAATGTAATAGTATTAGTAATAAAATTTAACACGTGCCTTGGCAAGAACTCCATAAGCTTTCCTGATATGAATTAGTGGATTCTCTTTAGCATTGACTGATACCTGCCTCTGGACCCATATTTCCCCACAGAGCCACAGATCCCTGTCCCAGCAAAAAAGGCAGCAGGCCCCTTCTGCCAGCCCTGAAATGTTTAATTCTCAGCCTCTAGTCAAGTCATGCCAGGCCAGAAGTAGCCTTCTGATTGCTTATGATTGCTACTACCCTGCCATGTTGGCAAACAGAAGTCAATCAGCTGAAGCAGGGTCAGTCAGACGGGACAGAAAGAGCCATGCAGGCCTGGGAGCATCCAGCTTTTGGTAAACCCTTACTCAGTCTAATTCCTGCAAATGAAGAGCAAAGAGACTTTATCTTAATGAGGGCACAGTCTAATTTAGGTGGGGACTACGTACGCACAGTGTATGTTCATTGTTTTTTAATTATTTAAGTCGCTCAGTGATTGAATTTATTTCGTTAATTGGTTTCTAGAGGGCCAGTATCATGCGTCACACATGCCCAGGGGAGGAAAGGCAGGTGCTCAAAATCCAGTTAAATAAATCAGCCTTCAGAAACTTGAGAGTTGAAGGAAATGCAACATATCACCCTAAGAAACATGAAGGGGAAAGCTGTCATGGCACAGGAAGTGCAGGAAAGGGAAAGGGAAAGAAATCAAGCCAACCTCGTAACATCCCTGCACTATTAAGTAATTAAGAAATGGAGCCAAAGTAGACATGTGAAAATACCATTGGCATCCCCTCTACCACTCCCAGATGTGAAGATCTGTGGACAGGTCACAGATCCATTTATCACTGGTTATCTCATGATGGACCAAAATAAAATTACCTTTAGTAATTAATTTTAGAGGGAGAACTCCAGGCGTGAACAACATTTCACAGTTATGTCCTAGCTGAGATGCAAATATCTAAAGGCAATCTGTGCACAAGCTCTAGACTATGGAAGGGCAGGACGATCTTCACAAACGGGGTGAGGGAAAACCTTGCAAGCAACACCTTGCTTGCACATCCTTTTTGGATCCTTTACCAAAGGCCAAAACCATCTACAACTTCAAACCTCTGCTCTAAAGCAACTCTGAGAGTTTCCTTCCCAGTTCCTTACTTGATTTCTGGTAGTTAAATGTAAACAAAATCATCTGTTTCCTCTTTCATTTTTTGTTTGTTTGGTTGTTTTTCTTTAAGTATGACAGAATGTTTTGAATTATGCTTTTCTAAATAATTCAGGTGAAAGGAAACACATGGCTGAAAAAAACCTCAGCTAGTATTGGCCTACAACTAAAAAATACGACTGAAAACTCATTATTGAGATATGAATGAGGAACATCAGGCAAATCTGAGATCAGGGAATGACAGTGGCTCAAGCTACAAGTAGAAAAGAGAAAGAGCATTCACTGTCCTTAAGTTTATACTGTCTTATAACCAAGCCATATGTAAAACAACACACATATGAATTCATCATTTCTGAATATAGAAACAGACAGTGAAATGTTCAGGACTGTTCACACATTATCACAACTCACAGGTATCTCTAGTCCTGAAAACATCTGTCTCCCCATACTCGATATATCTTTTCTAAAATGAGAGAATGCAAATAAACAACTCTAAAGGAAAGTGCATAAAATATAATGTGAACATCTTTCCTATAGGTTTGCCAGATAATATTGTAAGAAGCCTTTCCCAAAAAAACCACAAAAACCTCAGCCCACTAAGCTTTTCCCAAGTTTTTACTGTTCACCACACAGAAAGCCCAAGTTTTCAATCCACTCTTCCAAAGCTCTCACTTCATTACCCACCTCTCAGCACAGTTTCCCAAGTGGTACTCCGGCTGTAGATGTTCTCTGAGAGCATGACATCAAAGATTTATGCTTCCTTTAACTTATAGCATTTATTTAATTTTCAATATAACTTCACATTTAAGAACACCAGACTGTTTACCATTACTGAATTATCAAATATTAATCTCCTTCCTAAAAATAATTCCCATAGATTCTTAGAAATTTGAAGCAAAGCAAATTTGTTTATCCATAAGGAAGACAAAGACAAGGAAAACACAGTTCTTCAAGCAAACTTGAGTAAACTGAAAAGCTCAAAGCTACAGACTGCAAATGATTAAAGCTCAGTCCTGCAAAGTCAGACTCACAGAAGCATCCTTACTCTCACACTTCCCTCTAATTTGAAAAAACTTGTAATTTGAACTGGGAACTACAAGCTTTGAGTCATTAACACTAAAAAGTCTTTTCTAAGGATATGTTTAATACAGATGGCACAATAAAAAAACACAAAGTAGTTCAATTACTAAGCTGAAATAACTTAGCACGAAGCTTCATTCATGGGTTTTTTCCTACACCATCAAGGTATTCAACTCTGATAACTGTACTATATTTTAAATAGCATTTCAGTTCAGTTATTGGTATTAAGTGCAATTTTTGAAACCAGGTGTAGATTTATACTGAACTAAAACCTTCTCCATATGATGCCCAACATTTGCTTTACAAATAAAAATCTTAAACAACATCCTGACTTCTCACTGGTCCTCCCATGCTGCAGATACAATCAATTAAAACATGAAAATACAGGTGTTTAAATCTCTTTCCAAGTTGCAGGCAGTAAGGTGCTGACTTCAATCCCAAATGAAAATGAGAGAAAAGTGCCACATCTCCTTGTCTTCAGTATCAAGTTTGAATGTTTTGGTTTTTTTTTTTTTTTTTTTTTTTTTTTTTGTTTTTTTTTTTTTTTTTTTTTTTTTTTTTTTGTGTGTGTGTGTGTGTGGGTGGGTTTTTGTTGGGTTTTTTTTTGTTTTTTTTTTTTTTGAAATGTCACCCTCAAAATGCCTGAGGGCTCTTGATATTTTCAGGCTACCTACCCCTCATTGCCTGTCCTTTAGGGAGATGTAGTACAGTGAAACTGCTGTGAGTCTTGTTTCTACAGCCCTTGGAATTTTTACTAGCAAACAAAGGCAGTGCTGACTCTGCAGCTGTAGAGCTGACTGAGAGCATAAATTTCTCAGCATTTAGTTCTGATTTACCTTTAAATAATGAAAAGGGAAAAGAGCAGTAAAGGAATGCAGAGTTTCATTAGGTCCTAAATCAATGTACATACAACAAACACAGAGGAACAACTTCACCAAAAGACCAAAAGAGGCAAATACACACTCCAGCCATTTGCTCAGTTGTTTCAGGAGCTCTCCTGTGGGTGTCCATGAAGATCAGTTAGTTTGGCAAGTTCCCCAGGCTCACTAAGTGAAAGCTGGGACAACCAGACACAGGAGCAAGAAAGGGGTTTAACTACAGGAGAGGAAATACAGCACTGGAAGCTGCAAGAATGGACAGAGGGAGCCAATGGTCATAGGATGGACCTAGCACCCCTCATACCTGGGACATGAACTGCAAGTTATCTATCTTACTGAAGTTGAGGGGATAACTTGCTATTAACACCGAGAGTGAACTGCTGCTGCGATGACTCAAAGACTGCTGCTTACAGGGGGAATTCAGGCCTGTTCTGAGGCTGCCACGGTGCGCAGAGTGAATTCAAGCAATGAAAAAATGCATATCCAGACATCATGCATCAGGACTATGAAATCCCCCTGGTTAGAAGGAAGAGATCTGTCTGTAGGACTTTCAGTTTCAACCAACCTTCATGTATGCCAGCAAGCAAAAACAAAACAAGAAAATTCTGTTTAGAGGAAGTAAACTGCAACACAGATCTTTTAAAACATTATCCCCTATATAATATTTGCATAGTTGCAAATGTTATATTTCATTGCTCCTTTAGAAGCTGTAAAATATTTTACTAAACAAATATTCCCAGATTTTATAACATGAAATACCTTCTTTTTCTGATAATGCAGGAAAAAAGTCACTGTAGACTTTGTTTTAACAGAAACATAAGGTAAAGCATAGGAGAATCAGAACTATAAGAGAGGTATAAATGCTATTTTAAAAAATCTAATTTTTATATTAAAAAGTCTATTAGCTGAACAAGTGGATCTTGCACAAAACACAAAAGAAACCTCAATTAAAATTTGCTTTAGCATGCAAAATTGTTAGGTATATTTCTGTAAGTTCAGAGACCTTTCTGTCCTTCAGAATTTTTCCTTCAAATTCTGAATTTATCTGCTAAACTAGAATACTCTTATGACCATGTGTGGAGACAATCCATTCTACTTTCTCTTCTCACCTAGTCACCAGCCTCATAAGAGGACTCCTTCAGCATGGCACCCTGGTAATATGAACTAGGACTTTACATCCTTTTCTCTTCTTTCTAAACTTTCAAAAGATCTCACAATTTAAAGAGTTAATATTTCCTAAATCATAGCTTGTAAATCAGAGAACACACTTTAGTGTGGGTTTAGATACAATTAAAGAAAGCTTTCACAAAGGCTGCACTATGACAAATGCTACAAATCCACCCCGAAAATACAGAAAGAGCAGCTGACGCATGTGCCTGCGCACCCCCACCCACAAACACGGAGTAAGACTTAAGCAATGACATAAAATGAGAAACAAAAGAGAATTAGACTGTCTGGATTCCTAGACAAGAGATTTATCCCAATTTTGTTTCCATGCTGTACAACATACCAAACAAGAAATCTCCCCCACTAAGCAGCAAGGTAAATCACCACTGCTGAACAAATGTGCTTCCAGAATTAGTGCACTGGCAGGCGCACTCACAGTACCACTAACACCCAACTTACATCAACAGTCACTGCTTCCAGTTGTTGATAAACACCACTACACTTAAGGAACTGCAGAGAAGGGCTCGCCCAAGCACACAGCAAACGAGCTGAGAGGGGACAATCATGTGCCATGGTCTTGGACAGTCTCTTGTTTTCTTGGCGAGGGACAGGCTGAGTTGCCTGACCTTTACGCTGCTCTCCAGCAACGCATTCTGCACACTTTGTCTGTTCATCATCAAGGCAGTAGTTACGCTGCTGTCTCTCCAAGGGACTGTGGATCATGTTGTAACTCATAGCAGGTACCCATTTTAATGCAAGGCTCTAAGCCCACTTTGTGCAGGGAGGATCCAGGTCTGATCCAGACCTTAGACTGGGGCTTACCTCAGCTTTTCCTCAGCAAGGGTTCTTTCACAGTGCTTGGAAACACTCACTGTCAGTCATCGAAATGATGATAAATGTGAGGAGTTCTCTGACTCCAGGATAACTACCTCCATGGTTATCTATGTTAAGTGACCATCTCTATTTTTTTCTGTAGTATTTAGATATTCCTGCAGCAGATGCCTGAGATTCAATGGAAATCCATAAAACCTGTGCAGCAGGATTCTTCTCGTACCATAAGCCATGTAAAGTTTATAAAAGTCAGCATCATTGTCATAGATGGCACTAAATGGCATGCAAAAAACCCAAGCACTGCCTCCCAATGCTAAGGTACCCTGGAAAGAGGGCAAAGGGAAAAAGATGACAGTTATTAGGAAAAGAAAGAAATGTCCTTGGTTAATATAGGAAAGAAACAAAGAAAAAAAGCCAGGGAGGCAAGAACAGCAGTAACTGGGGGAGAAGTGAAGGGATTGAAATATGCCTACAAAAAAAAATGCACTGAGTATTAAAAAACAAGGTTGCAAATATGAGCGAGTGTTAAAAAAAATGGATATAGTAATTGTGGTCCCTGTTGAGAAAACATAAAATTCAACACAGTGTTTTCTGGGCATGAAAGTGCTACAGTGAGTTTGGTACAAGACTTAAACCAAAAGCTTCAAAAGCAAAAACATGCCTAAGATACATAAAGATTCACATTATGAAAAATTGTAGACCACACTCAAAAAGGCCTGAAATGTTATGGAGGTAAATTGACTTTACTGTCTTCAGGAAAAGCAGCCACTTAGGAGAAGTAGCAGGAGGAGATCCTAACAGCAAGCAAGGAAGGTGAGGTGCATTGTGCTGCGCCAGCCAGCACAGATCAGGACTTCCTGCTGCTAAAGCAGTGAAATAAAACCAAGCCAATGCACACCACACAACACTCTGCCTCAGCACAGCTATTTGCTAGCTGTCAATTCACAGGTTTTTTTTGAAGCCAGCACGTCTACCAACAGCACACATCTGCTCTCTCAGATATCCACTGTTCTTATACTTGATCTTCAACTGCTGTAATTGGAACAAACATCATGTTTTTAATCAGACTGACCTTCTTTTCCTTACTGTTTTTCCATATTAGACATGCTTGGAGCTTCGAGCCAAATCTGCAATCTCAGTTTAAACTTTTAAATGGTTTTAGCCATTACCTAATAGAGACTCACAGTGCCACCCAACTCCTGGGGTTCTGTTGATTATTCTGAAACAAATTCTTTGATCAAGTTTGCCAAGGGAACAGAATAGCCAAGAAAAATAAAACTGAAAGTCTGTCATATATTCAACATGAGCATACCTTGATTATTGCAAAATATACCATGTCATAAAGCATATTTTTTTTCTCTGACATTGCCTAACATTGTATTTATTTATTTACATAAATATAGCAATCTGGCTTTTTTTGAATGGATCTTTTTGCATCTGAGACCCATGCCCCAAAGATACGTCAATTATATTCAAGCACTGTGCAACGGTCTGTCTATTTTCTTCTATTTACAATTTTAAAATCAAAATCCCCATAATCCCCACTGATGAACATGTAATAAACTAGATTATCTAAAGAGTGGTTCTGGTATACACTTTTCAGATATTAAAAACATAAGGATTGCAAATATTTCAACATACAGAATTTAGTTTAAAAATTGAGTTCAAACATACTCCTAATGATTGATTTACATTGAGATGCCTGATAGCAAAGATTTTCTTCTATGTCATTATTCTTGTAGGTTAAAATCTGGACATCACTTCTCCAATGCTCCACAGCAATTATCCTTCTACAAATGAGTAATAAGGGAAAGAGTTTCACCTTAAAGCAGTTCATTTTTGGTCCTCATGCCAGAATTATGTTCAGGTTCCTCAGCACTCCCCGCGTTGAGAGACCCATGAATCTCAGCTTTAGAGAAATGGGAATGAATTCTTTCATCTTTTATAGTGCACAAACTCTCATCTTTGGCCCTTGTTTACTCCAAAGGTGTCTTACTGTTACAGAGGTTGCAAGAGAACTAACAGAGAACACCACCAAATCCCTTCCTCTGCATGTTGGTGAGACAAAAAATCTGCATGTTGGTGAGACAAGCTTGCAAAAATTTACAAGATATGTCCTCCACACAGCATGCCTGAGCAATGCACAGAGATTAATACAGTAATTAATTACTCCTTTGCCTTTCATCATCAGCACTCATTGCAATTAAAATAAAATATCTTGTTTCAGATTTGTCACCACTTCCCTCTCTACAACACAACCAGACTGGAGCATTTCTGTCCACATTGCTTAAACAGGGAAACTGAACTTGCAAATAAAATAAATTCTAACAAAATTAGCCATAAGATCATATTTTGGCATGTTAAAACAGCCAAATTCTCATATCTTTCTGATTTTCCAGCTTCCTTAAATCCCAGTTTTTTATTCCAGGAAGAGAAAAACCATGAATTCTAAGAAATAATTGACAGCTGCTCCACAATTCTTCATATTTGTTTTCATCTTAAATTGCATTGGAATTCCACATTATTAAAAAAAATAATGAAAATTTCTAGAGCTAAAAGCATCTAAGTTTTTAATTGCAATATAAATTATAATGGCATACGTTTGCAGGATTTAAAATATTATAAAGCAAATCAGCAAAATTCCAAGGTTTTTTTGCTTTACAGATGTTACATTAATTCACAATATGCCTTTTAATGTTTTATCAAATTTCACCCAGATAACCATTTTAATACCTTGCTTCTTGTACTTCATGTCTTTAGGAAGAACCATTATTAGTCACATTTTTGCTGGCATCAAAACAGCTCCTATTCTCTAACTTGTGGAAAAGTGGCTTCATTCCCATTTCTAATTTCAGAGTGGAACTGATTATGACTGGGTTATGAACCCATATCCTACAGAGAGCCAATAAAAACATAAATAGGAAAAAAAGTTTTTATAAAGAACTTTATAATAATATTTTTAATAGAATTCTGTTGGCATCTGAAAGTTTGCTAGAATGTTTACAACTCTACAAATCTTAGAAACCTAAAAGGGACATAGGCTTTAACTTCTTGCACATTTACTCCTGATAAAAGATTTGGCAGTTTCTTAAGTTTTTCAGAAACTGTTCTTGTCCTTCAAAGATCATCAGTATCTAGAAAAAAAAAATCTTGATTAAAAACTGATGCTCTGTCAATTTATTTTCTTTACTATGTATAAAATGCTATGAACTAGCTTTTTTAAATGATAATATTTCTTTATAAAATTGACAAGAATATGCAGAATAAAAAGGAATTCTGGGCATTTGTTCTTGGTTGTTTGTTTTTCCTCTTTATTTTAGACATGCAATGATGTTCTTTCTTTAGTAGGGGAAAAAAAATACCAAACACAAAAAACAACCAAAAAACCAGTTCAAGCATCCTCTTTCCAAGAGTCTCCTTTCCATCCAAGCCTTTCAGTGACCTTTTCTTGGAAAAAAAAGGCATTACAGTTTTCATATAACTTTGTTGTTAACATATCTGCCCAGAACTTTTAGCCATCTTGCCAAATAGTGACAAGTGAAATATTGATCATTTTATTGGTTTGGGTGGTTTTTTGATGGATACATACCCAGAAACAGGTATGATCTGATTCATTTGACACAGACAAACATTAGCCGTTGGTGATCTTCAAACAAGGAACCCAAAAGGAGCAGTGCCTTAGTCTGTCACCAATTCCCACAGCATTCACCTCTTGTAGATGTAATGGCATTCAAAGGCACAGAGTGGCATGCAGCAAAATTCTTGCTGCTTTTTGAATTTCAGGTAAATGAATTATGCCACCCAAGTCTTGCATTTAAATTATCTCCCAAATTTAGAATTGAATTAATTTATACATATACACAGTCAATGCTCACGTATACACCCAATCTCTATATTCCTGCTAATCAACTAACCTGTGAACCTAACCTTGAGCATGTTGTTTCTAAGGCATTTGGTCATTCTGGATTATTGATGTGTGCCTCTTGTTTCATACCATTAATTTTAATCCCATCCATTACTTTTATATGCATTTCTGAAAGGATCTCATTAGTTAACAAATAGTTTAGTTTTGAATCTACCGGAGCTAAATTTGGGAGAGGAAAAAAAAATGCAAGAGAGAAAATATTTCTCAGTTACGCCTAAAAATCAGCAGTAAAAAATAAAGAGACTTTAAAATCATCATTCTCGTGAAGGCCACAAAATTAAAAACAAAGCCACTATGGTTGGAACCCTTTTTGTCACCAGTAAGTGATTCTTCTTTGCCTCCAATATTCTGATGAGACTACATTAATTAACATGTAGACCCTTGAAGAAAATTTTGCTGAGAGATATGATTACATGTTATTCTCCTGAAGCAGGATATTGCATTTTCTGTGTAGTGCAGATAGTAAAGTCACTCTAAAACACTTGATATTAAAACATGCTGATTTAAAAAATAATTTTCTCCAAACTGAAATAATTTACTCCAAACCAAATTTATCTAGCAGAGTTCAAACACTACAAACTAAACTGTTTTTCTACAGAACCCAAGGGAATGCCTCTATTTTAGACTTAAAAAAGCCTAATTTTTCAAGGCAACAAAATAAGATATTATTCTTTTGCTGGAAAGATAAAGGTGCAGAAAAGAAAAACCTGAAAGTGTTCTTATATTATACAAAAAAAAGTGAATATACTTAGTGAGTTTTTACCACACAGTCTTGAGTATCTTTTAAATCTAATTTGATGTACTTCTCAGAGAATTGTTGCAGCAGCTCCCTAAGGAGTTAGACCATTTCTGGATGCTTCTGAAGGTGCAAAGCCCATTTCCTGTATGGGTCCTCCATGCACCTGGCCTTATCTAGGTGGTGTCCTGCACTCTGCTTTCTTGGTAGCCCCTCTGTTTATTCAGTCCTTGCAGCCCAGTGGCCACCCAGTTCATTCAGAGAGTTTTCCTTCGATAGCAGTTCCAAAAGCTCCCTACTACTTAGAAAGCACTATAATTGCTTAACATCAATGTCTCTCTGGACTAGTAAAAGAAAGAGGTTGCAATTTTGATCTTCATATAATCATCTTTTTAGTCCCTAAGGATTAAATAACAGGTGTGGAGGTACTTAATATTTACCTTCCTGTGAGAACTGTCATTCAAAGGAAATGCTGTTCTTGCTCATGGCTGAAAAACCCTGGGTGAAACCTAATTGTCAAACCAAGTTTAATTTGTTGTGATCTGCATTTTGTTTAGGTTAACTTTTGAGAGAGAGGGGTCCTCTTTTGGAGGAACACAATGCATGTTTATGGCACAAGAAAATCAGTGTTACTACTTCTACTCATTTAAATCAGTTATCCCTGGACCAACTCTGTGTATTCTAAAAAAACCCCACCATATAGTCTCAAACAGATATCATTTACTTCTGGGAATGTGGTTAGTTTAGTCCTCTTCAGTAACAGATGAGACAGCAGTCAGAATGGAGTTGGATTCTTCTAGAAACAAGAATTCTGCAGTCAGGTGGTTTGTGTGCCTTCTCATTGCCTCCAGGCTCCCCCCCAAGTAATTTGGCTTTTCAGGTCAGCAGCTGATTCTAATCTGACTTGAGAGAGAGGAGAATTGACTAAAAATTTTGCTTTCTTACATATTTAATGAAAATAAATGACCTGGCAGAGGAAAGAAATTATGCGCAAATTTTGTGCCAAAGAAAGGTGCCACACGCGACGCAGCTCCTGCTGTGCATCAGAAATCTGTGGAAGAGGAACCTGCAATATGATGCCACAGCAGAAGAAAAACCATCAGACTGAGCTCTGATCATCTTAAGGCACCAAAACAGAAAACAAACATAATGCCATGTTTTGTTCATGTTGCTGGTTAAAGGGCTACCTGTTCATTAAAGTCCTACTGAGGGGAAGCCATATGAGGAGCAGCTGAGGGCACGGGGTCTGTTCAGCCTGGAGAAGAGGAGACTGAGGGGAGACCTCACTGCAGTTACAACTCCCTTGTGAGGGGAAGAGGAGGGGCAGGCACTGATCTCTTCTCTCTGGTGACCAGTGACAGGACCTGAGGGAATGGCCTGAAGCTGTGTCAGGGGAGTTTTAGGTTGAATATCAAGAGAAGGTTCTTCACCCAGAGGGTGGCTGAACACTGAACAGGCTCTCCAGGACAGTGGTCACAGCATCAGCCTGACAGAGTTCAAGAAGCATTTGGACAATGCTCTCAGTCACATGGTGTGACTCTTGAGGGTGTCCTGTACAGGGCCAGAGTTTGACTTTGATGATCCTTGTAGGTCCCCTCCACCTCAGCATATTCTGTAGTTCTGCAGTTCTCCACTCATCCAGCATCTTTTGCATTTTTTAACTGCCAAATTTGTATGCAAAGAATCAGACTTGGAGAAAAGAGCAAGCAATATTGTCTTGGAATCAGTCAATAAACATGAAGTAAGGTTGTCAAAATACCTTTGTAAAATGTGAGACAATAACTTCTTTTCACTTTACATGGAGGTCACAGCTGAAATACCTGTTTGCCAAAGAGCAGGTTCCCCACCATGCCTGTGTCCAGCCAAGCCCAGCATGAGGGTTTGCTCTGCATTTTCCTGGCATTCCCAGGAACTTCAGTGGCCTTAACCATTCTCTTCCACAGAATTTCAATATATTATTTGTGTCTTACTTGTTACATGAATTAACCTATGCAGTCCACATGCTAGCCCAAAACCATAAATGGTGATATCCAGCACTAGCTTCTAACCTCATCTTTAAGAAATGTGAGACCTCGAGCTATTCACTGTCATTGCTCTTCAATTCCCCAACATATGTAGAGAGTTTGGATCATCAGGAAGTTCCAGGAGAAAAAAGGGAAGAATCATATTGCAGGGTATCAGCTACCTGCTTTTTTCTGACTCTGAAATTTTAGGTAGTAGGTTATCAAGAGGGTCCCAGCAACTCCACAGCAAACATTCCTCACAAACCAAACATAGAAATTTTGGAAGTGGTCTGGGTCAATTGGTTTCCAGCATGTTGCATATATTGATTTCAAACAAAATATTTAGATGCTTATTTAAACTACAAGATATTCAAGATCTGGAGTGGACATAAAAATTCCCACAGAAATTTTTTTAAAAATCCATCTATTTTTCAATACTTAATTTAATCAGGAGAAATATTAAGTGCAGAATCTTTTCTAAATTTTGTAATTTTGAAGAAGTCCATGAGAATGTGGTAGGATATCCAAAGCTCCAACTATCAAATTCATGGAATGTTTCTACTTAGTGAGCTTCCCTTCAGCTTGCCTCCAGAGAGGTCCACTAAGGAAATACAGATGGCAAATGGGAAACTGAAAGCACAGGGACCTGAGGAAGCAGACAGACAGCAGGACATTGGTGGGCAGGAGTGTGAAGCAAAGTCGTACAGAGTCATCACCGATCTGTGTTCCTTGCAACTAAAACTGCAGGATGATCAACAGGTTCCTGTTCCACTTCCTAATGGTTTCCCTCTAGAAACAGCTATTAACTGAGATTAGTAAGGTTAGGAAAAAACAGAAGTAGCCAAACACCTACACTATGTTCCCACAACTCAATGCTGAATGGCACTTGATTGGTATTTCATAGTGTAACAAAAAAAAAAAAACAAAAAAAAAAAAAAAAAAAAAAAACAAAAAAAAAAAAAAAAACTGCTACAGTTTTTAGGTTATTTTCCTGATCTAAGAAATCCTTAATACTGTTACAGCAGCATCTGAGAGGAAAACATCATCACATTTGAGAGCATATTTTTTCTATGAATATTTTTTTCTATCAAGAGCATAGCTTCAACAAGCTCCTTCATGCTTAAAACTCTGACTACTTTAAATAAATCATAAAAGCTAGTAGTTGTACTGGCTTCTCAAGCTGTTATTTTATGCCTCAAGCCAAATTTAAAAGAAGAAACACCAGTGTGTAACATCAATTTGTCTTCAATTACTGGCTTGCTTCATTTGCATTTTCTCAACCGGGACTTGTGAAATGTTAAACAATCTGAAGAAAATTTCTAACTTGCAGAAACTTTGCTTTGAATTATCCTTTGATTAGTAGCATAATAACAGGGTTTCTTTATCTTAAAAGTATTTCAGGCACAGATAAAAATCAAAAGGTTAAAATATTACATCTTACTACCAAACACAAAAATACTACTATACACATTATTTATCAGTGCAAATATTTTTTGCCTTCATATAAAATCCACAAATGTTGGATTTGATACCTGAACTGCTCACTTTGATTAGAGGTCTTAAAAAAAACATTTGAGGTAGAAAAATTATAAGATTAAGAAATACATATGAAGAGAGTCACCTTCCTGTAATGTGTGCTGGGGGATAAAATACACTTCTAAAATATTACTTACATATACGAGACTTCAGGTAAAAGGAAGCAAAAAATATAAGGTTTGCCCAAAAAGGTGCTAGATGTCCCATCCTTGGAAACATTCAAGGCCAGGTTCTCTGAGCAGCCTGGTCTGGATGAAGATGTTCATTGCAGGGGCATTGGACTAGATGAGCTTTAAAGGCCCCTTCCAATCCAAACTATTCTAAGATGCTGTGATTCTGTATGAAGAACAAACATCTCCTCTAAGTTGGACTCTTCTGAAATGCCTTCATCTATAGTGGGGCAAAAGGAGAAGCCTGGAACAGCTAGCACAGTGACACTGCAGCTGGTTCATTAAAGGTTTTCAAGTATTAATCATTCCACAGCACAGAGCCATGTTTGCTGTACTGAGGGATAAGACCTGGGCTCTTAATAACTGCAAAGGCTGAAGTGAGTCTCTTCAGTGTGTGTGCACTGTGCAAGCCCCATTATGTGCTGCAGCCAGCAGGCTGCAGTTGTTAGCTCTGTAACAGGGCACTGCTGCATGGTCCTCAGCTCCTCTACAGGTAGCCCTGGAAAAGATTCAAGATTCAAGCTGAAAATACTACCAAAGACACAGAGTCTGAGTAAGAAAGGGTGAAAAACATATTTACACATACAACTTCAATGGTTTTAAGGCAGAGCACCTTTGCTCACCATGTTTCAGAATCCAGACCAGAGTCACCTTTTTTTTTTTTTTTTTTTTTTTTTCTTCACAATAATTTGTCTTTTCTGGAGGGGTAGAAGTGGGTGATTAAAAGTTAAAGCTGAGTTCAGCTTTCCAAACTCTATTAACAGCTTCTAACACTTTTAACCAGTATTCAGCAGTACTTACACCGTGTATCTCCACTCTTTCCTTCAGCTTCCCAACTCTACCTTGTGCTTGAACTGCTGAATTTTGCCGTTTAGAGTAAAAAATAGAGGGAAAAAGCTCATCTCAAGAGTATCAGCCTCCCCTCTGTGAATTCCTCATGAAAAATGCAAGAAATCTCTAGTAGGAGTCTCACCTCTTTTCCATATTTTGGTCATCTGCAGAGAAAAGTAGGGGAGTAGAAGCGAGAGAATGGCTGGTTGGGAATTTTTTGCGAATATTTCTCTTGAAAAAACATACCAATTCACAAGTATCCAAACTTTCATCAAAGGAAATGATTGATTTTATTTCTGCTCCACAAGAATTTTAAGAAGTCTGAAAAGCCTTTGATTTCAGGTGAGAATGTCTTCTTAGTGAAGTCAAACTCAGTATATTTAAAAAAAAGGACTGATGGGGGTAAACTGAAGCACAGTATTTATCTAAGAGATATTTTTACATTTTATTTAGAAAAAGAGGTAACACCAGGTCTTTGCTGCAGTTTGGGATGGAATTTTTTAAATTCAACATTTTCAAAAGACAAAGAATGTTCTCTTCCAGCTCTGACTGCCAATCATGCCTTCTACACCACGGTCTGTGGAGTTCTGGGTATGCCTGTACTGCTAAAGGCAAGGTGGCCAGGAAGAGGTCGTGGGCATCACACTCCTGGACACTGCAGCTGTTCAAGCCTCCAGCTCTGGTATGCTCTTTGTCTCCAGGAACAGTTGCTCCCACAACCCCTCATTTTTGGGGAAAAGGACACTGGTTGGATGTAGTGGCCACAGGACTCGTTCATGTGCTACTTAACAGTAGGTTCTAAAACATGTGATTTAAGATTAGTGCTATTAAAAAACACCATTCTGATGGGCTGCAACAGTTTTATCATTTTTTTGCACAGTTTGGGTAAAACTCCGGAGGAATATGTGTCAGGACTATCACCTGATGCTCAGAAGAGTACAAGATCTCAAACAGAAGACTGGATAGATATAGCCAGTCACTTCTTGTTCAAGTTACACCTCAGTGACATGGAAACAGGAAAGTCCACATCATTTCACCTCAAGATCAGGATCTGCTACTCTAACAAAGTGTTTATACACATATACACTTATGTATAAGTAACATTTTGTTACTTATGTAGAAAAGCTCTAGAGTCCACATGAAGGTGGGTCTGCAATTTGCTGGAACCCATGCACTTGAGGTTGGTTCTGTATGCATTTAGCATGAGGAATAACCCAGCATACGCATTAAACAGCTAAATATGCTCACGTTGCACTGGTGCACCTATCCAGTGTGTGGCTGCTGGGTCAAAAGGAAAACAACACAGAACGGAATAGAAAGCTTAAAGCATGGGAGAAATGTCAAAGTTTTGAAAGCTACAGATCAAGGGAGAAATGTTCACTCACATCAATATTAATTTTTAAAAACTATGGTACATGGGTTTTAGAATGATATTGTTTAAAAATTATCTCACGAATTTTTAAAAAATAAACCAAAAAATGCCCCAGTAATTTCCCAAAATTTAAGTTTTGGCTTTATTTTTCTACTCTCTGAGTCTCCAATGTCACTTCATTTTTCTTCTATTGGAAATTTAAGATGTTTTCTATGTTATTTACTGGAATTTTAGGGAATGCATTTACTGTTGTTATCTACCCAACTGGATTATAAAATGTATTTTAAATAAAAGAAAGTGAATAATCTAGTCAAGTATTTAACAAAATTTTGCAATATGAATATATTAAACTGAGTCTTTTTAATTTCAAGGTAAGGTTTTACAGAAAAAAGAAATCACTTGCAATGGATTTTTAGTAGGGGAAATAAACATGACTCAAAAGACTCACTATTAAGAAAATAAATAATTGAAGATGAACAACAGGGAAAAGGCCTAACTAACCACAACTGTGAAAACATAGTGATCCAAACCTGGCATTCACATCAGTACAGACTAGGCTGTCTACCCAAATTTGAAGTGATTACCATAGCACCAGCAGGCCAGGAGCTTATGAGCACCAAAAAAGCAAGTCTGGTTTCACACACAGGCACACCTTAACAGACATTTACTGGTACCACCCAGAGGAAACCAGGTCTGTGCTCAGCCAAGGGTTTGTGTGATGTGAGACATCACGCAAAGGAAGCCAAGAAAACTGGGGCAGATATCAAAAAAAATATTAAGAAGATGAAGAGTAGATTCTGGGTTTCTTTGAAAAAGTGCATAATAAATGGATTTTTTTTTTTCCTTAGACCTTTAAATTCCACACACTCCTCTTAGGAGGCAATCTTTTCCATAAATGGATGAATGTGTTTTTGTGCTCTGGGAATTGATAGATTTCTTGTATTTCAAGGAAACCAATACTATACACCACAGCACTTAAATTTCTCTCTAAATTACTACCCATATGGATTTTACTCAGTTATTTACACACAAGCAATTAAGCACTTAATCGTATTTAATGCATTTAAAAATTATCTGTTCAATAGAATCTTAGTCTTCAAAAAAAACCCTTTTTCAGACACTTTTCTGTTTTAGTAAGACAATTAGAGTCAAACTGCTTTCCTCTCCTAGTGACAAATTCAAACCCGATTTTCAGGAGCCAAAAATTAGCAGCAGTGAATAATGCCTGGAAGAAGCTGCTGGTTTCAGTCCTGTTTTCACTCAGTACCATGCACCCAACTGCAGTATCAGTAATCAATACACTTTTTAGCAGGCTGGTCATGTAAACCAGACTACATAAGCTACAGAAACAAAACTTGCTTTCAACAGCATTGTCCCAGGACTAGGTCACAGAAAACAGAAGTTTGTGGAATTTAATGATCATGCTGGTTCTACATAACTGTTTCAAAGTTATACAGGACACTGACATTTCTAGGAATGTCCATCTGGCATATTTCATACGTATCAAAGTTATAATTACTAAAATGAGAAAAAAGAATACAAAAAAACAAGAAGAAGAAGAAGAAAAAGAAAGCAGCAGACTATCATAATTATGAAGGTCATCAGAACAAATGCAATCATAATTCAAAGTTAAATGGCACTAATTTTTTGTCCAAAGAAATTTTAAACCCTCCCTTGTATTTCTGCATTTTGTGTGCCTGGAAAGTTGCACAAAACATGTTGCTTCAGGGCTGCACCTAATTATATTGGACATCCAGAAATAGGTGCATCTGACTCAGAATTTCTACATGCCTTGCCAACCAATCAAACCATAAGAAATGCAAACTATGCTTAAATTAAGCAATAAAACACTGCAAGTTGCAAGTTGTAACATATTAGCATACACCACACTGCAAAGAAGAACTCCACAACAGGAAACAGGTTCTAAGTATATTTGTAGCCAGTACTGCTGAGAGTATCTTCACAACTGCGGCTTTACACAGCTTGAGTCACACGACCAACTATTCCACACTGAACATTACAGAACAGGACTGAGCATCAAATGAGGGTAAGTGCACTAAAGCAGCAATACCTTTAATTACCAGCTGTTAACTCTCACCTTTTTAAACCTTTATAAATGTAAGGTGTTTTCATTTGATGATCATACCTCTCTGTAGACAATCTTCCAGACAGATTTTATTTCTTCAATGACAAACATAGAACTGGTACGAAACCAGACTTAAGTAGCAGCTTATGCTGAGAATGCTGAGAATTTGTCATTTTACCTAAAGTAAAATTATGAGATGGGGCACTGTATTTTGCAGTGGTCTAGGGCAGGTAGGCTATGGACCAAAGAGATGACCGTAAAAACCTCATGCTTATCTGGGACTGTTCACTCAGAAACATCTCAAAGACAGCAGGTGCAGCTGAGCTGTTCTATTTTACTCTATCACAATACTATGCAGGCAAGTTATGTAAATCAACTGGACCAAATAGGATCCCAGAGATTTCAAAAGAAAACATATTTAATCATAAGAATGTTACAGTATTTATTTTCACGCCTCAAGGGTATTATTAATAATTAGCAATTTACACAAAATTGTCAGAACATGCACAAAACAAACCAGTAGATTAATTCTCAGATATTTTCAACTTAAAAGCTAAAAATCAATCCTAACCATTAGAGAACAGTCTGAGAACTATAAAGCAATTACAGTCATTGATAACCACTGCATACACAGGCAACAATATCAGCAATTAAAGGAGAGACCAGTAGGTGATTCATGACAATTTTGAGAACTTTCCACTAACAGCTGCTGTTCCATAGCAGTCCAGTCATTTGACTAACTTGTAAGGTCATTTTCTAAATGGGAAGTGATAAGTCTTAAGTTGGAGTTGCAAGGAGTTCTCTTAGTTGACAGCTATGTGCAAAGCAATGTGGCAAAAAATTCCAAGCAATGGGACAACTAAACATCAACAGCATTATATTAATTCACGTGGGTTTTTAGATTGATAATATAAAGGACAGTTTTCATATATGTTCATTATGGAGAGAACTCTGCTATTAAACACTGCTTTGCACAAAGGCTGCAAACACAATATACAATCAGCTAGCAAACTAAAATACATTTAAGAGCTATTTGAACAATTGAAGTATTTCCTATTCATTTTACATTAGAAACATATCCAGATCTCCATGCCTGCAAAAGAACAATCATTTTTAGAAATGAATAAAACTGTATGCAATAAAATAGGTTCTTTTGTACCATATCATTTTCCAAACTCTATGGTTACTTTTGCAGCAGTATTTCAATTGCTACTTTTCAAGACAAATTATTTTGCCACTTACAGTCTTTGTTACTCACTGCAAATGATTAAAGCAAAAATGTAAAAGCACTGCAGTGTACTGTGATACATTGCAGCTGCAGGTGATTTACCATATAACACACCACTGCACAGGCAGCAACTCCTGAGGCTGCAAAAGACGAGATGATGTGGGGCTGATAGAAACCTGCAGAATTTTTAAAAAATTATACAGTACTCTTAAAAAATTCAAGAATAAGAAGATAAAGCATCCTATTACTTTACAGGATTTTGCTGGAGTAAGAGCTTCTGGATTAAGCCTGGAATTAATGGCTAGTAAACAGCTTTAGGATTTGGCCTGCCGTTTGTACCTGCTAAAGACTTCTTTATCCAAAAGGACTAGTGTTTGACTCAACAAAACATAAATCATGTTCTCTGCCCTCATTAATGGAGACAGCACTGTACATCAGCGCTTTTATATATACATATATATATTTATAAATAACTGCATGCTTGAAAGCATCAGAGCATTTTCTGAAAGCCAAAAGAGTAAATACCAGGATGGTGCTGAAATTTCAAAGGAAATAAACCATGGTGCTAAAAACTGTGCTCTTTTCACTCTCAGCAACACCACAGGATCCTGTTATAAGGGTGACCATTAGTGAGCCTTTAGGTTCCAGTTCCTTCTCCTCTGAGGGACAAATTGAGTTAATCAGAGAGCATAGAGATAAGAAAAGATCATTAGTCCCTTAGGAAATCAACTGGGCACAAGCAAAAGAAGAAAAAAATTGACTGGCAGAGTAGCTAAAAAGCCACTCAAATTGAAGTCTTATGTCTTAATTTTGAGTGGTATATTAGAAAACTCCTATATACTCAAAGAAGAAAAACAATCTTTTTTTCACCTTTCCTTTGGAAAAATATTTTAGAAACACATCAGACTTAAAGGCCTGATATGACTCTCCATATGAAAAGAAAAAAAATTCAGTGGCTTTTTTGGGGGGGTTTTGGGTGGGGTTTTTTTGGGGATTTTGGTTTCCTTTTTTCCCCTCAGGATACAGGAGCTGGCACTCTTACTTACTATGTCTTCAGGGAAGACAAAAGTTTGTTTTAAAACATGTATTGAATAATTCAATGCAGAACTGAAACACCAAGCAGAGTGGACTCAGCCTATCTGGACACCGACCTACCTTGATGATATATCAACTTCGAACACCTGCCATCCAGAGGTTAGTTTGTAAGAGAGAAAAATTATTTAAGACACTTAGTTGCAAAGATCTGGATTGCTGTTTCATCCAAAGTCACTAGCAAAAATACTCTTTTCCACTCCTGTTTTTGGAGAATTTGCACATAATTTATACACAGTTATATATACCAGAAGACACAGTGATGACATCACAGCAATATGATCACTTGAAATTAATTAAACTATCTCAAGGGTATTAAGTCCGTTATAGTTCCATACTAGAGGCTGCAAAAGTATACGGATGTAGAACTGTGTTTTGAGAGAAGCAGCTTCCTAAAAACATACCTGAAAATGAACAAACTACTCCAATTCATGGGTACCTTTCTCAAAGATTGTCAAGTCCTGCAATTTTGACAGCAATTTGTTTCAAAGAACCCATGAGATTGATTTCAGTATGTTCTTCCATGGTATCCCATTGACTGTTTTCCCCATATTCTTACCAGTCTCTACCAACAACTTAATTTTGCAGGTTTTTTAGCTCCCAACCTCAGAGAATAATTGTAAAACTAGGTGCATCTTTTTTATTAATTCATTATTATTCCCTATTAATTCATCTGCATCCTAGTCTCCCTGCCACATGCTGAGAAGCTGTGTTGGCATTCTGCTTGTTCTTCTACCACTCATCCATTTCTCCAACTCAGTAAATTCAGACAAAGACAAATAATACAGGAAGGAGACTCTCATCAACCATGTGATAATTAATCTTCATAAAACTGTTAAACAATGAAATTCCCAGCTCGTGCAACACTTCAGCATCTGCCAAAATAAGTGTCACTTTCAAAAAGTGACAGGAAAAAAACACATCATAGGTTTAGTTATGGTTTTATTGAAGTTGGGTTTAGTTGCTGTAAGTTAGAAGTGCACTCATGCTAATCTACTCTCAAGTAGTTTATTGATACATTAAAAGCACTTCTCTCACATGCTGCTGAGGGTATCAGACCCAGCAAAAAGGAACAGTTCCATTTGTTTCCTTCCACTTAATGAATCATGCAAAGCTGACTTTCTGGTTTTGTTATTCATTTATAAATGTAATTTTAGAAATTAACTAGCCAGATATTTTTTACCTCTTTTGAAAGTGAAGTCACTTTCTCCCCAGGCAAGGAAGGAAGCAGTAAGAGGAGCTGCTGAGGAGTAAGGGTTATACAGCCACAGGGATGAGCACACAGAGTACACTGCTGAGTCCAGACAGAAGGAAGTTGCAAGAACTGAAATATTAAGAGTTTACAAAATAATTTGTATTTACAGATAGGCCACCACAGATAATGATATTTGAGATATTAGCTCACAGAGATCATGTTAGGAATTATAAAGGTCCATCCTAACAATGGTGTCTGGGTTATCACCCAGCATAAAATACAGTGACAACTGTTGTCTGGAGTAATTTAGGAAAATGCAGGATTATTTAAATGCTCGGATTATTTAATCATGAACTCGTATATTCTTCATTTGTTACATGAAAGAAATTTGCAGATTGATAAATTACATCCTCCAGAACTGTACCTCTACTTGCCATCATTTTCACAAGCTGTCCTAACAACTTTTAAGTGTTCTTCATTAATTACTGTTTTTAATCAAATTAACATGTTAATGATTTTTTAGAACATGTAACCAGCAATTCCCAGGGCTAGATGCAAGATAACAATTCTATTCTCCTGCCAGAAAAGTGCATGAACTGTATGTGTAGTGATTTGTTGCCACCACCTGCACACCCTCTAGAGGTAGGGAAGGCAGCCCTCAGTTCGAAATTAATCCACAGATCCATGCTTGGAACAGCATACCCTGCCAAGGTCACATATCCATTACAGTATGCCTCACGTTTAAAGACAAGGCCAAAAGACAGAACTTTATTACTGAGCCATCTCAAAATACTGACTATAGCAGATAGCCTGTGGGGTCACAAGCCATGACTCTGTGATACACACTGGACTGTGATGAAGGCAGTCACTGGTTCACTGCAGGATGCTAAATATAGACTGGGAGATGAATGGGCCTCTCTAATATACTGATCCAAAACCAAAATACACTTCAGATCTCTTGACTGACTCTTCTGCAAATTGCTTCCAAACCTTTACAAGTGTTCCCATTTTCAGCTGGGATCACTTTCATTTAAATCCTACTTCATAGAGATTTTATACTTAAGACAGAGAAGAATACAATTTTGTCATAGATTATTAATAAGCCTGAAAAACACAATCAAAATTTTCTAAAATCATGTATCTTAAATAAATGAGCACTCTGCTAGTAAATTTTATCTTCCAGGTAGAGATCATATCTGAAATGTCACTGTTTTATCTTAACATATCTGAGCTTTCAGTCCATTATATAATTTAACTCCCAAATCTGGTGATAAAGGCAAGCCAAAAAAATGCCATGATCTTTCATTGTGGTGAGCTTATTTACAGATACGGGCATATGAAAAATCCTGGAGAGCAAAATCATACAAAGGATTTTTCCAAGTAGATACTTTTCTTTCGACACTTACTGGTGTGGTATTGTGCTCAGTTTGGTACAGTTAATTCAGCTCCAGCTGTCCCATTCATGAACAGCAGCAATAACAACATTTAATCTAATATTAATATACTTTTATATGTCTTTTATATTTCATGTGTATTATTAACTCAGTTATGGTTTCAAAGAAAAATTCTCTGGACAAGAGTAAGACTGACTGAATCCCTTTCTGCAAAAAAAGTCTCTGAGGACTGCATTTCTCGCCGAGTTTCTGAATTCCAGAGGGTACTTCAGATGCATCTCCCCAGGTTTTCCTCCAAGTGTAGGTGTAGCCATGCTGGAGGTCAGAGACTAGACTGCATCTTGCTGTCCAGCTTCAGCCCTTCCCATGAAATGACCTGCAAGAGCAGCTAAAATGTGACCTAAGCTCCAGCAAAGGGTGGACCCAAATGGGAATAAACTAGCTGAAGGCTCGGCTTCAACCAGATTTACAGTAATATTTGCCAAAGGAAAAGCAATCAGGAACACAATCAGGTAGTGAACAAAACTTACATGTTGTGATATTTCCATACAGGTCAAGACCTCAATGGAAGAAAAATGTAAAGGTCAATACCGTGTTTTATTTACATATAAATCCAGTAAATTGACTCATACTATCACTTCAGCTTCTCTCTACAGAAAACAGGTAAAAGGGGGGAAAACTATTAAAAACTTATTGTTAATAGAATACAAACACTTTTCTATCCTGAAAGTAATATATGGTATCAGTCAAGTACTGTTACAGTCCAGTAAACATCCATAAATTCTCCTTTCCCTCCATGATTGTGTTCCCACCTAGATAACGTCTGCCTCCACAACACCACAAATGCTCTCACCATAACTCTCCTCATGTAATATCTCCAAACAGCAAAATCTAGTGCAGAGTGCCCACATATAATGTGGGAGCATTAAAGATTTCAGATTAGGCCTTCCTCTCTCCATAGAAAAATTTCTCAAGTAAAACTTAAGAAGCTTTATAAAATGTCTCTTATTCAGATGGGTTTTTGCCATCATTCCTGAAGGAAAGATAGAGCTTTTATCAATGTTCAGTTTGATGGTTTCTAGTAATTACTCTGCAAATCTATTAATAACACCGCTAAAAAGTATGTCTACAAGCATTTTCAAGATGAAAGTCAAAATTCCTTCCAAAGAGTATTTGTAATTCAGAACTATCTCATGGTAGCCAACAATAACCTCTCAACTCAAATATTCCACCCAGCAAACAAATTATTTGCAAAGACAAATCATGAGTTTAGTCAGCAGTCAGTGTGACCTTTTAGGAAGGATAATTCCTTTCCAGACACTATCTCCAACCACTAAATGAAATCTCTATTTTCCAAGGTTAAGGGGAAATAAATATGTCTGCTTGAGCAAATTGTATTATATAAAAATTTGTATTATAAATGAAACACTCCCAGACATTTGCAAAGCTGTTCGTCTTTTTTCTAAATTCTGCTTCATCTTCAGTCTGCATATGTGGTTGTGACATATCTAAGAGAGAAACATGCACAGATTCATCAACTAGAAGCTGAATAAGTGTAATGGAACCTCCTTGAAGAAGGAACATTTTATTAACATTTTTAGTGAAGAAAAAGTAAGTGTGGCCAAAAGCATGAGAAAGGCCTGTTGAAGTGAGGTGGGCGTTGGTCTCTTCTTCCAAGGAACAAGCAATAGGACAAGAGGAAGCAGCCTCAAAATGTCCCAGAGGAGGTTTAGATTGGGTATCACGAAAAATTTCTTCACAGAAAGGATTGTCAAGCATTCAAACAGGCTGCTCAAGGAAGTTATTCACTTCCCATCCCTAGAGGCATTTAAAAGACCTGTGGTAGACATGGAACTCAGCAACATGGTTTTGTAGTGGATAAAACTGTTAGATTTACAGTTGGGCTCTACGATCCTAAACACCTTTCCCAACCTAAAGGATTCTGTGATTTGATGCTTCTAAATTCTCAGAACCACATTCAGAAGAATCTGAGACAGGCTCTTCCTTCCTCCCTCCCTGTTGCACAGATACCTGCAAGTAGCTCGTTCATACGTTCATGGCTTTACATTTCCTGCCATCTATACAGATCCTTCAGCACAGAGCCACAAAGAGCAAGACTATGCTCCTTCCTGTGGCAATGACTCTTCTGATACCTGTGAATAAACCTGACTCTACAGATAAATATCAACTGCAGAAAGATATAAACAAAAAGAGACTTCTTTCCTCCTAATGAATTGAGACTCCTTCTGACCTCAGCCAACATAACTTTCTCGGATGTAAAAGAGTTTTTCGATCACTGTGTGATTTTGCTGGAAACATGGCAATTCCTGTTCTCCAGTGCTGGGCTACCTGATGGGAAGAGGACATCACCTGCTTACCAGCATGGCAGTAGTGTGGATAATATTCAGCCTCATCAAATCAGTGTCAACTGAGCCATCAGCTGTCCTGTGATGGTGATGATGATGATGATGATGAGTCATCACCCTCCTGTGACAAGGCAGTTTCAGTTTAAAAAGATGCACTTACAGAGATTTTCTCACAGAGAGAGTGGCCTATATTTTCAAACTCACTGCCAAGAATCAGTGGCCCTCCATCCCCACTACCTACAGAAATGCATCCAAAACAATATTTCATCTTAATTTTCCCACAAAAGATCCTCTCAAATATGTCAAGACTCTTATCCATATTCAGAAAGGACCAGCAGTAACTTTTAAGTGCACTCATGAGAGCTTTGAAGGGAAGGATTTGTGCATTTACTTCTAATGGGTAGTTCTCAGATACCACAGTTATGGATGAGCTTAAGCCACATAAAGCAATTAAATTTAATTCCCTAGGAGAAGTTGCTATTTCTAACTGAATGACCTCAAGAGTGTGTGCAAGTGTTCTAATCTATGACACAAGTGAAATAGGAGGAATCTGAATGTGTTTGGTAGCTTTTTTCCTTCTCAAAGCATAAAGTTTTTATTCTCTTGGTTTGGTCATATTTGACTCCTGGCACCGTCTGTTCCTTCCATGTGATATCAGGTATGACTACAATAAAAGAATTAAAACTCTAAAGAAATCTTGAAAGGCATTAATATGTTTGCTTGGTCAAACTATGGAGTCTCAAAGAAAGAAGGAAGCCAAGACAAACAGGAATATATTGCTTAAATCAAGATGTGGGCAGGTACTGAACTTCCTTTCTTCATTATTTCTAATCAGTTTAAGAGCATGATTCATTCGTTAAACTTCTTTCTGTACAAGTGGGGAGAAAAAAGTGAATTACCCATTGAATGCACAATAGAATAATGAAAGGAAGTTGCAGGTACTTCATGCCTTTGAAAATCATTCACTCTTCAAGAAAATGCTTAGAGACATATTTATGTCCATCTCTGTTAAGGAAAACACACACATTTATGTTTGAAGATGTTCTTGGATGAAGTCCAAACAGAAAATTTCAGATATGTCTGGCTTGGAGGACAGTGTCCACCTCTGAATCACTGGACCAGACTGTATATATTAAGAAATAATCACATAGCCTTTCAAGCAGAAGACAGTTTGAGACTACACTTCAGTGCCCCAAATGATGAACGTTTTGCTGAGCTTCCTGTAACGCGATTACGCTGCAACCCAGATAGCTATCACAAGATAAATCTAATGCTCAACAGAAAATTGAAAATATTTGTCGATTAGGTGCAGCTGACCTATAAGACAGCCTTTGAACTTTTAATTAATATCTTTAAAGGAAGGGGGAGTTTGCACATGAAAGGGCAACTCCTTAAAATTATTTTGCAATTGATAAACTGTACGGTTCAAGAATTTTCTACCTTAACTGACCTGTGATGGCAATCCCTTGGGTAAGCTGCATCTGCTCTCTTACAGGGAATCTATAAAACCAACTTACAAAAAGAAATTAAAAAATCTTGCAGAGAAAACAAGGAGAAAAAACAATTACAAGTTCCCCCAAACTCAGTATATTTTATATAACACATGTTTACAAGTGACTCTCAATGCACCAGCATTAATTTAAAAAACCAAGAATACATGTTGCATTGTGTTAATGGTTTGAGAAATGGTTCAGGTGTTAATGTTAATGGGAAAAAGCAACATTTATTGTGAAATAAACATCTACCTCATTAGTACCATAGTAAATTATGTCTACTATGTATACATGTTAAAGATTTTTTGATACTAGTATTATTTGTGCTTTCTACTCCATCTTTTCTACCTGAGAACATGACTCAACTTTGCTTCAATTAAAATCAGTTGCAAATTTCATTAATTTTCACCACTTATGTAATGAAAATATGAACCATATAAGAATGTTGAACACTTGGGAAATAAGTTTTACCTTTGAATTAGTAAGAAATAACTACCTTACCACAGTGAGATTTATTTGCACTGTCAGCAGTTTACATTGTCTAGGAATAAAAGGTTTTCCTTCTACATATTTTCTCCACAAAAAGAAGATTAATAAAGTAATAAGCCAGGACCCTATCCTTTCCACTGAAACAATTATGAAAACTTTGACTGCATTTTTATGAGTATTTTAAAGTATATTAATTATGCTTATTCTCATGAATAGGGAAATCATTATTGTTAATTGAATTAACCTTGGTATTTCATTTGATGCTACAAATTATTTGAAATTATTGCAAAAATATAGTTAAACTGTACTTTTATACAATTCATGAAACTTAATTATGCTACAATCAGCAATAAAACGGGGTGAATAACTATTAAAAGTATAGTCAGACTCGGAACATGGAAAGCGTATCAAGTCTGAATAGATATCATGACCTATTTCTGATTTTAAAAGTTGAACACAGAAACTTTAAAAAGTGTCCAGGGAAGAAAGGTCTCTAGATTAAGGTATACTGTTCAGGGCCTACTCTGAAAATCTGTCACACAAATACACTCTCACAGGCAATTAAAATCTTTCTAAATTCTTTCTTTAATTCACTAAAACCACTTCTCATTTGAGAACACATATTTAATGCCATACTAGAAATTCATATGCCATCCTTCAGAATAAATCTGTAATTTTGGGCAGGTTCTTTCATCAAATGAGATCACAGAAAGTTTCCCAAGATCCACACATCATATAAGACACTCAATAAAAAAGACAAGAAATGCCTCACCAAAGATTGACACACCAAGAAAAACAGATCTGAGATAGGAGTCTCACCCCCACATATAATTCTCATTGCATGGTTTTTGTGAAAGGAGAAGAAATTACAGGAAAAATATAATTATAAAGAAACCTCTTAACTCATGTCTTGCTTTAAGATGAGGAAGATTCTGCTTGCAAAGGTTGTATGTTTATCTGAAACTCAAATACTAACCTACTATCCACCTTCCCAAACACAATTCCTAATCTCATTTAAGAAATAAACCTGATGAAAAATAGAAGAAAGTCCACATGCATGAACTTTCCCTGATCCTGGTTTTGGTGACTCTTTCTCAAAGAAAGCCTTTTGCAGTCTTCTTTATAGAAAGCTGTGGGTCATTTTTGATTTTTATGGAAAATTAGTCACTTCCCCTGGATCACTACACTTGAGTCAGAAAGTAAGGCGAGTACAAATGAGAAAATTAGTAGACCAAGCCTGAAAAAATAAATGTGAATCAGTATTTTACTAAGGTAAGCATAAATATTCCCAATACTTATCTACTGAAAACCCTGAGGTGGACAATAATTAAAACAAAACAAAACAAAACAAAACAAAACAAAACAAAACAAAACAAAACAAAACAAAAAAAACCAAGCAAATAAAAAAAGACCCCACAACAACAACAAAAATAAACAACCCCCCTGCCTCCCAAAAAAGAAACAACCAAAAATAAAACAAACAAAAGAAAAACAAAAGTGAAAAATAGAAGCTAGATGTTATTTAGTGCCCATGACAGGGTTCCAGGAGAGGTCTGCTGTCCATGAACAGCACCAGGAAAGAGGAGGGATGAAGCATAGCTGAGTATTTAATCTCCTTTGCCAATCACAAAGCAAGAGGACAAGTGGGTTTAAAGATAGTTACATTGTTGCTCTGGTCAGTATACAGTGACAGAAAACACCTGACATGACCATAAACATCTATGGGCTCAGCTAAGAGAAAAGCAGATGTCTGCACCTGGTGAAGAAAAATCTCACGTATCCATTCAGGCTGGGAACCCACTGTTTGGGTGGCAGGCACAGCAAAAAGGGCATTTCTGTGGACCCAGCAGGTTGAGCAAGACAACGGAATGGTTTCATCAGAAATAAGGCAAGCAGCAGCAACTACATTAGAAGGCTGGGACTGGCAGGCTGAAAAAGTCTTCTCTACTCAGTGTGCCCTCACACTAGGGCAGTCAGCTGTGGTCCTTTCCATCTGAACAAGGATGTGAAGGAGACAGAGGAGATGTTGGAGAGTAACCAAGGTACTCAGGAGCCTTGAGCTTTGGCTTGGAGCAGCGGGTGGAGCTGAGCATGTCTGGTCTGACAGAAGGGTGATCTAACAGGTGGCCTAGGAGCAGCCTACATCTACTTGAAGGTAAATCACAATGATAAAGAAGCCAAAATCTTCTCAGCAGTGACAGAAAATACATAAATTGCCACTTGGGAAGTTCAGGGTGTCTCTTCCATTCTCCCCCCCCCGCCATATCAAACCCACTCTTTTTTCAACAGGCAGCTGTTGCAGACCTGCAGGTTATACAGCAAGGTGGTGGGACCTTCGTCTAACAAAATTTAAGACTGGTCTAGACAAAGCCATAACACGTGACTGGGAAGAGCGTATCTCCCAGCTGGAGAGCGACTTCCTAAGATTCCTTCAAAACAATGTGTAGGTGAGAATATGCACATGTATAGAATCACAGACTGCTTCAAATGCAGCAAGTCACTGCAGATTTATACTGAAACACATCTAAATATCCACTTTCATTCATTGTCCCTGAAAGAAAATGCTTCTAAGGTTTGTGTGCTACTGTTAAAGTTTTAATTTTTTATCTCCTCAGTACCTAATAAGACTTGATTTGCTACATATTTGTGTTGTCAACAGTATTATTTGTTAACTGTAAATATCATGTTATTATTTGTTTTTACAAATTATATTTTAACCTTAACACCTGATCCTGACTCTGAAATGGTGCCTGAAAGGATGAGAGCTGTAGAGTTACCCATAGAGCTGGAACTAGTTGATTAGGTGCCACAAGATGGAAAAAGAAAGAGATAAAATAATTTCTCCTATTCTCAATAGCAGGAGAAAAAGCAAGTCCTTTGGCTGTTGCACATGATTGGTTTTCTAATCAGAATATGGAACCTCCATTATTATACCAAGGGCAGGGTGTGATGCAGCTCTGTTAGCTCACGTGCACAGACTTGCTGTTCAATAGCTGCCCTGATCATTACTGCACTATATCCTTTATGGCAGACATGGAAGGCTAAAATAGCTAGTTAAATCTTTGATGGCATTATTACATTTTTTTCCAGAAATAATTTTTCAGTCTTTTTCAATCAATAATCCAAAAGACAAGAATAATATCATACAGATCATACAGGCTCTTGCAATTCAACCAACACTGTATATTATCTCCTGCAGTGGCCAATAGGGGATGTCCATGAAAACCTATCAACACAGGCCATGCAAAGCGCTACTGCCCTTGTGCACACACCAGATGTGTGATTTGGAATTCAGAAGCTTCCAGAGCAAAAGATGATAGCTTTGTAAAGAGGAAGACATCCCCACAACAAACGTCAAAGACTTCTGCATGGAATGCATTACAAAGAAGTCAGTAAGAAACAGAAACTTTATTATTCCTGAAATAAATTCAACATGTTAAATTAGGAAACTTATGCAACTAATTATATCCTACCAGTATAAACAGTATCAAAGAGCAGTATTTTTTTTCTGAACATCTCATGCCATCTCATTTTCGGACTGTCAATTAAGAACAAAAATAATACAAAGTCCTTATGATAACTGAAAATGAAACCCAGAGTTAAATTTGCAACAAATCTGGAATTCCCCTTTTATCATTCTAAGGCAATGGCTGCACATTTTTATCGCACCAAACGAGCCATAATAAACTGCAACAACAATAACAGAAAGAAATCCTGTGGCATCCCAAGACAATGCTTTTGAAAAGTTACAATATCACAGCCTTTTAATGTAAGCACATGTGTTAAATATGCACATGGCTCCATGTGTAGGTGATATGGTGTGGCATAAATATTTTACTAGCAGGAGTTTAAGTTACTGACTCATTACACCCAAATGGTATGAATGTTCTTTTCTGATTTCATAAGTGTTCATATTTTGGTGCCCCATAATGATTAAGAACAGAAAAACTGTGCTGCCTGAAAAGATTTTCAAAAACTTGCAGGAAAGATCTTAAATTTTAATAGGGATTTCCATGTAAAGAACTACTGAGGTGCACAAAAAAGGAGTCAAGAAATATGTCATTTATGGCTCTGCTCCCCAGCACAACTTTACTGAAATCAAAGGCCTTTGCCCAAGAATAACTTCTTTCCCTAGTTGCTGAAGTTTGCAGAATACTTGTCTTTTCTAGAATCTGGCAGGTTTGTATTTACAAATAAACTAACCAATTGACTTCTGAATGTAGGTCACAACACTCATTCCTTAGGTGGCTGGCCTATTTTTATCTTATTTGAAAGGGCAAGAAGGAGAAAGAAGAGCTAACTGGTCATATTTCTCAACTCTAAAGTGTTCCTCCCTATGGGAGCGATATATGAAAATATCACCTCAGGAATGATTTCTTATTTGTAACAAATCTTCAATTTCCTAGTTCCTATTTAAAAAACAAACGCGCAAATCTAAAATGCTAGATCAAAGCCTTTAAACCAAAACTCCGTAACCCTTGCCTTACTTCAACCTGCATATCAGAGTGAGTTTTCAGGAGACCAATGATCTACTCAAAAGGTCTCACCCCAGATAGCCCATTCCTGCAACAGAAATAGTACAGAGCTATAACAGGCTCCACTGCAGTCAAGAATAGCTTAGCAGTGGTAGAAGCAGACATCTCCTCCGTGTACTTTGTAATGTCTTTGCAACTCTAAGCTACTTGCCTCAAGATTTCTTTCTTCAAATAGTTGAGGCTTTTTTATTATGTTTTGGTTTTTAATTCTGTAAGAAAGTCTGTTTTCCAAGATGCAACTATATTTGATCAGGTGGCTGGAAAACATTGAGCCTGGAACACCATAAATTTTATCCTACTGTAAAAAATTACAGTATCTGACTGTAATTAAATCAGAATTATACAAATACACTAAAATAATTTGTAGACTGGCAATAAGGATGGCTGTGAAACTAAAATCCAATGGAACTTCAAATGCACCTTAAATACTGTATCAGTGACAGATACTTTAAGGTAATATTATTACTGGGTGTCTTATAGTACAGTAATGTTTCAAGCTCTTTCACACAGATCTGTTCAGATAAAAGATGTAATGTTGGCATTACATTTGCCAAAATTGCCATTTGCAATTAAAAATTAAAACTGGCACTCTTTCTGTGCAGGCAATTATCTAAACGCAGCTGGCAATCTTCCTTGTTTACAGCACTGCTGTGTCATGACTCCACTCCATTTGGAAATCTACCACTTTTTTTTTTTTTTTTTTTTTTTTTTTTTTTTTTTTTTTAAGGTTTAAACTTGACAGCTGTATTTCCAACTTGAACTTTTCCAGCTTTAAAGATTTCTATCATAACTCAAACAAGAATGTCCAAAATTCTAATTTGCAGATTTTGTATGGCAACTTCAGGCACTGCAGTAAAATGATTCCTAGTATATATTTTGGTGTTTGTTGCAACACTAGTTTACATCCAACTAGGCCACAGGAAAACACCTGTAAGAACCCAGACAGCAAAATGCACCAAATAAATGCCCTCCAAGAAGAAAATTTGGGGTGTAAGAGTTGATTTTCAGAGTAAAACAGAAATAATGGGAAGATCCTCTAAGTGGACAAAAATCCTTTTACTGAATAATATATGATATTAAGCATATTTATACTACTTGCTATCCATAGGAATTGTCATCTATTAAATTAATCTATCCAAAAGGTATCTTATTAATCAGATCACTGTGCTTTTGGCACCTTTTTTCTTACAGCAGCCGCTATTAAAGTAAGATTTGAGGGTTCCTCTACTGCTGGGAGAGGAGCATTCTTTATGCTGTCAAACAGCTCTCAGTGAACAGTTGCTTTTTTAGCCAAGATGCTGCAGCCGCTAGCTTGATTTCCAGGAGTACCATGGAACAAAGACAGTTACTTACAGCATATCAGTTAAATATTCTGATTAGTTTATGATGTATTTCCTGTAGTCAGACACAACAATACTTTGTATTATATATCCAATATAGTAATGCTCAACTTCCTTCCTCTGTAATTGGTCACGTTTTGTCACATAAATATGATCCATTGTCACTTGTCGGACTGTTGCATGTTTTGTTCAGCCATCCAAAGGGATTTTGAATAAGGGCCTTTTCCACGAATATTACCAAAACCCAAAATAATAGAGGATTGCTAATGAACTGGGGAACACGGTTGATCCCAAGGATACTGCAAGCAGTGACAGCCACGGGTCCCCTCGCGCAGGTGTCCCGGGCAAGCCTCCTGAAGTTAAAGCAGCACAAGTTTGGCAGCGCGGCGACAGCACCGCTCTCCACTGAGCGATGAGAGGAAACATTTATTTCCATCACGGGCTTTTGCAAGATGAGGGCGACGGGAGCCGTCACTTGCTCACACCAAAAGCTCGGCAGCAACAGGCGCCGGCGGAGGAGCCGCTCGCTGTACCCGGCCCGGGGCGGCTCCCGGCGCTGCCGGGGCAGGTGGCCGCACCTGGGGCGCCGCATCCCGGGGCAGTGCCCGTGGGAAGGCGCCGTCACCCGCACTCGCTGCGAGGCGGGGACCAGGCGCGCCCGGAAAACACGCTGGAGGCAGAGCCGAGCGCCGGGGCCCCGCGGCGGTAACTTTTCAAATGCGCGGCGCTCGGTGTCCGCTCGGCAGGACAGGCGTGCCCACTGCGCCCGCCCGGCCGGGGAGGACCCGGCAGTCGCGGGCAGCCCTCGCTCCGTGTAACCTCGAGGCCGGCGTGCGGCAGCAGCGGCAGCCTCCCTCCCCCGCGTTAGCCGGCTGCCTCGGGCGCCCGGGAGACCAGCGAGCGTGTGCTCCCCGCCGGGGCTCTCTGCCGGGCGAACCGAGCTTTCCCCATCACCTCCACCCGGAGCCGCGCAGGATTTCCCGCCGCCCGCGGAGAGCCGCAGGTGGCAGCGGCTCGGGCACCTCGCTGACCCCTCCCGGGCGCTTGGGGCGCGACTGGCGGGGAACTCCTACTCCCCGTGTCCCGGCACCGAGTGATGCCCGGGGAGCGAAAAGGCAGGCGGGGAGGTGTAGGCGCCGCGCCGTGCGGCGGGGCTCCGCTCGGGACAGGTGCGGGCGGCAGCCCTGGGACGGACGGGAGGGGTCGGGACAGGACGGGGAGAGGGGAGCGAGTGGGTACTCACACGAAGGCGTGATAGACGAAGGCCCATCCGCGGGGTCGCTCCAGCACGTTGTACAGGTAGTTCTGCAGGCGGCGGTACTTGGCGTTCCTGCGGCAGCTCGGGCCGCTGCTGTACGACAGCGGCTTCCCCAGCAGGCTCATGCGGGCGCCGTGCTTCCCGCGGCGGCCCTCCCGCAGCCCGGCGGGGGCGGCCGCGCCGCCGGTGCCCAGGAGCAGCAGGCCGTCGCCGCGGGCCGCCGAGCTCGTCAGCGCCCTGCCCCGGCCCGACTCCACATCCTTCATGCCCGCTGCCGCGCCGCTCTTCACCCAGAGCCCCGCGGAGCCGCCCTCCTCCCCGCCGCCGTGGTTGCGGGGCATGGCATCACCCCGGGCGCAGGGGCCGCGGCGGAGCAGGGCGCGGGCGGCGGCGGGCAGGCACCCCGCGGCAGCGGCCCGCAGGAAGCAGCGGGGGCCGAGGGTCTCCGGGCGGCGCCCGCGGGGCGCGGGGGCGCGGGCCACTTTGGGCGCCCGGCGCGGCGGGCCGGCCTGCGGCAGCTTCGCGGGGGCCCCGGCGAGGGAGCGGGCGCCCCCCCGGGCGCGCTCTCCTCCCGGGCGGCGGGGCCCCGCCGCCGGTCCCCGCAGCGCCGCCCGGCGTGGCTCCGCGGCCCGGGACGGGGAGGCGGGAGGGAGGGAGGGAGCGCAGCTCCCCGCGGCTCCGGCGGAGAGGCCCCGGCTCGGCGGTGCCCGCCGCCGCCCGCTCCCCCGCTGCCTCCCGCGCCCTTCGGCCCGGCCGGGCCGGGCAAGCTGTTGCTCTCGCTCCGAGCGGCGGAGAAAGTCGGCGAGGCGGGCGGGCCGGTGAGGGTAGGCGGGGGCCGCGCCGCCGGGCGCCTTCGAGTCCCGGGGCAGGAGCGGCAGAGGCGGCGGCGGTGCCCGCGGCGGGGCGGGCGGAGAGCGGCCGGCGGGACGCGGCGCCCGCGTTCTACGCGCGCTCCCGGGAAATGTCCATGTAAGTCCGAGAAAGTAACAAAACTGCCGTGAAGTCCCGGCGGCGGCGCGGGGGAGGATCGGGCGGCGGCGGGAGCCCACCGCGGGCAGGGAGCGCGGCCGGCCCGGGCGGGGCAGCGCCCACGAGCCGCCGGGAGTCCCCCGAGGGGGCGGCGCGGCCCGGCACGCCGCTCCGGACCTTCAGCCGTGTCCCGGCCCCGGGCGGCGGCCAGACAGCAGATCCCGGGGGCAGCGGCGGGCCTGCCCTTCCCGCGGGCTCCCCCTCGGCCCCGTCAGTCCGGCCCCGGAGCGCAGCGGTGCCGCCGCTCGGTGCCCGCGCTGCGCCGAGACAGCGATGCTCCCCCTGCCGAGCGCGGCCCTTTTACGCCCCGCCGCATCAAGGTGAGCTTGCGGAAAAAAAACACCACCCACCCCGGCGCCCGCAGGCGCGGCCGCACCGCGCTGCCCTGGGTTATCTATCGCCCGTGCCCGGCGGGCGGCCCCCGGCCTTCCCCAGCGCCGCCCGCTGCCGGAGCCGCCGCTCCCGCCGCTCCCGGGGCCGCAGCCCGCAGCGCCCGCCGCCTCCGGGGACGCCCGGGAGCCCCGCGCTGCCCGGGGGACGGGACCAGCCACCCCCCGGCACCTCAGCACCCACTGCACGAGAAACAGCTGCCTGACACCGGTTCTGCAGCCTGAGAGCCGCGATGTGAAAATGTGACACTAATTCCTGAGATGTTAATGAAAACCAGTAAGGGTGTATGCTAATGTTAAGTGAAATTCAATAGAAACATTCAAAAATTAATTTTCGGGGCCTTTTCCTTTGGCTAGTTAGAGGGCAGGCTCTCAAGCTTCGATTAACACATGGTCTTCAACTCCCAGAGAAGAAGAAACTGAAAGACACATCTCATGTTCTAGGAGTGAACATTAACTTGTGCCCTTACTAATGTAACATAGACAAGCCACCAGCGCTAATTCATTGCTACAATGTGTCCAATCCCATTCAATCAGATGTCTTTACAGGACGAGTTTAAACTTCCCGTCTTCGCCACACTTTCTCTTCCACTGCAGGCCACTTCAGGCAGGAGCTTTCTGACATGTGAACCACAGTGGGCACTCAGACTCGTGATAAGGGATGGCAGAAACAGCACACATGTCAAAACAGATGTTAAGTAGTTGATACAACTATCCACAGAAATCCTATTAATATTTAAGCTTTCCAGTGGCACATATCTACTCTTCTTTCTTTGAATTGTAAATTGTGTTAGTTAATCCTTCATTTACTACTTGTTTGCATTTCCCTGGTTTGATATACGCCAGTGTTAATGCTCTTCGTTTTTCTCACCCCTTTGTACCCATTTGCAGCTGAAGATGCGCAGCGTGCCTTTACCATCAGCCACTCCTCCAGAGCCATGCTTAGATTAAACTCTAGGGGCCTTAGTTGCTTGATTTGAGGGCTGATACTCAAATTCTGGCAAGCCAAACTTCAACTGAGAGCACGTGGTCCAACCCAGTGAGCCAGGCCTCTGTCCCAGGGGCACTAACCCTTGAGCTTTGTTTAATTGCTGGGGTGGGCAATGGCACAGCTCACAGCAGCACATGTGCCTCACTGTTGATAGGACTGAGGCTTTAAACTGAGGACTGGGCCAATAAACTATGAACATTACTGAACTCCAGTTCCTAATGTACTTTTTGTTATCCATTAGGAAATATTGTTATAATTCTGTGCCCTCTAGTGGTGCTTAAAATCATCAATTAATTTAAATAGTCATAAGGAAAACAGTCTGCAAGCACAAGTTGAGACAGTATTGAAATTTAGCCATAGATTCCAGAACAACTAGAAGCTAACAAAAGAAATACACTTAGTGATGAATTATTTTATTTTTTACAGTGTGTGAACAAGTGTATTTTCCCATCTGTTACCTGTTATTAAATAAATCCTTTTAAGAGGATGTATCATGAGAAGACATTTATGGTAATTAATCTAATCCCTACTTGTTCATATGTCAGATAACCAGGGCATGATATGCTGGTTGAATGCGGAGGCGATCACTAGCACCCAGGCAGCTGCCGGCCTTCTGACAGCCAGAGGGGCTGTGCTATGCAACAAAGCTAGCCCTCATCTAAGCATTTATTGCAAAATACAGGTCTGCATTTATAGGACAACAAATTCCCCTGATATTTTGGCTTCAGACTATATAATACTTACAGAGATGAGTCGTGTGAAATTCTAGCATGTCCGCATGGTCCAAGGTCGTCCTGGGTTCAGATGTCAGTAAGAGGATCTACTTGACGAAATCTCCAAGGCAAGAACATCCCAAGGAATCTTGACTTCTCAAGGCTGCAGGTACAGTATATCACACCTGCAGAGGGACAAGGAAAATGACATGCTAAAGTACAGCTTTAGAGTCACTTATTACTGTGCTTTATGGCAAATGTCAACAGCATATTCTTCTAGAATTAGACAAAACAGGTTTTAAGATTGCATTGCATTTTCCAAATGTGTACATCAAAAGTTACATCTCCTGACTTTTGGAATGATCAGCTGATACATATAATCTTTTTCGATCAGGAACCAAATGTCACATATGTTGGTATTTTCAGGGTTTTCTTTCCAATGAGTTACTTTTGATATATTGTCTTACATCAGTTTTTCTGGTTTTATTTTAATTAAAGAGAGGAAGCAATTTAAACAGCAGTGGTAGTCTCTTATTCCCTTATTTATAATTTTTTTTTTTTTTTTGAGCATGTACACTTCTTTTCTAGGGCATCTATTTGGGCAGTTTTGGGGTTAGCTGCCCTAGAATTTCAGTCAAGCCTTCACAATGACTAAATTTGCAAGTAAGTTATAAAAATACTGAAATACACTTGGTTTAATTGCCACAGAAGGTAGATACTAATAGAAGAACTTTGTTACAGAGTAAAAATAAAGAGGGAAATGAAGACCAGCCGCACCGAAGAGCACTAGCCAGGGTTCAGGAGGCCCAGTTCACTGCTTTGCTCTGTGTTCCAGGACAGATAGGATCTGAAGCCTATCCACCTCAAATCCAAAGTACCTGAGCATGTAGTTGCCTCAAGTCACTGACAGATGCTTGCTGAGCTGATGAGAACCAGTTGAGCATCAATATGCAGCTTTTAATATTTACATGGATTTGAAGAATTTCTCCTTGTGCCTGAATTACAGATCTGTCACAGGGGGTGGTAGCATTTTTTTCACAGAGAGAGGGATTGTTAGCATAAATTTATAAAACAGTGTAAGATGCTCAAATGCAGCAAAAGAGGGAACAGTAGAAATCACATACACACTGTGGCTGTTTGAAGCAGAAAAGCAGCCAGAGTGCAAGCTGGAGGGGCTCCAGAGCAACACCTTGGAAAGGTCGGTTTACTGTGGTATCATGTTTTGAGTTCATTTGAGTTCAAATGTGTTAATAACCTTTGCACATTATATAATAGTGCAAGGTATCATGTATGCTCTAGTTTTGCACCTCTTTGTAAGATTTTTAGCTTTCTGCCTAATTGTTTGGAGGAAGGGATAGTCATAGCTGTTCTTGGTGGAAAGCATACAAGAGTCAGGAATAAGTTTTCAAAGCACATAGGTGTTAGGAATAATTCATTTATTATGTTGACCTGTTGTGTAGCCTATAATACATAGTATGCACCTCCAGGAAAGCCCTAATCAAGCATCACTATTGTATAATAGACCATGAGCAAAATGTCAGGTGAGGTGAACAGCCTGTTAGGATGCACATTATACGCTGTCCAGTCAGCACATGTAACATACTAGCAGCTGTAGTGGGGCTCTGATATTAATATTAAAAAATGTTGGAATACATTGCTTTAATATTCCAAGATGTTGGGATGTTTGTCTGCAAGCTTTTTTCACATAAATTAAAGAAGCAAGACTGTCAATAGCATGAGGGATTTGTCACTGAACTCAGCAGAAGGGATGGCTCAACTTTCCCTTCTTCATGAGGTCCCTTAACCCTGAACTCAAGGGAGTACCTTCAAAAGAAATTTGGATCAGTGTCTCATTTGTGTGTTGATTTTGATGTTAAGCTGCTATAAGGTGCTAACTTTGAGGAAGACCTGCCTCCACAAAGAGCTGTCCTGTGACCAGACTTTCATTCCAAGCAGTCCATCTCTGTGTTACTACCAGCACAGGCTAAATTTTAATCAGAAGAAAAGGCATGGGTGGCTCACTCACAGTACTCATGCCTACTTGGCTGCAGGTATGCTAGAAATATTTCTGTCTGGTAACTACACCTATAAAAACCATGGCCAGTTACCAAACTGTTAGTAATGGACCCTTCCTCTGCCAGGAGCTGTTTGCTCCTTCCCAGCTAGAGGAACAATTTGGCCTCCTCTCCTCACCTGGTCGTAATCAATGGCAGAAATTCTGGGCGTTACTTCTGTGTTGACTGGCCTGTCCTGGAAAAATGTTCATTTTGCTCCCTGACTTCTAGTATTTCCTGTTGCTCATCAGATATTAATCCCTGATAAGGGAATTAATTTATTCCATTGATTCCTACTTAAATAAATATCTAAACATCACTCTCCATTAATAAGGCATGCCTCCCTGTAAAGTCATTATCTGACCCCAAGGCCTCCTGCTCTCCTAAATAGCTCTACTGTTCATCTCCTTTATGTCCTCGTTCACCTTCTGGGTTGTTTTTTTTTTAATGGTTGTTTGTATGTTTGTTTGTTTGTTTACTATTTTTACTATTTTGTGGTCCTTCCTTCCTTCCTTCCTTCCTTCCTTCCTTCCTTCCTTCCTTCCTTCCTTCCTTCCTTCCTTCCTTCCTTCCTTCCTTCCTCCCTCCCTCCCTCCCTCAGTGATGCAACTATCTGGACTCCCAAACAAGCAGTCTGGTGACAAAACAAAGCCATATGTCTTAAAAGGTGCAAACCCTGCCATAGACCACTTACCACTCTTTAATGTCCTGTGACAAAAAAAAAAAAAAAAAAAAAAAAAAAACAAAAAAAAAAAAAAAAAAAAAAAAAAAAAACAAAAAAAAAAAAAAAAAAAAAAGGAGAAAAGAAGAGACAAAGCCAAAATCCTGAGTGTACACTGAGAACTGCAGAACAGTTTACAGACCTAAACTGAGAATATAATACAAATAGAATAGAATATGATTTTTTTTTTCAGATAGAAAAGGTTTTTTTCTTGGAATACATGGATTTTCAAAATAATGCTTCCCAAAATACCTAGAAGTTCTGAAGAAAACATGTCAATCAAAAATGTCAATGTTTATTGCAGATTTTATAACCTAACACAGTTTCTACATATGAAAATAGATCCTTGGGATATTGCCTTCAAAACTGCTTGTTTTCAAGCAGAAGAGTATAATTTGGTTAGCTGGCATGTCAGCAGTTCCTTCCAGCAGGCATGATAACAACCCACAGCAGACTTGAAAAAATCCTGCAAGGTCAGAATAGAGATACTTAGAAATTCAACAAGAGGATTTTTTCCAGTTTTCTAGTGCAGGAAAGCAAAGATCTTGTTGTTGTTGTTTGGGCTTATTTTTGGTTTCTTTTGATGTGGAGAAAATATTTTGTGGAATTTTAGTTTGATTCCCAGAATTAGCAAAATTCCTTTAAGACACAGTGATATCTCATCTTAGTTAGGCATCCAGGGATGTACCTGAAAAAAGCTGGTGGCAGATAAAATATCAAAATATATGAGGTATATCTCATCATGAGCTTTTCCTTTAAACTACAGTGGCCCTAATTATTTACCAGACATGGACTTCTGGCCATTTCCTCTCTCTCCATCTCTGCACATTTCTTCCACTTATAGTGTGGTATCTCTGATTTTGAAAATTCATATCCAACTGTGGCCTAATCTTTGAAGCATTGACTTTTTTTGACATTAATATTTTAGAATCATCTAATTTTTTCTCTTCCTAAAATACATAGAAGCAGCTCAGTCTTCACTTGATTCAACTGGAACCTTGCTTGCATTTTCATTGTTTGTTTCTATATACTAATTAGTTGATAGTGGAGATGTGCTCACCTTTACTCTCCATGGTCCAAATAATTTTTATAAAAGCCTCTGCAGGGTAGCATGGAGAGAGCCAACTGCTTCAGGTGCTCTTGCCTCAGAGTTCTTATACTTTAGAAATGCTGAACATCTCCAGGTGTTGCTCCTGGGCAGCAGAGCTGTACTGAGGCTGGAGGGATTTCTCTGACCACTGACCACTGGAACAGGTTGGCAGCATCAGCTAATGTCACTTATGGGACACAAGAGAGGATACTGTGTGCTTCTGGAGAGCTTAGAAGTTTCCTTGTTCAGTGTCCTGACCCTCATGTGAAGATGCCTATACACTTCATAAATTTTTGAGATGGCCTAGTCCTATCACAGAAGTCTGGTTTCTGCTCTTGAAAAAAGACTTAAAATTTTAGGGGCTAAACCACAGAGCCTACTGTCATTTAAAGTCTTTCTGAAGTTCTAAGAGGGATTTTATATTGTCTAAAGATCATTAGTTGTTCATTTGCATACAAATGCTCTTGCATCTGAAGTTTTATTTATAGCATAAATGTAGGACTCAAAACCAAATTATTGTAATTCATTGTAACCGAAGTAACATTCTTTCTAAATTGGATGGTTAATCACTAACACAATGTATTCTGAAGGTGCATTTTAAAAATAAAAATCAATTTACTGCCCCTTTTCATAAAATTGTAAAGATATTTGGCCTTTTTGATGTGCCAGTTCAAATAATTTGACAGCATTATGATCCTCAAAGAATTTGTATAAGATGTACCCTCTGAGTCACTCAGGTGACATAACAAGAACTTACTCATAAGCTAGAGGCACCACAGAAAGCAGCAATGGATGAGAACTCTGTGACAATGTGTGCTTCCATCAGTGTATCAGAGGACAGGCTGGAACCTTCAGTAGGAACTGTATGCTTGAGACTCCTCCTTTTTTACCACTGTGTTCCTGTTGAATTCAGTGAGATTCATTCCTGCCATGAGCTAAACCGTAAAGAGATGGAGACAAGAGTGTCTAAGGTCAATAAGGCCCTCAAGATCTCCTCTTGGATGAGTAAAGACATTCAGTTAGAGCTGTTGGAACCACAGCACATCAGAAAAGAATACCTTCTTTTGCTTCCACAGGCATGGTAAGGCACTTACACATGTTCTTAAATCTCAACCTCAAGCATGCACTTCAGAAGTCTTAATCAAGAGAAAAGTGGAAAAGGAGAAAGGAAGTGTTAAGAGGAATCTAGGTCATCTAGTAAGGCTGTATGACAGGAAAAACTAAGAGAATTTACAACAGATAAGCAGGAATTATAAACATGGGGAATGAGATGATAGTTCAGAATAGGGCCTTTTCCCACACTGCTTAAAGGGGTGATCTAACAGTATCCCTAGAGAAAGGCTGGAGGTAATTATTGAGCTTCAAAGTGGAATAAAATTAAAGCTGTGATATATCTAAAACTTTCTTGTTCCATGTATCCACATACATCATTGTCTGCAATGAAACGTAGGAGCCAAAACTGGATTTTAATGTCCTTGTTGAGCTGGGGAGAGAGAAGATGATTAAATGCTATAGGCCAGACTTACTAGGTAAGTATTTGCATGAGAAGCAAGATATAAGGAAAACCCCACAATCTTTTACCATGAGGGTGATCAGACACTGGCACAGGTACCCATATAGGCTGTGAAATCTCTGTCCTTGGAGTTTTTCAAAGCTTAGCAGGCCTCAAAGAAACCTGACATAAATTTGCATTGGGCAGGTTGAAGTAGATGACCTCTAGAAGTTCTTTCCAATCTAAAATATTCCATGAGTCTAGATGACCCTGGGCAATGAATACTTTATGACCTACGCTGTGAAATAAAAACCCATTGATAAGTTTGACCTGGTCAATACTCTAAGGACACGTAAGCACCTGTCACTGCTGATACCCTGCCCCTGCTGCAAAATCACAAACCTTATGTGCAGGGGGCAGGGGGTTGAAAGGATAGCAGTGGTATCTGCCTTTGATGTAATAGCTCCTCCAATTGCCTCTCTAAAAAGGAGAGAGGAGCAGAGAGAGTGACGGGAGAATGAGCAGAGAGGCATCATAGCACAGTCCCATGTGAGCATAACCCTGAAGAGCAGCACGAGACCAGGTGCCTGACCTGTCTCCATCATGGGTCCCAACTCTCTGCAACCCATTGACTTCCCATTCCTTTCTCCAGGCCTCCCAGCCACAGCAAACATCCTTCCTTTTCTCATCTCTTTCTTTTCCTGGTGAGATGGTTTGAACTTGGCTCAAATTTTTGCAGCATGACTTTTCAGTACCAAGAGACTGGGGGTGATGATTTGTTGGAAACCTTATTATCCAAAAATAAAAAGGAAGCATTTAAATTTTTTTATAAGGGACTAGTTATTTTAATTGCCCTACATAGTGGACCATTTAAAGAAAGTGTTGAGTGCTCCCAATTTCAGTATCATGTTTTTATTAACATTTCCCTGCTAGACTGTTTCAATCTCTACCCCTTTTTAAAAATCCTGATCAAACTTTGCCTCTGGTGAATAGGACATTCCCATTAAACCCATTTATGTTGTTTAATTTAAATAGGGGTCAAATCCTGCCTCTATTTTGTTATTCTGCCTGAAGATTTTTATTCTGCAGGGAGGTTCATTGGTTCCAACTAATGAGAAGAAGAAAACAACCAGATCAAGTTGATACCATAAATGCTTGGAACGAAAATTAAACATTATTATTAGCAACTTTCAGCAGGGTTTAAAGTGTTGAAACTTAACCTTGTCATGTGGATCCCTACCACTTAACTTTAATGAGTAACCAGTAGCAGGAGAGTTTCCTATATCGTGTGTGCAGTAGCTCCTGAAGAGAGATATGACATATTATCTAGATTGGTTTATAGAAGCAGCTATCCTATCACTGCCATAAAGAGGAAAACTAGAAATTTAAGCCATTATCTCCTAAAAGGTTCACTATAAAACTATGTTCTAAAATTGTTTTTATAGTGTAAAGATCATGTACTGGAAGCAAAACTCTTACATATTTCAAAAAGAAATGATGGCCTAAGTGATAAACATGAGTGGTAAGTAGAACCAACAGGCTGCCTTTATAACTCAGTCAAAATGGTTATCATAATTATTCTGTCTTCTTTATGTTAGATCCTGATAGCAAACGTTGTATTCATTTTCTTTTTCTTCTTCTTCTTTAAAGTGTTTCACAGAGCATTTGGAGCAGAATGGAGAAATAGCTGAAAGCTTAGAGATGAGTGTTTTGGAGCATTTTGCAGAGCACACTGTCTGGGGCCATAAACACACGATTCAGTTGTAACCTAAAATATCTTATTGAAGTTGTTCTTTCCATTCACTGTCTCTTTCCATATTTAAATCCATACAGATAAGGATACCACCTCTCCATTTTCAGAGTGAATCTGTACACTTGAGTAGTGTACACCCGAGTAGTAGTGGAGGCACTTTCCTGCTGAAACAAATGGGCTTCAGAAAGTAATAAACATTTTATTGCTTATTTCTGCTCAACTGACAAGGAATTACTGACTTTATTTTCAAAAGAGAGGAGCATTTGAAATGCTGATGACAATTTTGGAAGAAAGATGTTGCTTTAGACCCCAAGTAATATTGATTAGGATCTTATTCTCTGTTACAAAACAGATTTTCTTTCATTAATATGGTATGTGATAATATTTTTTGCACATTGCTTTTGGTGGAGGAGCCTTATTAAAGGCGTTTTGGATTCATGCACCACATTAGTTAGGAGTAATAATTTCCACTGTGTAACCTTACCTTCTCTTGCATAATTATTTGTTGCCCACTGAAGCTGCGCATTCTCTTCCTAAAGCACATCTTTGGACGCAAACAATGTGCTTTTTAAAAGGGGAAAAAAACTACAGTAAAACACGCATTGTAGAGATGCTCCACGACCATGAAGACACGAAACATTTCATTTCACTTAAGACATCCTAACCGTCTACTTTAGAGAGCTGGAGCTGGTAAACTGAGAAGCTGTGGGGTGGGAAAGGAAAGAAAACCAGTGGCCCTAAATCTATCCGTATTTGACACCGTCCTTAGCGCTGTGATGTTGCTGGGTGACCTCTCGCAACCGAGCGCGGGTCCGAACGCATCCCCCGCATCCTCCGCATCCTCCGCATCCCCCGCACGGCCCGGCCCCGGGGGCGCCCCGGTCTGCCGGAGTCTGTTCGGGGGCGGCCTCGGGGGCCCGGGGGGCTGCCGCGGCCCGGGCCCGTCACTATCTCGGTGCCCTCAGCAGGTGGCAGTGGCGTCCCGCGGCGGGCCGGGCGCACGGACCCCTCGGCTCCCGCCCCGCGGGGCTGCGGCGGGGTCTGGGCAGCGGCAACGCGGGCGGGGAGCGGGACACCGGGACACCGGGACACCGGGACACCGGGACACCGGGACACCGGGACACCGGGACACGTCTTTCTGCCCCCGCACTCACCCCTGCAGGCAGCGTGGGCATCATAACAAATGTGAACTATTTACTCAGAAGAATTTAAAAAAAACCCAAAAAACCAAAACCGACCCAACCTAAAAACCCCAACCCCCTTTTTTTTTTTTTTTTTTTTTTTTTTTTTTTTTTTTTAATTGTGGAAGAACTCCACAACCCCCACAAAACAAATCAAAAGTATGGCTCCCTTAACCATTCAGTCCTTTCACCACCACGTCTGTGACTGAATTTATGTGTAAATGATGGTAACAGCATCATTGTAAAAGGCGGGAGGTTGTGCTAAATTTGGCCAGCATGAATTTAGTGCTGCTATGGTTAAACACTTCTGTGGCTGCTTACGCAATGATTTATCAACACTGCTAGTCTTCAGCTACTACCTGACGGGAGATGATACGTAAAGAAACATCCATGTAAAAGTATGGTGAAATATTTACATTCAATTACATTTCAGACAGGGAGATCCTACTTTATTTGAAGTTCCAAAATATTAATCATATGAAAGTGTTGAGTTTATAAAAGCACAATGAAAGCTGTCAGTGTTTGTTTTCTATTTCTTTTTGATATATTTCATATATCAAAATATAATTTTGAAATATAATTTTGTATGGTAACAAGTGTTTTAAAGTAGTATTAAGCCAAACCTCCTTTTCTTTTCTTTTCTTTTCTTTTTCTTTTCTTTTCTTTTCTTTTCTTTTCTTTTCTTTTCTTTTCTTTTCTTTTCTTTTCTTTTCTTTTCTTTTCTTTTCTTTTCTTTTCTTTTCTTTTCTTTTCTTTTCTTTTCTTTTCTTTTCTTTTCTTTTCTCTCTTCTCTTCTCTTCTCTTCTCTTCTCTTCTCTTCTCTTCTCTTCTCTTCTCTTCTCTCCTCTTCTCTTCTCTTCTCTTCTCTTTCTTTTCTCTCCTTTTCCCTCCTTTTTTTTTAATAATTACCACTAATGATTACATATTAAAAGGATTAGGGTTTGCAGAAACAATTGCTGAATTAAGTTTATTTAAATAGTACTCCTCGAAGGTAAGTTAGAGGAGTAGTTAGGTAGTTGACATGCTTATCCACATTCTGTTCCTCACTGTGTCTGTGCTGACTTCAGTGGAATGACATCAGTAATGAATACCACTCATTATTTTTGGTTATTTTGGGGGGATTTATAACATACATGGTTCTCTAGTTAAGAGAGAATAAGCAAGAGTGTTGGTTTTTGTAGGTTGTATTTATTTTCTAGCACCTGTTTATGAATTATGAAAATACCTATTTTTATCTATTTGGCTCATTTGCATATACTGTCTGACAGTTTTTTGCTTCTTTCAGAAGCTGTGGATCCTCTACTCAAAACTGTGGCATTTTTGGGCACTTATCTGCTGGCTAGTAAATTATTTCAAGTGGGACTCCATTTTTAAAATAAATGGTAGTCTTGTGATTTGGAGCCTCAGGCAACTAGGAAATCATACATATTTCATGGGGGAAATAACAAATTTTCTTTATTGATAAGCACGTCAGGAGCCTATCTCTGGAATCCACAGAGGCATATTGACTGACAGTTCCTCTTCACCTATTTACTGATAATGATTCATATCAAGACAGAAGAGGAAGTAAACAGGAAGCAGAGAAAGGAAGGAGGCACAGTTTTGGTAGTTCTGTGTATCCCTCCGAGGTTCTGTTCATTCCATCAGAGAGGACCTGCTGATGGTTTCCATGGCTGCACTGCTGTGTTTGCCTTCTGCAGCATTCAATAACACCTAACTTTCCTGTGTTCTTCTAATTGCTTCCCACTGGAGAATATTTCCAGGCTTTTGCTTGTTTAAAGTCAGGTTCTATCCCTGGCTTTAAGTCTTCTCAAACTGATTACTGCAATGTTTTTTCATTAAAATGCATGATCTGATGAAAGAGGCTGGTACAAAGGCAGCAGAGTAGCAGAAGTCTGACTGGTGTTGGGCTGTGGAAATGCAAATTCCTGCACATTTTCTGTGTTACACTTTCCAACTGTCAAACTATTGCACTAGATCAGATGTTTGCAATTACATAAAATGAAATATGCAGCTTAAAGATTTCTTGAAAAACATCAAACTCCTGGTAAACAAACCTAAATTATGAATTTAATATTTACATGCACTCCTTCTGCCAGAATAATATAAGGAAGACTAAGCATTTATATTTATTGTTACTTTAAATGCAGCCTTACCTTACAATCTCTTACAACTAGGATATATGAAATATGTTCCTCCAAGATTTTGTCTTTCAATTGTCTGTGTGACTGTGGGTACATGTATTACTTCCTCCAATCATCAGAATCTACTTCTGCTTTGGGAGTAATATTTTTAAAAAGAGAGAAGGTCTGGAAGACTTTGTCTCCCTAAGGATCATGGGTTTTGTGATTCCTAATGTGATTATTTCAGGATCTTGTCACAGAGCTCTGACAAAATGCTTAATAACAAATCTATTATTTTTTTACATAAAATAAATATTCCCATATCGCTCCTGTGATTGCTACAAGTTGTAGCTGTACCACATTACAACAAGTTTAAATTTCTTTTACTCTGGATTTAAATTCTGAAAAGTTCTATGACTCTATTTACAAGTGGTATAAGGGTACTGAATAGTACTTGTTGGGTTGTTTTGGATTTTTTTTTTCTAATTTAAATAGAGAATTTTGTGGCATTTATTGATCCCTAAGTTGCCCTTATTTTCTGCAGAAAAGAAGCCCCAAATTCTTCCACTTCCTTCCCCTAGCTTTGCTCAGTTATTCAAGGAGTAGAAACACTTTCTAAGGAGACAGAAAGGCAAAGATATCTTTAGGAGATATTTGGAAAGGAGCTTAATTATGAGCGTCCCACCAAGTTCCCTCATTTTCAGTTGGTGTGCTACAAGAGGGGTTCAGCCTTTGCTATGTTGCCATTTAGCACATCTCTGTTCATTTTGCACCAGACAGCTTTGTCTGGGTAAATTTGAGATTTGTTACCCTCTTCAGACATTTTGTTCCTTCTTAGAGGCATGCAGAATGGGGCTTGACTAGGCATTCTTTCTATGACATGAGAGCATCAGGTTTGTGGCAGGATCACTAGAGGGATTTGCCTGAAGGAAACCTTTCTCTGCAGGATTTTTAAGAACGATTTAGGATGGAGGGTTTGAAAAATAAACAAGGGAAAAGTTAATACTAATATTAAATAGTCTTTCTAGAGGGGCTGTGAGCTTTCTGCATTTCTTATCAGAAAAGCATTTGTCTGAGCTAATAATTCAGCATGCTGAGGAATGAAGTATTTGGGATTTTTATTTCAGCTTTGCTGAAATGTCTGCATTTTAAGTACTCTAGTTAATTGCTCAGTTGGAAATTATGCAGGAAATATAGTGCATTGAAGGAGAGAACCCCAAAATGCACTGCTCACCTATTCCAAGCTAGTGGGGAACAGGACCTAAAAGAAACTCAGATCTTGGTCAAAATTGTGTTAGGGTTTCAACTTTAAAGTACTTGAATGGAATGAGTTAAGAGTAAGAATTAATTGAGGGTTTAGAAGAAGGTAAAATTTTATGAGAAAGCATCAAAAATATAATTGTTTTCTAATTTAACTACTCTAATTTAACTACTGATTTATCTTGGATGCCTTGTGTATGAAGGACAGTACAACAATGCATTAGTTTGCTGGGAGCTCAGTGCTTTCTTATCAGCACTGCCAGCAGTCTCCCTGAGCAGGTGTGGAGAAATTACACAGCATGTCTATGCCTCATTTTCTCAACTGTAAAATTGGAGTAATAATTTATTATTTGAGATGATGTTAAATGAGATCCCCATCAAATGTTGGCAGTTTGCTGCTATCATCCTTAAGGTGATTCAACAACCTATGATTACACACATATACTGTTCCTCCCTATTCAGAAACAACAGTTTGCTCTTCAGTCATCTACCACAGATGGAGAAGACTGTGCTCACAGCCAGGATAATTCTGACATGAGAGGATATTAGTTAGTTAGATGTTTTTTATATTTGTCATTGTGTAAAATGCACTGATTTTAATATATGAGTGAAAGTAAAAAATTTATTACCAGAAGGTAAATCAATTAAATGTTCTTCTTATAACAAATATGCATTTCTAATGGAACATTTTGTATTATGTTGGTATATTGCCCTACAGTACTAACAAACATGTTATTAAACACAACCAACCAAAATCCAACCCTGTCACCCTGTAATGATTTTAAAATGCCCTAAAAAAATTAATTATGTATCAGTTGAGCACCACTTGAAAAAAAATTCAACAAAAAACACCCCTGAGTTTGATTTACTGACTAGTTCAATATAACATCTGAAAGACTGCAAGCACGTTGTTGATATTTGAACAAACCAAGGTTCTTCTACCACTTTGCTCTTTGTCCGTTTTCTCATCACTCACATGGCACAATGGCTAAGGCTGCCTGGCATGAGTTGTAAGAGGCATGGGAATTTTCCTGCTTCACTGTTTTGGGGAGGTAGGTTAGAATCCCCAAGTACATTTCTAAAGGGCTATGAAGGGATGCAGTAGATTATGCCTGTTGGCCCAGTGTCAGGCTCATGGGTTTTAGTAAGTTGGCCCTCTTACTTTACTGTGCCATGGATGCTCAAACACTTCCTTCTGCTTTGGCCACTTCAAGTTATATATTAAATACTTTTTCCTGTGAACAACAAGGGAATATTAACTTTCAGCTTGTCAGTAGGAACTATTGTGTGTGCAGCACTTTTGACCATTTTACCAGCTGGGAATTCAGACCTGAGGACTCGTTTCTGGCCATAGCTCATTGGCAAGTTACTGGCATACAAGGCTGTTATTATTAGTATTGTGGAGAAATTACTGAGCAATTGCTTTTGTTCCAAACCACAAACCACTCAGTATGGATAATGTAACATAAAGCACATAGTGCCTATGCCTTAAAATATCTTTTTTCCATGTTTATTTTTCCACTGCCTTGGTATTCTTTATTAAGTCAGTAGCTGCATTTATAAGAGAGACAGGTGAATTTATAGTTTTTTGAGCACAAACCTACTGATCCTGTGGAATGCTTCATCTTTTCCTCCCTAGAGATCTACTTCAAAATGCAGTCTGTGTAATTGCCTGTACTGTAGTTTGTTTGTATTTCTCTGGTAGAACTGGATGGTATTAAAAATCAACATGGAATGAGTTGTATAAAGGGACAGCTTGTATGCCCTCCCCACATTTGGTCCAGTAAGGACTGGATGTCAAACTACCAAGTACCAGAATTCAATTACAAAACTACAGTTACAGCATGTGGGAAATCTTTCCAATGCCTGAGTGTTATTATTACAATATAGCAGGACCACTATAAACAGTGAGTTTTGTAAAAGTTCATAATGGGTTCTCCTGATAGTCTTCTCTACAGACCTGCAAACTTCTTCTAAAGTAAAATTTATTTCCACCACTAAAAAATAATAATAAAAAAACCCAAACCAGCCCAACGACCTCCTCCCAAAAGCCAAACAAATATATCCAACAAAAACACAAGGAAAAAGGTAGGCATTTAACTTAATACGTAGTTTTTTATTGTGCTCTATAAAGGTTGCCTAAATTATTGGTAAAAGAGCTTATGTGCATGTATTAGTATATATAAATACTGTCAGAACTTTGTTTACTTAGCTAGTTTATTGGGAAAAATAGAAAAAGGAAATAAATTTGCCATATACCTTTTAAGAAGCAGAAACCAAGAAAAATATAGAGATTACCTCAATTCGTTTACCTAGTTGGTTTTATAGAACACATTTTAAATTGTTTTGCCTTCCTACTGGTAAGCTGATACTCAGCCTGAGGATCACCTATTCTGGGGATAAAACCAGGAATAATCACGTTACAAACTGGCACTGTAGAAGCCCTGATTTATCCCACCTTCCAGTTCTCACAGATTTTCAACAAGTCCTGTGCATCTGATTAATCTCTGAAGACAGAAGGGCATAGAGGTTTGCATAGCCAGGGTTTGATTTTGGAAACCCTGCAATGCCTTCTGACCTGCTCAGCACATTGGCAACTTCCATTTTTCCTGATCAGGAAAGGAGCTTCATTTAGGCATGCAGACTTGCTTGAGTCATTCCCTTTCCTGTGACAAATGTCCTACTGGTAGCCTTGTTTGTCATCTGTCACTTCCTAAAGCCCTGCCAGTTATCCTGCCTGGGCATGTCATCCCCTCCCCTTGAGCATGCTCTGTGAATGTGAACAGCTGCCACAGAAAGAGGGACACCATGGGCTGTCAGTGGTTTAAAAGCCAGAGAATGTGGAAGTTTGCTTCTCATTTTTAATGCTGCACAAGACTACCCATTGTGGGCAGTAGATGTAGGCCTAGGAGGGTAAAAACACAACATCAAGCAGAACATCGACATCGTCTTTGCGTCATATTGTTGGCCATGGTCTGTGTTGACTCAGAAGTGCTTCCACAGAAGCATCCCTGAAAAGTTTAGGATGAGGACATCAAGTGTATTCCTCAGCTGTAGTAATCATGATGGTAAAAAAGTTAAAACTACTCAGAGCTGCTTTGCTATCAACACCGTCTTATTTCTCTTCTTGGCTGTCACATAGGACAGGCAAGGTAGCAAGTCATGCCAGCAACTGAGGAGGGAGCTTTTCATCTTCCTTCCTTCTGGCTGGCATCAAATCTATTCTGGGCAGTACTAGGTGTGTGCAATCAGCTGAAGCCAACAGAAAAACAAGATCAGACTTGGTGACAGTTTGGACCATAACTTGCCATTACTGTGGCCAAGGGGTCAGGGGATCTGGATCTCTTTGGGAAATCTGATCCCTGACAAATCTACTGTGCCACCACTGAAAAACATAATCTTGTCTTCCCAAAGCCTAAGATCTTTGTTTATTTTGCCTCCATTTTTAGAATAACATCCTCAAATTTCACCCATTTCTGCTTCCCTTTCTCTGCTGATGCAAGGGTAACTTGGCAGAGAACCATGGGCAATCACTCTGAGACAGTTAAGGCTCACTTTACACAAGCCAATGACCACTGCATGGTTTGCAGGAAATTTTGAAAGTAAAAGCAAGATTTGAACTTTTCTCAGATTTCAAAGGGTTAATTTTCTCCAGAAGAGCATATCCATCTCCTTGGCAGGGTGAATAAGAGTTGTTTGAAGAAAATACTCAGCCAATGTAATTCTTTCGTTTCAGTTCTACTCTTCAAGAATTGCTAAATGGAGCCACCAGAGAGAAGTGTCTCTGAATTTCAAGCTGACACGCAAAAGCTGCTTGTCGTAAAGCTTTCGTGTCTGTTCACATTTCAAGGGTAGACATCAGACAGTTATTAGAGGCCATTTTATCTGTAACTCAGGTAATATCTGCTCTGCAACTTAAAGCAAAATGAGAGCTATGCGGAGAATGAAAATATTTCTAAACCGTAGAATTTTCTAGAGATATTTTGATCCCAGTTCTGGAAAACTTGAATATTAATGTGTTCAGCAAAAAGAAAAATACATAGTTTCAGATGGATCAATTCTTTCCAATTTAGATTTTTCATACCTCTTGCATATATCTGTATGAAACATAAAAACCAAATTAAAAAGCCATTGCAAGAAAAAAACCCATAAGACTTTCATTCAAAGATGTCAAAATTACCTATTTTGATGTTATCAGAGCCTTTCAATCTGTTTTTTTCCTCACATGAATTAAATATAAGTAAAAAAGACAAGAATCTACAAAGCATTTGAAGAGAGCTGCACTATTTTAATAAAACATGTTCTGCTAGTGGTTTAATTATCAACTGTAATCAGAATAGAAGGGTTTATTTTTGTAAAAATAAAAAATGAAACCCTTAGGTAATTACAATATACAGCAGCACTCAGTTAACTGGCAGAGAGTGCATAATGGCATCTACTTAAGGATTTTGTTCTCAAACAGTCATTTATGTTATCCATCAGTCATTGATTTCCCACATACAAAAGGTAAATTTTCTTGACATTCTTCACCTCTGGCAGGTAGCAAACAAATATCTGAATTTTGAAAGGAATTTTTTAATAAGGAAAATTTTCTACTGATGAGATAAGATACTTCACTATGCTTTTTAAAATTTATTTTTAGTTGATTTTACTAGAATTTTGCATTTTTCATAGCAGCATTTGTAGCTTATTCCACAGAATTTGATAGAACTGTGACAGTTGGCTGCATATTTGAAGAACATGGATTTTACTAAGTGAAGGATGTCAATGCAGTTGCTCTAACAGATAATTATGCTTCATGAACACTGGATTTCAATTAGAGAAGAACAAGTCCCTGGCAATAGCCACCTCCTTATACAGTGAATTAAAAAGACAACTAGTTGGCAAATGTGGTATCATACTCTATTAAGTATGTAATCTTCTTTATCTTATAAGCCCTGTTATCATACCCAATTTGCAAATTTGATTGAGATATAAAGGACATGAAGATCATTGGACCTACTTGACCAGTTCTGGAAAACTTGCCTATTGTGAAAGTAAAGAATTGAAAAACAAGTCTGTTTTTCCATTCCATGAAACATCTTGAATATATGACACCTCACTGATGTAACTGACAGCAGTGTAATGTGTAAACAGCATATTAGGATACTGTAATTATGGGGTTTTCATTGCATCAAAACATATCTTAATGATTAGTCTTATTATGCAGCCTTTTTTACATATATTAAGTTTCTTTCAATAAAAAACACAATGATAAAATACTCCAGCGCTCTAGATTCAAGTTCTAGAAACTACTGTTAATAACAACAGATGTTAATATCTTATTAATATAATTTCTCCACACAGTAAAAACGTTCTTCACATTGAACCCTGGTTTATCCCATACAGTTAAACAAATGAAAAAGAGGTTCAACACTGAACAAAATATTTCTGGGGAAAATATAGTAATCCACTGAAAGGTTAATAAAAAGCAGAAAGACATTTAAAACTTTTTTTGCCAGTTCCAGTGGGGTTTTAATGGGTACTAAAGGCCATAGAAGAAATATCAGCATAGTTTCTTCTACATCATGAGTGATCTTTCATGACTATTAAATAAAAAAACATGTTCACTGTCACACAGGTGTGATATCGAAATAAGACTAATTTACAATTAGAAGAATACTCCCTTAAAAACGTTCTGAGATCATCTCCAAATAAGGCCTAAATATAATAAAACCTAAATCTAATTTGTCTACATGAAAATACAAGATATGGAATAGCAAGTTAAGATGAAGGAAACAGTAATTTGTTTCATATGCTTTCCATTTAATCTTCCTGCCTATAAATATTAATTTCCAGTATTTTATCATAATTCATTGATCTTTCTTTTCTGCAGCAATGATGGTATCTTTGTTGTGTCTGGTGCCAAATTTATTTTAAAAAGCAGTATAACTTTCTGTTGGTAATTCCCATCCAAATGTCTGCTGATGTTAAATCTGGCACCAGTTCCCCACAGCTTTTTTGCACAAAACAACTACTAAACTTTGAAAATATTTAAATAATAGTGAAAGATGTATTTATTAACTGTGGTGCCACTTCTACTTTCTAAATACTATCCGTGTCTTTCTGCAAACTCACCAAGGGACTTGCTGGTGACCAACCCTTTCACGCTCTATCAGAAAAGCACTACTGTCCTCCACAAATGATGGAAAGCTGTGGGCAGAGCTCCCTGCCTTCACCACCTCTGAGTTTGTGGAAACTGTAGACACTACTTTTTTTCAAACCCAGAAGAAAGGACAGCATTTAAAGATGCTCCCATCCTCCTCCTCCTCCTTTCTTCTCCCTTCCTCTCATTTTCTCCTGCTTCCATAAGGGATCTCATTTCTGAGGAACCTGGTGACCCAGGAGTAGCAGAATACTTGGATATACTCCCTGCTTTGATTGGGACAGGGAAATGCAGTGGTGAGGACTCCTTTATTTAGATACTGACTGCCGGTCACACCATGCTGGAGGTGGGGGAGGACCTGGCTTGGGACTTGGATTTGCATCATGCGCTTGTCCCTTTCTGCAGAAGGAAAGAGCAAGGAAAAAAGTGTTGTGTCATCTGAGAGAGCCTCTCTGTCATCTCCAGCTGGGAACAGTGTCCTTTGCCTGCTGCCAGTGTGCTGCAAATCAGGATTAGAGACAAAGATTGCCAGAGAGGTAATTTATTGGCAGCATGTCCTCAATCAGGCCTTCAGTGGAATACCTCTGAGAGCCAAGTTGCCTAAATTCCTCTGTCTACATGGACTGTTCCTGCTCTTTCCAGAACTGATGCTGTCTGGGGGGTGGAGGTGCTGTGAAGTACCCTGAACCTCCCAGGTCTTTATGCTGAGGATGGCAGTGATATAATGAAGAGGTACAAATGGATGCATGAGCGGAAAGGGGTGAGGAGCACCAGGGAGAGAATGTGCCTGTCTGTGCATGACCTGCCATCACCTTGCAGATGTTCTGTGGGCTCCATGAAGCACTGACCTTGGGAAGGCTTCTCCTCTGCAGCTCCTGCTTAGAGGTTTGATGCCAGTCCCTGTGCACACTAGGGAATAAGCTACCCATCTGATAACAGTGGCATCTAACAGGTGCCTTGCCTGGGGATAGCATCTATCTACAAAAGGAGGTGAATAAAAGAAAAATGTCAGTTTGTGATGTATCACTCAACTTTTTAAACCATTGAACAATAATCAGCAGTGATTCAAAGGTTGGTTTTGACAGTTTTCTAGAATTACGCAATTCTTTTCACATTCATATATATATATATATATGTAGTAGATACATTAGGATGATATAGATTATACATTATAATTTAGTGTATGTACACATTATTATATACATAACACATGCACACACATTATCATTCTTGTTAAAAATATGTACAGCCCTTTTATTTATAAAGAATGGAGAGTATAATCAAAGGTCAGACCCTGAAAAACCCACAGGCCAAGGGAATGCCACATAATCCACCATCCCTGTTCTACAGCAGGTGGCTTTGAGAGACTACCAGAGGAACCTCATGGCAGTGAATAAAACTGACTGTGCAAATTGTGAGTTTTCTCCCTAGGAGGAGTTCAATTTGAATTTTTAATTGCTTACTTGAAGCACAGTGTCTTCAACACACCACATTTCTGGGTTTGTTGTCCCAGTTTCTTTTGCTCCCTATTCTGTATTGCAAATCTTTTGTTTAGAATGGGTAGTGAGGGCTACAGGCAGCCCCTGTGGACGTCAAGCCGGTAAGCTGGTAGCAAAGGCACTGTCTTGTCCAAAAATAGCAGCCAGGTTAGAACTGACTTTTCCTCAAAGCTTTTCATGCTTCTCTTGAATTGGTTCCAGATGCCAGGCTAGCTCCAAATCAGGATGCAGAGACTTCCAACTGGGAAAACAAGCAGAAGAGGACACGCTCATATCCTCACATTAATAGTCAACTCTTTCATTTCTTTTCTGTTGATAAGCCACCCCCAGCTCGGTGTGTCTTCTTCTACCAGATAAAAGCCTGTGTGACTGTCTTAGGCATTGTCCTGCCCCTGCTGCAGGGACAAGAATCCTACATTTTCATTTCTTATGAAAAACAAATGGTGTGCTTGATTTGTATGTTTCTTTTCAACCAATAAAGCAGCTCGAATACATTGTTCCAATCTGCAATTTTTTATTTAAATGCTTTATTATAATGGATACTCTGAAAATATCAAATATCAGTCTGTTTAATCTCTCAATGCATTTTACTGTTTCCTCTGGATTTTGAACATCTCTTTGTTTAAGCTTATTTGAGCAAGGTAAATTTTCATTTTTATATCATGAATGAATAGCTTCAGTTATTAATGACTGAAGACTGTGGTTGTCTTCATTAATGCTGATTAAGCCCTTACTTCATGGACTATTTCAATACTTTCAGAACAAAGAAGCGCTCAGTATAGGAATTCTTCATCCTCCTGAACTGAACAGCAAAATAGCAATCTGTTTTAAGAGGTGAGATTTCATCCAGAGTGGCAAAAGAGTACAATGTTCTGGTCCTAAGCTATAAGAATATATTTCATACTAAAATGTTAGAAGTTTATGATTACTTAAATCATATTCTGGTGACTTCTTTATGGGGAAGAACTAAACTTTTCTTAAAATAAGGAATTACACTAAGGGATAGATTAATATATTTTTTGAGGGGGATGTGTTCCATCTGTAAAGAAATTACAACTAGTGCTTGCCAGAGTTTCCCTCCAGCTCCCATGGCAGCAAAAATGTCAGCGATCCAAAAGGTGCCTGCATCAGTAGAAGTGGGAAACATTTCAGGATCCATAGTACACGGAGCTCGGTAGCAGGATGACTACAGTAAATTGAGGAATCTAACCTTGCAATATTTACTGGGTACAGCATGATACAGATGATTTTTTTTTCCCCTTCTTAGCTTTATTTTCCTTTTCTTTCTCCACTCTCCCTTCAAGGCATTTAGAAATAACTTGGTATTGGGAATTTTTTATGGGTTTTGCTTATACAAAATACATGTTTATAGCTGTTCTACCAAACCCAATAACATCATCTAAGTGGTTTCAAAATAAACCTACCATATCTGTTCTGAAGAAAAAAGATTTACGTAAGGAAATTTGCTGAGTCTTTAAAGTGTCCTCTGGATATTATTACTATACAACCTCCAGTAATTTTCTGTAAGGGTGTCAGTTGTTTCCCCTCCTGTGTTTGAGGTGGTTATCAGACTTCACACTGTTAACTCAATTAAGAAGACTTAAGTATTTTTTAAAAATTTAGGCAAAAATTATTTCAGTGTAACTCATAAAAGGGAGGCTAACTGAAACCTTTTAAAATATAAATAAGCACTGTTAAAAAAAAAAAAAACCAAAGAAAATGATATGACAGTTCTTTTAGAAGTCATGAAGATAAGATCACAATCTTCAAAGTGTATTCAAATGTTTTCACCAAAATATTCTGCTGCTGGTTAAAATCTAAAGCTACAGCTGTGCTGCCACAATTGCTTGCTTGTTTTCCATTAAGAAACTCTCCACACATTGAATTGATAGAAGCTGATGTGCATTTCTTCTGCCAGGACTGTGGCTGAGTAATGTATTAAATTTAGAGTGTTTTTTCCTGAGCTAGGTGATACTATAGGTCTTTTCACAGCACGCAATTGCAGATGAACTTGGCTGACCATTTCACCCTGACATTTAGAAACAGAAATATGTATTTGGAAATTTTGCTGCCACTACAAATACCTGAAGTAGGCAATAATCCCTCTTGAGATGAAGAATAGGGTTGTGGTATCTATTTCTGAAACCTCATTAGGAGTTAAGTGTTGGGTTATTACTAAACACATAGTACTTGTATTGCACCCAGATCATCAAGTACAATAAATAATCATAAATCCTATTTATTATTGAGCTTTGCCATTTCTCCTTATACCTGTATACAGATACAGGTATACAGATACCTGCATATAGATACACTGTTTTCAGTAACTCTGAAAGTTACTCTGAAAGACAATTTGGTACTTACAAGAGAACAAACATGAGCTGACATTAATCTGGCCTCATAGATTAAAGAAATTTCAACTATCTCCAAATATAAGCAACTTAAGAGCTTGATTTGTCCCACAAGTAAGACTGACAACCGTCTGAACAACTTACTTAAAAAAGAGTTTAAAACAAGTCTTTTTTTTTTTTTTTTTTTTTTTTTTTTCAAATTTTGGGAGGGAACTTACTTTAGATGTTTTTCAACAGAATTTTAATATTTCTCTTTTATCTTTGACTGTAGCTCTTCTTTTTCCCGCCTTGCTCTTCAAACCCACATCACCCTGTCCTTCTTTCATCTACTTTTGAATAATACCATCTGACAGGAAAAAATCCAATAAAGGTCACAACAGAGTCACATATCAACGTGATTTTTGGGAATGATGCAAAAAAAAATCATTGTATTTGTGCTTAAAGTTGCACTGCCAGAATGTCCTGAGTTCTTCAACACCATTTGCAGGGTTGGCAAATTGAATTGGTTGAATTTTGGTTGCCAGACCTCATGGGCAGCCACAGGAGAGGGACTTCAGCTCTGTCAAGTCCAGTAGTTTCTGCTGTTCAGTCCATGTATATTGGTGTGCTAGGCACCAACAGCTCTCACCTTAGCCATGTTGTGAAGAAGACCCTTTTCTACAACACCTTCCCCTTCCTTCCATGAATAAGTCACACTCCTGGTGCATTAAGGAAAAAAAAACATCTAAGTCCAATTCTTTGCAAGTAATTTTGTTAGCTGTGATACAATGTTAGACCATTCACACCTTTCTGGAAAAAAAAGTCCACAACACAGAAAACACAAGAAAAATGTTTTTCAGAATTTGTTCTGCTGCATAAATTTTTATTGAATAATATCTTCCCATTGCTACTTTTGTGATAACTTGACATTCCTGTAATACGCTGCTTTGCTTGAAAAGAGGACAACTGTGTAGTGCCCATGGCACAGTTCTGGCTGAGGTGTGATTTCTTCTGACCCCAGTGTGGCATACAAGGTAAATTGCTGTGCTGGTTTTGCACAGCTGCTTTTTGGTAGCAGGGGAGCCACAGAGAAGGCTTCTGTGAAAAGCTGCTAGAAGCTTCCAACATGTCTGGTAGGAAATGGACACACTACTGCCCAAAGCTGGGCCAGTTAGAGAAGTTGGTAATGCCTCTGTGATAACATATTTAAGAAGAAACCTAACTTTTTAAAAAACCCTAACTTTTTTAAAAAGAGAAAAAAAAGATCTTTTATAGTTGCTAAGAGAGAATACATACTTGTGACTGAATCCAGGTTTAGCAATGAGTATTTTACAGGCTAGTGATCATGAGGGAGATCGTAAGTGATCTGAGGGAGAGCCTAAATATTTTTGTAATTTTATTTTATACTTAAAATTGTCATCTTTGTATCCCCCTGTCTGTTGGGATGCTCTAATTCACCAGGGACAAAAATTTCAGCCCCATTATTTCTCTGCACTACCGAGAATTAACTTCTTCCAGGTAAGCAGAACAAGACCCATAGGAAATATAAATATTTCCACCCTGCCCTGTGCAGTTAGTTGAGTGTGATGGTCTCAGGGGCAAGTCATATTTCTCTCACAGATGTCCAATATCAGGGGTAATCACAGAAGTGCTGAATAGGTGAGGATGATGACAACTAAGAGGTCTGCATCCGCTACCTTGACACATATTTTGGGAAGCCTAATCAGTGAAGTATTCCTCAGGTAGGCTTTCTCAGCCCTAGTGAACCTCATGCAGAAGTCTAGTCACAGGAGTTTAAGAAGGCATCAGATGTTCAGCACAGGGGGGAAGCGTGCTCCCAGGAACATGCAATATCTAATCCAGGATAAAATTTTGACCAGTGGTTTTGAGGCTCTAAATTATAGACTCATTTGTAAAACTCCTTTGTGATTGCAGTTTCTGGACTCCTTTCTTAGATGTAAAAAATAGATTTGCATGAAACAGTATTTTTGTCAAAATGCAAAGTGCCAGATTCACAAGTGGTGTCAGCTGGCTCAGCTCCACTGCTTATGAGGAGATTGAGCTTATCCAGCCAACAAGAGCACTCAGAAATTTCGGGAGTGGAGAATGTCTCACCCTCTGGTCTTAGCATTAATTTGTGTGGCAGGGATTTGAGATATTTCCAAAGACCATACCATGCTCCTCAGAAAGGAGCAAAATCATTCCACAAAAGATGCGAATAGACAAAATAGTCAATCAAACCCCGAGTGCATTGTGCCAAGATGCTGCCAAAGCTGCAATTAGAGCAAGCAGGTTTTTTTAAACAAGCAAATGTTCAAACAATAATGCATTGAGAAGAGGCCATGGCAGCTCACAATTAATCACACTGACTCTGTATGTGTGGCTTAGAAGACTGGTTGATGTATAAAATGGAAACAGTTAATTTCCAAGGGAGGTATACAGAAAAAAATCAAACACCTCTCTAAAGGAGCAAACCAAGAGCAGGCAGCCATACCAGTGTGTAGGCCATGGTATCTGGGAGCCATCTGTGCCCAGAGCTCCCAGCTGGCACTATCTACAGTGCAGCCTGCAGTGCAGTGACAGCCCCAGACCTGCACGTGCCAGGGAATTCTCTAGCTGGGAGACCTTGGAGTGTGCTACAATTCCTGAACACCACTCCCAAGGAAGCTGTGAGGGTGTTTGCAGAACATGAAATTTGCAGCGGTAAAGGGTGTCAGGTTGCAAAGTTCTTATTTAGTGGTTAAACACAGGGTAGGAAGGTTTTTCTCCACTAATAGGTGCTGTGGGGAGTTAGAGTATCTGCTCCTAATGTTGTCCAATGCCTGTTTTTCTGCAAAAGCTAGAGGAGGGTTTTGGTGCAGGTCTGCTGTATGAAGTGGTCTTTGTGGGTCCATGTGGGAGAACTGACTGACACACGAATGCTCCTCTGAAGAACAGGTCCCAGCCTGAATAAGAAGAGTTGCTTTACTGAGGTCAAGGAAAAGCACCAAAAAAAAAAAAAAAAAAAAAAAAAAAAAAAAAAAAAAAAAAAAAAAAAAAAAAATTAAATATGAACATCTTTAGGGTGAGAATGGAAATATATAGCTTTGAATGCCCCATCATTTCTTTTCAGGACCTGAAGGGAACCCACAGGAAAGATGGGGTAAGATTATTTACAAAAGCATTTAATGATAGGACAAAGGAGAATGGGTTCAAATTGCAACTGAGGAGATTTAAATTAAGATACTAGGAAAAAGTTTTTTACTGTGAGAGTGGTGAGGTGCTGGAACATGTTGCCCACACTTGGCAGTTGTGGATGCCTCACCCTTGGAGGTGCTCAAGACCAATCTGGATGGGCCTCTGAGCACCCTGATCTAGCTGAAGGTGTCCCTGCCCACAGCAGGGGCTTGGAACTAGATGATCATCAAAGTCCCCTTCTAACCCAAGCCACTCTATGATTCTATGGTCATTGGACATGTTCAAGGACACACTGGATGAGGTCTTGATGAACCTGATGTATTGAAAGATGTCCCTGCCCATGGCAGGGGAGGTTGGACTAGATAACCTTTAAAGGTTTCCTCTAATCCAACTGTTCTGTAATTCCGTATTTTAAGTCAGCATGTGTAGCTTTATGGAGAGGCAAATTGTGGTGCTGAGTTATGGCAAACACATGATTGCCCTTCAGAAGTAAAAATTGATTCATATTCTCTGTTAAGATGCTAAGGTGGAAGGGTGGGTCATTTAGGTCAGCCTTGGAGGAGAAAGCAGGCAATAAATATATTCTTTTCATGTTCACACACAGGAAACATATTCTTTCAGCATCACTTGGTAGGTCAAATTTAATTTTCTTTCTATCTTGCAGTCTTAGACAAAGAAGTTTATTGAAATATAATTTTAAGGGACAGTAAGAAGAGACAGCAGATTCCTGTCAATGTTTAAAAAGCTTATAGACTAAAACAATTTCTACTAAGATCAGCCCTTTCTTTGGACATATTTCTTCATAGATGTCAGAGTCTGCAGGCTGATATTAGTCATAATTCAAATTTTTGAAAGTGGTAATTTTAGGAAAGTCTGAGCAATAGTAATTGAAAAAAACCAGGAAAGCTAAACTTATGTGTAGTCAGTGCAGCGTAGTACCATGTTCATTTCACATGTGTTACAAAAACAATAGTGTAGCTATTGATTTTGCATAATTTCACTTTGACATTTTCCCCTGCCTTTTCTTGTCTTTATCTCCTTATGATGATGAAACTTCAGAGAAACAGGTTTCAATATACTATGAGGTAAAAAGAAGTAAAAATAGTTTAACAAAGGCTGACAGCTGAAAGCTGAAGCTTGGAAGGTATGTGGCACTAACAAAGCCACATATTAAGTGATAAATTTGAATTTACATGCAAGACAGAATGCCTCAGGACTCTTGTGGATGTCCCAAAACTAATCTCTGAACAAAGCCATTAGATTTCCACAAGGAAAGGAGCCTACCTGACCAGAATGACATTCTTTAGGACGCCTAAACCCAGCAAGATATGTCAAAAGAGTGACCCAGGATAGAAAAATATACAAGAGCTCAAAATAAAATTCCACAAGGAAATAACACAAAAAGCTGTGTATCCTTTGCCAAACAGCACTGCCAATGTTAAGCATATGGAAAACAAGATACAAAACCTTGGACACACATTTCTGTGGCACATACACAGAGGAGGAACAGTGAACACCACCATACTGATAGCTCAAACAAGCCTCATAGGGCAGTGATGACAAATGGACAATAAGCCTGAGACCTAATGGGACACGGTACTTCTAATACGGGCAGCAGAAGCCAAGGTGGTGCCAAAAGCAAACATTTGCAAACATCTGAGAAAAAAACCCCAGCAACAACCTTACGGACAGGAGAAAACAGAGTGCCATAATCCAGTGCTTATATTCAGGGTAGCATCAGAGAGCTCTGTGTCAGTATCCCTCGTGTGCCTTCAGGCATCACTGCCCTTCCCCAGGAAAGACCCATTCTTCCTGCTGAGCTCACTCTCTAGCTAGCTTTTGGCTTTTTGTCTTTGTTGCCCATCTCCTTTGCCATGAACTACTCTCCCGCTGCAAGTCTGCAGCTTGCTTTACCATGTCTTTGTGGCAGATTTTTTATTTGCTCCTCTGGTGTCAACTTTGTATACTTTCGTGTGTGAAAAAGCAAAAGGAACATTATAATAGAAATACCTTTCCATTATCTCTTCCCAGTTTCTTTCTTGTGTGATGTGTTCACACGCCATTTAACAGAGTATAGAAAACATTTAATATTAAAGACCACATGAGAAATGTGCCAAACCCCTTGGTTTCATCCAACAGATGCCTTCACTGGAAATGGCAGGGGAACCTGCTTTGTCAAACACGATCCAAGATTCTGTCCAAAGGAGAAGAAAGTTCACATCTATCTTCTATGTACTCCACTTAAAAAATCCCAGCAATCCTACAAAAGTTCCTGAGGCAAAAAGATAGGGGAGTAGGCTCTTTGATTCAGAACCACACAGAAAAAGAGGAATCAACCACTGTCCAGGCAGGTGCAATTCAGTGCAGAAAAAGGATTCTTCCTTTAGATGTCAACTCCAAGATGCTATATATTTACTCTAAAACTCTCTTATCTAGAAACAAGGAGAATCTTTAGAGTAGTGGTAAATATATGGGTTTTTTTTTCTGGGCTTACTGAATCGAGCTATAGTAAATTGGCATCTTGATAGAGACAAAACACTCATTCTGGCCCTTCAAAAAAGGAAGAGATGAAAAGAGTTGATGAGATTTCAGTTGTGAGTTGCTATGATGATAAATGCAAAACAAGTTTGTTCACTGATGGCTCAAAGAAAAGCATTGCACAATCCTTTACAATGGTGTGGCTAAAACTTAAAAATCCCAATAGGATAATCATCATAGGAATAAAGTGAAACCAAACCTCCAATAAACGAAAATAAAGAAAGTGGCTTTGGTCTCAGTCCATGAGTGAGAAGCGTTTCATGTTTTTATTTATGGGAGGCCACTATTAGCTGACACTGACCATAAACCACATGTTGACAGTGCCAAAAGGGGCCTGGCAAACCATTCTGCTGCTTCTAAGAATAGAGATTTTTTTTTTTTTCAGCTACAAATGTATGATTTGCAAATTGAACACCAAGTGGGGAAAGAATTAGTGGTTGCAGACACTCAGAACATTTTGACAGCACAATGAAGCTGAGTCAAGAGGTATCTTACGTCCTGTGAATCTGATTAAAAATGTGGTCTGCTTTCAGGTGAAAACAAGGACTATTATTCCTGGCATTATTGTTAGGAACAAAATCCTACAAAAAATAGTCCTGGAGAATCAGAACAGTGTATTCCTAGACCTTATTGTAAGGCAAGGCTTTCAGTACTGTTGAGATTTTATTTGAAAGCACCAAGATAATGAATGCCAAGCCATTACAGAAAAAATAAATGCTTCAAAGGATTGGTAAAAGGATGACTTACAGAATCAAAGATCTGAGAGTAGGGCAAAACTTTATTTGACCTAAAAAGAACCGTTGCTTTCATTAAGACTATTTGACTTAAAAAACTACAAAGAATACATATATTGTAAGGTGTCTGAAAGACCCAGGCCTTACAACAGAAAAAGACATGGCCCATTAAGGAAGTACAGGTAAATATAATTGTTTATGACGAGGGGTTTTTTGTAGTCATTCTACCTTCTCTGAGACTACAATACTAGACAGGAACCATTCTTGAACAAATGATCATAAACATCTATTTTTGTGGAATATATTATTCATGGTCTGACTACGGCATGCTTTTCAATAGACATGAGTTTGCAGTGAAATTTGACTTTTAAAATATAATTAACTAGCTCAAATTATCTCTAACCTAAGTAGTTGGAATAAGTTAATGACAAAAAATTTGATGAGATGGTTACTTAGGATAGGTACATATGATAAAGATGAAGATGAAGCATTTTAATTTAACACCAAAAGCATGGCCACAAATTATTTACTCTGAAGAAGGCAGCTGCAGGTGGGCCACAAATACATCATGATGAGGTAGCAGAACCAAAGCACAGCAAAGTCAGAAAGAGTGGATGAAGCACTGCCTTAAAAAACTGGGGTATTGCTGAAGGAAAGGCACAGGTCTAGCAAAATTGAAAATTGTAGATAAAGTTTAATGTAGATGAATGTAGAACATGGAGAAGAACAACTCTAACTAGATATTACTAAAAGGCTCTATGAAGATCAGTTCTTACATCTCGGGAAATGGATCATTGAAGAAATGTGAATTTTTCCAGGAGGATATCTGCTCAGTAGATAAAACAAAACATTACACGTTATTAGAAAAGGGAAAGAATAAGAATAAAAAAGATGAAAAATGCTATTGTACTGCCTGTCCATATATTAAGCATCTCACACAGTACTGTCTTCCCAGCCTATGGATATGTCTAATAGAATAAACAATAGGAGATAGCAAAGATGAATAGGAGTATGAAACAGCTGCTTTATAAGTAGAGAGATTAGCATGCTTTAGCACAGAAAGACTCCTTAGATGAATATTTTAGGAGTGCATAAAATCATAAGCATCATGGAAGAGATGAAGAGGCAGTGATTATTCACTAGTCACAGCACAGGAATAAACAAATGAACTTAAGCAGCAACCTTAAAGCAAATAGATGCAGTCAAAAATGCTTTGTGGAAAGATTGCTACAGGATGTTATGGAATCCAGAAAGGTAAATTGGTTCAAATTGACTGATAAATGCATGGGTAAAAAGACAATTAAGAACCATAAAGACTCAGGTAAAAACACTGACAACTTGACAACTGCCATGTTGCAGGAAGCTGGTGGAGCGAAGGTCCAGCAAGGGTAGCATGACCTCATGATACCCATTTCCCAACATCTGTTACTGAGAACACCGATGGGACTATGGGCTGTGTAGACACCTTACTTTAGTCTGAGCATAACTCCACACAGGTCCTGAGCAGTGGTAGTGTTCAGGATCTATGCTTCAGAATATACAGAGAAACCCCCACGAAACCCATGAAGAGTCTGAAGAGCACAAATAAAAGATTTCTGAGCATATTTTAAAAGGAGGATAGAAAGGAAGAGCTGTAATGAAATCAATAACCAGTCATTTTTGTTGACGGTACACAGTTTATTGAAATGTCAGATTCAGAGATAAAAAGCCACAGGATCCCAGAATCACTGACCACTTGAGGCTGTATGGCACCTCTGGAGATCATCTAGTCCCTGCTTTACAACAGTGTCAGCTACAGCCCGTTGACTGGGATTGTGTCCTGTTGGGTTTTGAACACCTTCACAGTACCCATTGTGCTGCTGGCAAGGAGCATGTCTAAACTGGGTCCCTGGTGAGAGGCCCCTAGTGACCCTACAGCCCCCAGAGACAGAATTGCATCCACCCTTAAAAGCTAAATCTGATGTGTCAGAGATACGTACTCCTGGGGAGCTGCAGTCCATGCCCTGCCACATGTCACCACCACTGCAGAGGATATGGATCCCTGTTCTGAGTAGAAATACTGGCCCCCTCTGTGTGTTCTCCTTCAAAACCTACTCTGTTTGGGAGCAGACTAATCAAAACACTAAACCATCACTTATTTTTAGTTTTGTTCTGGACTTGTAAGCAGAGTGTCAACTTTTGGCAGCTCTCTTTCCCAGCAGACGTATGAGCTGCACTCTGTTCTCCAAAGCAGCTGGAAATGTAATTAAGTCAAGATGCTGCGAAGATCCTCACAGATTAACAGAGAAAACTAAAAGTCCTTTCCATTCTCTTTCTAGAGTATCATAGTCTCCTTCAGGTTCACAAGTGTTCACCTCTTTATTCAGAAGAGCACAGGACTCTCTAACAACACTCTTAGTTGTCTAAGTGTAGAAATACAAAATATACCCTTATCCTAAAAATTTCTTTTTCTGTCCTTCAATTTACTACTTATAAACTTCCACTCCACCTGGAATGTGAAGTTATGAAATTGTGAAAACAAATCATGTAACAGTAGAATAGCTTTGTTCCATTTGAGCTGCTCAACATAAACGGGTCAATTTCTAATTTTAAAATGCTTTTCAGGAACATTTGTTTGTTTGTTTTCCTAATGAGAAATTAAAAATACAGGACTATTCAATGCAATTTCGTGTAATGCAAATTCCAATTTTCGCGCAAGTCTTACAGTCAATACTACTAGAATTAATGAGAAAAACATTCTTAGAAGGCTAATTTTAAGAGTGTGCTGTAAACAAAAAATAAGGGTGCATGTTGAACAATCCAGGATAAATATTTAATAAGTTCCTACCCTTCAAGTAAGATGCCATCCATCCTTTTCGGCAAATGAGGATGAAATCTTAAGAAAGAAGAGGCATTTTTTCAGGTAATTAGACACTATATGATAGCAACTGGCATATGCATATACAAGAGGAAACTAAAATAAAGTTGAGAGGGAAACTTTAATTAGGTTTCCTAAAGTTGAATAAGAAATATTTTAAGGGATTCTAGAAACAGCCTTCTAGGACCTATGACAAGGTCATGAAGAAGACAGAGACAGGCAGGCTGAGAGAGAATGAACCTCAATTGCAACTGGACGGTGTTCAGAGCATGGAAATAGAAACTTTAACAATGTGAGAATGGCCCAGCAATGGAGCAGGTTTCTGGGGGACTTAACATTTTCAGGACCTAACTGGATGAAACCATGAGCAACTTCATGTGACCTCTTAGCGGACCCTACTTTGAACAAGAGGTTGGGTTAGCAAGCTCCTACAATTTCTTCACATCTGGATTATCCTCTAACTTTGTGAATTTGCTTTTTTCATACATGAGACTGCTTGACTTTGTAAACTTATTATTCTTTATGCACAGAAGGATTGCAAAGGTAGCTATTTGTGATTCCTCCTCTACCTAAACTTCTTTCAGTGAAAATCTTCACCAACCAAAGGCCATCTGAAATAAGTTGATCACTCTGATTTCTAAGTGTTCTTTGCAGATCCTGCCTGCCAATAAAAAAGAAATGTTCATAGTGATCCCTGTGACTATTGGGAATGAATGGCCCTTTCCACTGAAGTTTTCAAAGATGTCATATAGCACAATAAAAATGGATTATTTTCTTTCCAGCCTCTGCCTCTAAATTTAAATGTTCAACAAACTGTGTACTGTGGAGGAAATTAGGACCAGATCAATTATAGCTGCAGCATTTTATTTTACAAATCTATATAGATTTAGGATAGTCCAGTGATCTTAAAATATATGATATCACGATCTTCCCCTTGGCCCAATGGCAAGGTAGCACCCTCCAGCTTTACTAACAGTGAAAGCGCTAAAAGGATCTGGAAAAATAAGTAACTCCAGAGGATACTTTTGCTTAGGGAAGAAGAAAGCCATCATCTTCCCTTTCTTATTTTTATAGTGAAAGACACCTTGGGGATGAAGAGGATGTCAAGACCAGGGTGTTCCCACTGAAACTGAACTTGGAGAGATTTTGTTCATCTGGGTAGAATATACTCCCTCTCAACACTAGCTGAGTGTATCTTTTTTTCTAGTGGATAATAATTGATGAAACTAGGATTTCAGTCTGCCTGAATTTAAAAAACAAATTAAGTATAAATGTATTGAAAGGTTTTAATAATGCTTTCCAGTGACAGAGGGGTTCAAGAACCAAAGCTCGTCAGGACTTTTCAGGAATATTCAGAATACTAGAGATGCAAATTAAATTCCATTTTCTGCCTGAGAGAACTGAAACCTGACCTCTTATTTTCTTGGTGTAAACAAAGAAATTTGCCCTCATTCACACTGTGATGTAAAGAATATACATTTATCTTTATTTCTAATGGAATGCAAGAATATTAACAGGGATTAGAGAGAAAGCTCAAACTAGAACTGTCCTACTAGGCTGGAGATTGGGGTGCTTTAGAAGGATATTGAGCATGTAGGAGAGGAAAGAATTCAGCCAGTCCTATTGTGGGTGAAAAATCTGATCCCTGAACCTATGCAGCTAAAGCATGAATTTACTACATATTTTATGAAGCTAATGTTTTATTTCTTTGGGTTTTCTTTCAAATACCTTAATAGTTTTGTTTGTGCCAAATTGGAACATTCTGTGTCAGAACATGAGTATTTTGTTCTTGTCAAAGTAAGAACTTAGAACTTGTTTGGTTTGATATTCAATGATATTTTTATTTCTCACTCCTTGTTTTATTTCAGAACTGAAACAAACACAAACAAACAAACCAACAGTAATTAAGGCAGAGCTCTGCTGCAAGCTTGCAAGAGTTATTCAGCTTAGAGTCAGAGCTACAAAGCGCCTTTCAACCCCGGAATAAACAGGCACAGCTCCTGTTGGTTTTAAAGTTTATCCTGGTAACTATCCAGGGCTGCATTTAAGCCGTGGAATAGAAAATCAGAGAATAATAAAATCATAAATCTGACTTATGAGGAGCTAACAAAAGTTTTAGACAGCCATTAAATAATGCACCTTTAATGATCCAGATAAAATAAACCCAGTGTTTCTAGAAATATCAAGGGTTCTTTTTGTCCTCTTCTAACTTGCAATGTATTTCTATCTCATATTACTGATAAACCCTGGAAATAAAAGGAATTTTTCTACTGCACCTATCCTTCACATCTCAGTTCAGATACATGCTGTACCTTGGGCTGTGTCAGGATCTACTGTGCTTCTTTCTGATCTATTCATTCTTTCAGTCTTTAATGTGCAAGATCCTCTCCTATTACCATGGGGATAGCCATTAAGTTAGAAAACTGTTTATTTCATTTCAGGCACTTGCATGGTAACAGTAGACTCAGGTTCAATCCAGTTTTTTACTCTTGGTAAGGATAAAAACAAATTCTTCATTTTAAAATATGCTTTGATTTCCAAGCTGTGTTTTTGATTTTGTTTGCTTCTAGCAACGATTCTCTGAAAAATAATCTTTCTTTTTCAGTACCATAAATTTGAAAAAGAAAGATATAACATCCTTTTTTCCACTTCAGCTGTTTTCAAATTTGTACTAGATTTAAAAAGTCTCTTCAGACCTCCATAGCTACCAGACAAGATCCCTTGCCAGACCAATCAGACTTACTGTGAAATAAAGTTTCCTGTCATATTAAGGTACAGCTGTCATATTAAACCTCAGTGCTGTAAACAAGCATTTTCTGGCAGCAGATCATAACAGAACTATAATCTATGTACCTCAATTTTCCACATGTCTGGCCAGGAAAGGTATCTCTCCATGACATCATTCCATCTCATCAATTTCCCTGTCTCCTCAGCCTCACAATGCTTTCATCCTCCTTTTTATTTCTTCTGCATTCACTTCCCTTGCATCCCCTTGAATAATTTTTCTGAGCCATTTTGGTTACCATGTGTAGCCCAGTGGTGACTAATGGAAATGTCTGTAGACTACTCCTCTATTTATTCTACCAACCATATCCTGTTATTCATCTGTCTCTCAACTATTCTTGTAACTAGACACATTCATCTTTATTTTACAAATGGTTTTCTTGCTTAGGATTTTCACTCATGAACAGGCAACCATAGTGTTGCTTTGGTGTTTTTCCTGGCTCAAGTTTTCTGTGGTCTGCTGACCATAAGAATGTCAGCTACCTCTTTGTCAGGTGAGTGGAATGGATCCATTACCTTCTTCTGCAGTGGAAACTGAATTGGAGTCTTCTTACATCAGGATGAGTTGCTGGCCCTCCTCTCACTTCAGGGAGCCTCGTGCTGACAGAGGCCAAAGCACTGCCCCTGTAATCCCTGTCTCATAATCACTGTATGGATTCTTCAGTGCACCTGCTAATGGGTTTTCTTTATCTGTACATCCTGTCTACCAAAGAAAGTAAAATATTCCCCACTCATGTGTATTTACGTCTGTATGGTGGTGCACGTTTGAGTTTTGTTTTATCTGTTCAGGTTGTGTGGATTTGCTTCAAGAAAGTTCTCTGTAAAATGTTTTGTTCCTTGTACCCCCTCCTGTTCTTCTCCCTTGGTTCACCCCCAAGTTGTTTGCCCAGCAGTTGTCCCTGTCAATTTTCAGTTTGCCCCTGCAGCTGTTAAGTGCCAATCATTTGTTATATAACCCCTGGTCTTGTCCATCACTCCGGGGCCTCTCCCTGCATCCAGAAGGTTCCTGGAGAGGCATCGAGTGATTGTGCAGGATCCAGGCTTTCCCCTCCCAGTTTCTTATGATTTGATAAGGTATTTGTCTGTTATGTTAAGAGTCACTCCCTGCTTATTCCCTATTGGATTGTCGCTGTACCCATCCCTGAAATCCACCCCCCTTTATAAGTTGCCTCCCATAGATACTCGGGGTCTCTCCTCAGGCAGAGCTCTGAGGTGAGGATCCCCCAGGCCCAATAAACTCGGATTGCTCAGCCTTGGCCGAGCCCGGTCTTTCTCTCTCCTGTCTTCTCCGTGTTCCTGCTCCTGGTCAGCCAAGAAGCCCCGTGTTGCCAGGGCTGGCCCAACCAAGTGACACAGGTGCCGTGACACATCTGAGTGATTTTCTTCCTTTGTTTTTAAAGAAAGAACAGAAGTAAAGGAGAAAAGAACGAAAAGACAGACAAAAGGAAAAGACAAAAGATCACTTCTGTGTATTTTCTTTCTTCTCCCATAACATTTCCTGTTTCATTTTCTAGATACTCCTTAACTAGAATACCAATTGTGTAGATCTAAGAGAAAGAAGGCAAGTATTCTGCGCTCTATTTTCTCTGGATATACTGAGACTATCATTAGAGAGGGCATTGATAGGATAAAATACTCTAATGCCATGTCTCAGTAATAATTTTTTTAGCATTTTTGCTACTAGTATTTTTAAATGATAAATCATATTAAGATCAAGTATATATTTTTTTTGTTTTATTAGTATTGGCAGATATTTTCTTCCTATGTTGTCATCTGTGCTTTCTAAGAACCACAGACCTCTCATTCTTGTGATACAATTTGCTTCAGTCTTGAGGTTAACATTCTACGGCACAAAGACTTCTGAATTTAAAATAACGAAGTTTCTGGGCCCTTCCTACACCAACTGCCCCTGTCAGTCTGGGAGCATGGCTCCAAAGAAACAGTGGACTTGATACTTCCATCCCCCACAATCCTACTTCAAAAACTATGTGCTCTGGTAAGGACTTCAGCGTCAGTTAGGGTCTAGAGCACAGCCAGAACTCAAAGTTCCTTTAGCCTTCCATTGCAGTCTGCCTGCAAAGAAAATCCCACTGAAACACAGAACCCTGTAAAAATAAAAAACTATTCTCTCTTGCAGCTTTAGGCTCTGACAGCAAAAGTGTCCAAAAGGAAAACATTTATTGTGAGTGAAACACCTGTCACCAGGGGCAAAGCAGGAACCCTCAAAGAAATCTTAAGGTTTCAGCATTAGTACTGAGATTATTTGGCACTTAAGGAGTCTAAGATCTTTTCATTTTTATAGTTAAACCCTTGGACAATCACTTTTATGATCAAGAACTTCTATCCTACAAGCCTACTATTTGTTAAATGCTCTGAAAGCTGCTAGTCTCATTCAAAAATATTCAAGGCTGACAATTATCATAATTTTCCCCATGGAGATTATAATGATGTCAAAATATACACTAATAAAAATTCAGATAGTAAGAAGACATGAAAGGCACATCCATTTTGACTGAGTTCACCATACACGAGAGAATGTTTTCAGCAGCAGGACTGAAGAGTTCTTGTTACAGAACTGAGAGGTCAAAAGTATTTCTGACACAGAGCTCAGTGACATTAAAGTAAGCAACTAGGCTTGGCATAAACTTTTGTGGAATTTCTAAATGTCTTAAAATCAAAAATTTCATCTTCTAAAGTAACTTTTGACTTTTTGAGGTAGGATTCACATAGACTTATTTTTGCCTAAGCTGCTAATAAATAAAATGTTACACCCAAGTATCAGCCTGTGGATTTTGAAAGGTGGTTAAGGATGGATTTGACTCCACAAAAGCTAAGCAAGACCTAGAACTCAGGCCACTTACTACTAAGATTTCTGTGTTTTCAATGACTTACACTTACACTGCTACACCATAGACAGGAAGCACTACTTTTCCTCTTTTTAAAAGCCATGATAGTTAGACATTATTAATTACGCTTCTGGAGCAGGGGGATATAGAGGCCCTTTTCTGAGCTTTTATTCGTAACTCTTTGAGGAAAAAGCATAATAGAGGTATCTGTTGACATAAGCTACACCTGCAGGAAGGAGAGTGAACCAGTATTCAACAGAAAATTTCTGGACATTTTGCTGTTTAAAGAATTAAACTCTTTTGACCTGCCCCTTAAAAGAATTTTCTATGCTCACACGTGAGCTATTTTCCTTTCATTGTGCTTAGTAGTAAAGATATGCAAGTCCTTGTCTAACTGCCATTCAGGAATACTTGTTTTGGCTGGATTCAGCACCTGAGACACCAAATTAAATCAGTGCCAAATTTCTTACTGCTTCTTCATCAAAAGCCCAAACCCAGTAATAAACACAATGCAGGAAGTACCTATTAAATATCCATCATTCCCTCAAAAAAGAAGGGAAGGATATGTGATTCTTATATGCTCCTCTCTGCTGGTTGTAAGATTAAGTCTGGAAGAACTGCAAAAATGGATCCTGGTCATTTCTAGTAGCCTGAGCTGGCGCTGCAGAAAGACACCATGTGCCACAATTCTGAGGCTCTGAAAATTCCAGGATGGTAGGCACTTTTTCCTTTTTTTTTATTTTTTTTTTTTTTTTTTTTTAGTAAAATCAGTAAAGTAGGAAAATAATAGAAAACTTCTCCTTTACAAAGACACCCTCTGGCCAGTTAATAAATTATTCTTTCTAAGAAAATCTTACTTGTTCAATTTATATTAACTTGGCTGCCTGAAGACAACTCCTTTCCCTAGCCTGCATTCAACATAGGAAAGTCTCATACTATTCTCCTACTGATCTTGCACTTCAGACACCAACACACAGTATTGATGTTTGTCTGTTTGACAGGAGAATGTGTGCAGGGAATGGGGGAAACAGCCTGCAAACAAATAAAAATATTCATTATACTAAGAGAAATATCCTTAGTTGAGTCTCAATACTAAGCACGCAGCAAAAGACAAGAATGAATAAATGGCATGTTTTCTCTTTTCGCATGTTGCAAAAAAAAAAATAAATTATTCACTGAAAGGGGGGAAATATGAGTACCAGGATGCCCTTTTTTAGTATCTACATTGGGCTCCATCTCAAGGAGGAGCAACCCTTCTCTACTTCAAGGCTGACACTGAGTGTGGGCTGGTTCCCCTGCAGCAGCCTGTGCCTCGGTCTCCCTGAACCGGCAGACATTTGCTCTCTGCACAGATCCAAATCCCAAACTAAAATATAAATCAAGAGGGAATGTACAGGTCAAACTTAAAGCCTGAAAGTATTGATCTAAATTATTGCAGGCACATGACAGGCACTACTGAAAAATACCGTTCCAGCAATACAAAACATCACTACTTCTATCATTTGTATAAAACAAATTATTTTTTTCATATGTCAGCTGAAGGATGATGTACACTTTCACTGCAAATGTCCTACAGATTTACTCAAAGACCAAAACCCTGTGATGTTTTCTGCACCCCTAAGTCTAGAATAAGGAATATAATGTGAGGAAAGGCCAAATAGAAGGTTTCCACAAGCACAACTAAACGAGTGCAAGCAAAAAAAAAAAGCCAAACTGAAAAGACAAAGTAGACGCTTAAAAAAAAAAAGAAAAAAAAAAAAAGACTACTTAGAAGAATAATTAAATGAACTGGCAGAATTGATACTTTTTTTTAATGATTTTAAAGTGACAATCATCAGATTTAAATGTATGCCTTTGACATTACATTCGTAGATAATTGCAAGCATGGCTGAGAAATCTGGAAAATTACTTGCACAACTACAGAAAAATCATTCAGTGATGTCGTGATCTTACAAGCCAAACTTTCATGGTTCTCGCCCTGGCCTTCAAAGCCTGGCATTTCTGAAGGCTGGTCCTGCTATTATAGACTAAAGAAAAGAAGGTCTTCAATATCTTACTGTTTTCCATGTCTGGTGTCATCAGGAAATTGCCCCTTTCAATAGACTCCCTACACATTTCCCCTACTCTTCCTTTTGTCGCCTATGTACTATAAGAAGCCTTTCTTTTGTCTTTGGGTATCCCACACCAGATTCCACTCCAGTTGGGCTTTGGCACCCTTAACCCCCATCCCTGCATGTTCAGACAGTGTTTCTATATTCTTGGTTACCTCTCCTTGCTTCCACTTCTAAAGGCTTCCCTTTGTGTTTGAGTTTTGCCAGAAACTTCTTGTTTGTCCATGCAGGTCTCTTCACATTTGCCTTTCTGCTTTAGTATCAACTGCCCTTGAGCTTGGAGGTAGTGATCCTTGAAGATCAACCAGCTTTCTTGAACTTCTTTTTTTCCCTCTTTATCTCATAGGACTCTTTCAAGCAGATCTCTTAAGAGGTCAAAGTCTGCTTTTTATTCTCTGTTGAAACCCTCAAATGTTTTTATATCCTCCCATCTGCCATTTAGATTTGCACAGAAAATAGACAAGATTAAAAAGCAGAAGAGAATCAAAGATGTGTCCTAAATTCATGTCCCTCTATTTAGGAACAAGTATCAAAATAATGACATGCCATTAACTCAAAACATACACTAGATTTCAGTCTTTCACCTTATCACAGGCTTTCACCTTATTAGGATACCATAATCAGCTGTCCTAGTACACACAGTGAAATTAATTATAAATTCTTGACAAGAAATGACTAAGTCATTTAATGATTATATTATATATGCACCTATAAGCATCATATATATACATATTGATATGTATCAATATGATACACAAACAACAATATTTGTACACACTCAAGTATGAAAATGAAACCATTTTAAAAATTGTGGATAAAAAATAGACATGTGCCATTTCTTTTTCTAGGTAGCATTTAGAACAAGAAAAATTTATGCTAATTTACATTATTCATCTAAAATTCCACGTCTAGCACAGATAGAACAGATTGACAAAAACAGTAATTCACATTTTAAAACCAGAACCACCATACACAACCAAACCAGAAAAAATACTTGATGTATGATGTAGGGAGGACTAGCACATTTAAGTATATTGAGAAACACTATGGAATGCTTTAGAATGCTCATTACTTAAAAAGAAAAAGGAGTTAAAAAGAAAAAGGGGTCTGATACATTATATATAATATAATAGACTATAATAAATCCTTATGTAAATAAATGCAATTGGAAAAGATTTTCTAAAATAAATTTATTCAGTTCTTTACTGAAATTCATGCTGAAAACATTTTACTCATTCACTAGCTAAAACAGGAACGAGACACAGAAAATTGAACTTAATGTGCCTGTAGAGTGTAACTCACTCTCCATGCTGAAAATCAGCAATTTTCTGTATCACTGTTGCTATTACTACATAGATGTCAAGAAGACATATCAAGGTAAACATATAACTTGAGATATCTCAAGATAAAACCTAAATGAAAACTGAATTTTAGGACAGAATCAAAAAACGGTCAAGGCTGGAAGTGACTCCTGGATAGCAGCTGGTCCAATCCCTTGCTCAAGCAGGGCCACTTATAGCTGGTTACCCAGGACAGTGTCCAGATGGCTTTTGAATATCTTCATGGAAGGAGACTTCAAAATCTGGCCGGGCTACCTCATGTTCTCAATTTGTGATTATGAGATGATTATAAGAGGTATTTGCAATGACAGTCCAATGTGATACACTCTTAACCATGTTGTAATATACCTGGAAAAAGGAAGTTCGTAAGCAAAATAAGACCTAATGACAAACTAAGATACTCTATCAAGTAGCAGGCCTATTACTAGGACTGTCAGAGTATATTTCTAGTAAGAAATGATTTCACACATGTATGGAATTATAGAGCAACTTAATGGAGCATGCTGGCAGAATGAGTCACAATAGGTGATAGACAATGAAAGCCCAATGGAACTGCCCAATGAAAATGTCTGGCGCTATTTGTTGCAGTCACTGTAAGCTGATATCGGAGCTTTACCCCCCTATTGCCTAATGAAGTCTCATGAGTCTCAAGAACAATCCAAGTTGTACACTTGGATCTGAAGAGAGCTTATATCAAGAACTAAATCCCCTAAATACCTTGATCAGTAATTTAGAGATAATTTTGGGGAGCTGAGTGGGAAGTTCCTGTTGCATTGCACAGTGGGTCCATCCTCAACAAGGATAGGGACTTGGCACCACCCAGAGATCCTGCATTTGCCCCCAGCACAAAGATGTGAGAAGAACTGGGACTGGTACATGCATGAACCTAGCTCTGCTGAGAGGATGCAAATACTAAGATCAGGGCTAGGGATCACAAAAATCCTGCTGGATCTGCCACTTTGGACTTCTACTCCAGGATACACTACTATTTTCTTCAAAAGTTTTGTGCTGATCCTCACTCTTCATGACTGCTGGGTTATTTCAGCAGCCCTCTGCATCCTGATTTCTAACCCTGTTCCTCTCTCGTACCTTATATGGGTGCTCTGGGCATGAGGCCAGTACTGACTTTGTTTTGGTTTTGAAGATCAAAAAGCCATGCTTGGTGGAACAATTGTGACTTCTTCTGTCAATACATTGCCTGCCATTCCAAATAAAAGTTAAAGAGAACAGGGTGTCCAAGAGCTGTTTCAGGCCCAAGGTCAAAATGCTTTGGGCTTCTCACACTTCTCAGCAGCTCTGACAGAATCTTATTATAGTCCCCTGGGCAGAAAATTGTTGTGATTACAGATGGCTTTAGTGCAACAAAACTGAGAAAATATTTTGATATGCAGTTGTTATGTGCCACCAACTTATGTGCTTAAGGTTTTCTCACTACATAATCTCCTTCTCTTTAGTTCTAACTGGCATCTGTTGTAAATTTGCTTTTCTTAAGTAACTTTCCATTAAAGAAAATTCTTGGCAGAACTGTGCACCTGAATTATCCTGATGCAATTCTATATTTGATTGTCTAGAAACCAGAAGTGACTTTGGCCATACCTGCTTGGGATAGTCATCATCACTGTATTTCACCTCTTCTCTGCAAATATTTTTATTGTGTTCCTGCTAGGATGAGAAAGAATTCTGTAGAATTCATTAGGTTATTGTACTTGGCTCTGCAACAAGCAATGCAGAAATGTAAGAAGATTAGGAGTTTGGAAGAGATGACTTTTCACCAGAAAAAGCAGATCCCACCTTAGAATCACAACTACACTTAAACAGCTAAATACTTTTAAAATTGGGTTTTTGGTAATTCTGGCAGAACATACGTTTCTTTTCTCCAGAGTCAACAGAGCCTTTTACCTGTGTCTTAAAAAATGCTTATTTTGCTCATAAAGGAATTAATATTAAAGGATCTGAGAATTATTGCTTTATCCTGCTGGGAAAAATGTTCCTCTGTGGTAACTTAGGAAAAAGAATCAAGCTTTTAGGAGTCCCAGTTGTTCGAGATGATAGGATTTGATGTGCCACAGCTTCTAACAATGGATTGTAACAGCTTGGTAATTTAGACAGGTCAATTAACTGCAGTAGCCTCTTCCAAGATTTCCAAGGTAAGACAGGAAACACTAAACCAATTTAGAAAGATAATATGACAGATGTAGGAAACAGATTAAAAAAAGGTCGCTACCAGGCCACCTCTCCTTGGGAAGTCTCTAGTATCCAGCTGAGCATTACTTCAAAAAAATGGTCCCAGCAAAGATGTTTCTCTCTGCTCTTAAATGCTGCTTTTAAAAACTAAAATGCTGCTGCTGAAGCAGAGAGGTTCATTCAACCTAAAATAGTTCATTAATTCTTCCCTTAGCTTCGATAGCCTCTTATACTGTTTATGGTAAGTAAATAACACACTCACTTCAAGGTCTGCATTATATTTCTCATTTCACACTGACCTTGGTTTGATGCTCAATGACTGATCAGCACTGGTCTTTGTTCAGTCCCAGAATACAGAAAATGGCATCCTGGCCCTTCTACTCTCTCTCCCACAGCTGAGTAACAAAACAGCAGCAGCCGTGTTAGCTACAGGCACAGCATGATGCTCTCTGCCACAAACTATTCACTCCAGATCATTCAAAGCTTTATAGTGTTTTCTCTAGGTATTGATGTGCTTGGTCTCAGGGACCATCTCTTTGTTCTCTTTCTGTACAGCATCTGGCTGATGGGCCCCCCATCAAGGGCCAGCTCTCACAGGTTTTATAGTGATGTTGTAATAACAACAGTAGTTATGATTAAATGCACCAAGTCTCTGGGTTTGCTGTAACCAAGTGCACAGAGATGTTGTTTAATTTCTCTCTTAGAAACTGTCAAAGGAAACAAGTTGCCTAGCAAGAAATATTAGGAAATATGTCAATCTTTCTTAAATTAACTGTCAAGCCTAACTTTCAGGTTCCTTAGTTGCCCAAAGTTACCTGTACCTGAAAGACGCAGCAGGGACATTTCTTTTTCTCCCTAGAACTGGTGTTAGTCATTATCACCAGGATGTCCTGATTGATATCTTCCATCTGCAATCTAACTACAATTACTTAACACCTTCAGTATCTTCTCTCTTCTGTAGTCCTAAGACATTTTAGCCTTTTCAAAATCTAAAGACCACAGAAATCTAAAGACCACAGGGTCAATCAAGCCTGTATAGAATTTCCAGTCTCTTAAAAATCAATAAAAAAATCGGAATAAATTTTTCATCTGAATCCTATAAAAAGAAACATCAAAACCAGAACCAAAGGAATAGAATATTTCCTACAGAAATATGTTCAAAGTGCAAAGTTTTAATGTCAATATCCAAATTAAACTATTTAAAAACTTTGGAATAATGGAATGTGATGGGACATAGTCAGCATTTTCAAATGGATTTACTTTTTCCAGTAGTAATTTCCCAGAAAGATAAAAGCTTCTAAACTAAAAAAGGTGGATCTCATTAGGATATAAATAATTAGAATCTTAGAATCATTTAAGTTGGAAAATTCATTTAAGATCATCAAGTTCAACCATTAACGTAATACTGCCAAGTCCATTACTAAATTAACAAATAGAGAAGCACTTGAAGTGACTGGGCAAGATGGAACCAAAGTAAAAGGGTTTATAAACAAAACTCTCTTGCACTCATTGTACTATCATTTTCTGGAGTGCTTTCATCCAACTCTTAAGCTTTCTTCTTGGAATCATACTGTGCCTGTTCCTTTTGGCTTTCTAGGAGAACTTCCCTCTCACCTCCATGAATGTTGGCTGTTTGCCAGCTCCCTGCTGTTTGTGCAGCCCCAAAGCAGAGGATGTTCTGCTCAATGTGGTGCTTCCCCAGCTCCTCTACTGGGTTTTCAGGAGCTGCCTTATGGGACTGTGAGCAGGAACTGGCCCTGGTCCCCTTGCTGGTAACCAGCAACCTTCACCCACACCTCTGCAGTCAGCCAGATGGAGAGAAAACCAACCCAAAGTGTCACCAGGACCCACATGAAGGCGTTAACATATACAAAGACCAAGACTACAAATCTGCTTTTTACATCTCCCAGCCTTCTGGTCTGATGCCAGCTGAGATCTGAAATTGCTTGTACTGCATGTATGGTCATTTAGGATACTGCTTCCAAAATTATTTTTGGCAGAGGAGTGTGGAAGTGGAGGAGCAGTGCTTGAAAGAAGAAATAATCCTTTCCTTGAAGGGGTTAGTTTTGGCTATAAGAATTTATTACTATAAAGCATACCTCTGTCATAGCCTCTCCAAAAAAAACTCCACGTCAATTATTCCAGATAATTGTAGGAATAACTAACTAGCTAAATAAACAAATATCCTGTGAACAGAAAGCCTGGTTGTATTTTCACTTTTGCTCTGCACTTCCAGGATCTTGGCAGGTGGGCATGAAATCCAGCACAGCTCTGTGAGACCCCAGCAAGACTCTGTGTGAAGCAGGAGCTCCTGCCCATCTGCAGGGATAACACAGGCACTGTTGGTGGGTCTCCAACAAATCGGCTGAGCAAAATTCATTATAAAGTTCAGGTTAGAAATATTCTCCAACATAACCTGTTCCTCTTTTACCCAGTAGATACATACATAGAGCCCAGAGACTGAGCTTCCTGTCAGGGCAATGCATGTGGATTTGTTTTCTCTCAGGTTGCTAGGAGATCTACTCTGTCCCAGCTATATGCTCTCAGATAAAAGGAGATTACTACTTTCACATTTCAGAAATAAAAGAATATTTTTTGTCTTTTTTTCCAGGGGTTGTGAGTGCTCCTAGAGGACCAGACCCTGTAGGAGACAAAGTTACAGACTACCACTAGTCAAGTTTTGCACTTGGCTAGTGTTTGGATGGGAACCACCCACATCGGCATCAACTGAGCTGGACATACCCACACCTGAAAATCTCAGGGCAGGAACAGGAAAAATCATGGAGATGAGCTACTCCCCAGAAAGAACTGCTGTTCCTTCTGCGCTTGCATTTCTTACACTAGAAGTTTGAATTTGTGGGCCAAAAGGCTGCCTGAACCTTGTTTCAAGTTCCTAGGGAAAAACAAACAAACAAACAAAAAATGACGAGACATGGGCTTAGATCTGCAGTGATTCCAGTAGGCAGGGCAGAACCACAGAAGAGCTGGAACAGTAAGAAACTCAGTTTCTTCTGAACCCTCTTGGGAGAATAGTCACTCTGAAACAGAAACTGCTCAAGTGTTCAAAAAAGGGCATGTGTTTATTTAACTCACCAAATCAATAAGATGAGAGCCACAGATTTGCTGGAAGGGAAGGCAGAGTTTCTTTACACCCTATCTTGTTATTTCAAAATGAAAAAAAAAAAATCCATAGCAAATTTGATTTGCACATTTCATTTAGTGTTTATCTTGAGGTTACATTTATATTAAACTGTTCATATAAATCCTTTTGCCCTGGTTTCAAATATTGTCACATTTGAGATTATATTTTGTCATTGCTTATTTAATAACCAGTACTTTATCAAATTCTGCTGATCTTATTACCTAGGTTTTTTAATAGACAGTACACAGTAACCAGGCATATTGCTAAATAAAATTAATTGTTAATCTGAATGGCCAATACTGAGCAAGTAATCTTTTCCCTTAGAAATAAAGATGTTACAGAATGGGCATATTCTGATTTAACTATAGACATTAATTACAGAACAAGCTAAACAGTGAGTTTAAGCAGTAGTAACACAATTTTTTTTTCTTTATTAATTAGAAATAAGATATTTGTCTTTCAAGAAAGGCCTATAATATTCATTAGGTTGGGTGTTTTGGAGCCGCAGAACTTTCTAAGTCATCATTTTAAAAATAAAATATTTTCCAGTCCCACTGACAAAATTACCTGACAATAAACCACAAATATCTTGGTTGGACTAATATTTTTTGAGGTCCTAAATTTGACTTGCAAGCTTTGTCATTTGTAAATATTTCCACACCTACTTTACTGTAATTTGTATTCAATTGTTCAAAAAAGATATTTTTTGCAATAATGATCCACTTTTGCTCTGCAAGTTCACACCTCCAAAAAAGGAAAATTAGTGTGTGCTGGTTAGCTGTTTTCTTTTCTCTGCATTACTTGTCTTTTTTTTTTTTTTTTCTTCATACATTCATTTATGGAGAATTGACTTAGACTTTTCCATTCTGTAGCTTTCTTTTATGAGTAAAGAACAGATTTCTCTCCTACAAACTACATGGTATGGCTTTGTTCTCTTCACTACTTCATGTCAACTTCAGCCATGCAAATTGATAACTGAGCATTTCGAAGAGTCACTCCAAGAGAGACAGTACTTGAGTACTATCAGTGAAAGCCACAAGAAAAAAAGAAAAAAAAAAAGAGCTGAGTTCTTTAACTTGTGCCTACGTACCAGAATACTAGTAGGTAGCAGAATAGTTTTTTATGATTTTCAAAGGGCTGAGATATCCTATTTGGAAAAGGTTTGCTTAACATTTTTGAGAGGGAAGGGGACAGAGCAGCTCACACGACCGATTACACTATTATCTTTCATGTCATTACATCTATTACACTGCCCTTTTCTTGCATATCCATATTCGTCATGGCATCTGGCAGGAAAAACTAATAACTGCAATTAAGGAAATCAATTTCTTAAAACAAATTGAAAGGCATGGAAAATCTGAACTTTATCTGATCATTTCAGCTTACTCATGCTAAAGCCTGAAAGAAAAAAAAAACCCCACATATTAACATTATGACTAGAAAAAGCATAGGATGAAGCTGACTTAGTTAACCTTCTGGGTGATTAGTTTGTTTAAAATCTTTCAGTGTTAATGGTCTGAAACATAAGGTCATAAAGGCCATTTACCATGGAGAGAGGGAAAGAGGAGTATAAAGTCTCTATTTTATTTACTCTTGAATTATCTGTTCTCTCTGCCTACTTTTCTGATGCATAGAGAAAACCTGAAAGAGAAACATCTAACCAAAAATACCTTACTGACTGGGGCTGACTGTAGTAGCAAGCTTTCTATCACTAAATTTTAGAAGAAGAGGTTTAGGCCATACCTCTGCCAGTGGGCAGACCTTCAAAACTGTTTTGGTGCTGTCAGTGCCAAAAGATAGAGCTCTCATTTGCTTTCTTTTTCTCTTCACAGAATGAGTTGGTTTGACAGCTGCAAACGTGGTTCATTGCCTTTGTCACAGATAGACACCCATATGAAATGCACACTTCAAACTTCCCCAAACCAGCTCCATGTTCTTTACCTGCTTGCTTTGTTACAAGCACATCATCAGTTGAAAAGTACTGTAAGTCAAAGACTTTGTAAGTAAATTAACATAAGACCTTTCAATCAGGATGGTTATTTAAGCCTGAGATATGACTGTGAACTGTGTCTAATCCTCTTCTTCAAGACAGCTTTTCAAGCACAAACTGAATTTGGATTATATAAAAATCCTTTTGGCACTATTGAGTTTTTTTCTGAGATTAAAGATTTGTTAGATTGCATTCTTTCCATGTTATCCTGTGTGATCATGTGTATACTGGCCAATATTTTTTAAACATGGAGTCCTTGGGCTGAACAGTTTTGAATATATATAAGTACTAAGTATAGACCCTGACTTTCAGATATGCTCAGCAACCAAATTCACAGTTCCCATAAAATAGCAGTTCATTTTTTGCCACAAGTAACTAAATACAAGAAAATAACTGTAAGAGAGCAGAATTCAGTACAGGCATGTCTTCTTTTGAAATTTCTATCTTAGCATTAAGTGGTTACTTTGTGTGTCATCCTGTTACTGTTAAACAGTTCTTCCAGACCTGACTGAGGTATTGAAAAGGGTAAGATAAATTTTGTTGAACAGAGCTGTACAAAACAAATCAACAAAAGAACATTGATTTTAAATACTTCGCAAAACAACCAATCAAAAAAGAAATCCATTTAGTTTGGTTTCTGTAACTCTCTCATTGTATCTTAGCTCCACATTAGTGCTTTCAGTCATGAGGTCCTGAGGGCACACACCTCTAGCACTACAGTGAATGTTGTTAAAAATCAGACAAATCTAAGCCAGCTGAACTTATGTAAAAGATTCCTATTGAAAAAAATTGCCCTCATTACTCAGTCCTCCAAAAGCAATCTCTTTTTGGAAGTTCCAACTTTTTTGTAGCCATTAAATATACAAGATTAGAATTTCTCCCCCCCACCCCCCCTTGCATATACATCAAGTAATAAGTAGAAGTCGAGAAGGTGACTCGGAGTTGTGGTTTCTCTATATTACCCCATTGCACTCCTTATCTGTGTCCTTGTTTCTGTTCTTCATCCCAGCTCCATCCTCTTATATCTCCAGTTTCTCTCACATATGCTACCTTCTTATATTTATTATCATACTGCTGAGTACATTCTCTGTTTCCTTTGCAATCACATAATTTCTAAAGGGGAAAGGGGCAGAATGAAGAGGGACTGGCTTGAAAGTACGTGCTTTGACTGCCAGCCAGGAGACCAAAGGCAGAGGGTAAGTGTTGAGTTCACTCAGCAGCCTTACCTTAAATCAGACAACAGTGGGGACCATTCTTCACTATCCGCTGATCAGGTTTCTATAAAACCTGTAGGAGTTAAATATCTTCTGGACATCTAGCTTTCTATGAGAGTTTACTGGAGAGTGAATTAAGCTTGTTATCTATAATCCTCTAGCATAAATGTCTCCTCACTGTGAGATGCAGTTCACCATATACTGGAGAGAAAACATCCTTCTGGCCCTCCTGAGGTTTGTTATTCTGTTCCATTTTTTGCTTCTCTACTTTGCTGTCCTGCTCTATACTCTTCTGTGCTATATTCTTCTCTGCTGTACTCTCCAGCAGTGATGAGATTGATTTTGAGTTGACTTTGTGGATTAACTCACAAATCCTACCTCTCTTTCTTTCCCTGTGCCATGAGAGAAAATGCGATATGGTTAAAGCCAAAGGACTATAAACCATGCACAACTGAAAATATTGAACTAATTGGATGAGGGGCAGGGGGAGCAAAAGTGAGTGTGGAGATAGAAATGTAGCACTGAAGTAGTTTATGGTGTATTTCAGATGCCATTCTTGAGATGGTCCTTAAAGTGTTTCATAACTGCTGAAGATAAGCCAAAGGACACTATAGAAAATTACTCTCTGGAACTCCAAACTCATTCCTGTGCACATACCTCTTTGTAAGTCAAAGATACTACTCATGGGTATGACTTTGCTAGTATATAGGGTGTTAGAAGGATCAAAAGCATCATCACGGAGAATTAATGCCCAGTTGAGTAGAAATCTATTGCATTCTAGACCTTAGTAAGAATCAAAAATACTCAGTTTTCATTGCCCTACTAAGACTTTGTCAACTACAATACCTTAGTCTCTTAAGATGAAGAGTTCTTAAATTGAAATCTTTAAAGGATTTTATAAGGACGTGCAGGACTCTTCATATAAGAACATTAATGCCTGCACAGATATGAAGGTATTTTTGGAGGACCTTTAAAATATAACAAAGCAGGAAAGAGATAAAAACAAGAATGGGAGATGTTCTAATTAAGCCTAAACTAAGAGAAATCTGCATACTTCATTGTTTGCTCATCTTTATCTCTCAGTATTAGAGGTGAAAAAAAAAAAAGTCTCATTAGACTTCATAGGCCTGGAGAGCATGGTGCTGACTCCGGCTTCAATAAACTTATCCATCTTCCCCAGTGTTGCTCTGGGGCTAGAAATTTCCAACTATTTCAATTAGTTCTTGTTAGGGGTTTTTTTGTTTAGTTTCAGAGGATTTTTTTTAAGTTGTAGAGAAAAGTTTTGTATGGCTTTTTTTATTATTATTTTTTTAAATCAAAGCAGTGAGTTTCCTCTAGAGAGCAATAGCTAACATTCCAGCAAAAGAAAAGAACAGTGGAGTTTCTGAGGTGGCAAAGGGGCAGCGCTGCAGGCTCTGCTAAGCCTGGGACAGCACACTCTGCAGCTCAAGGGCAGGTGGAAACCATGGCTCCATGCAGCTCGCCCCCATCAAAACTGGGTGCTGCAGTCAGGTTCACTTGCAGACGAGGGCAGTGGAGGTGTCCCCATGTCCTCACTCGGAACAGTGAAGTATCACTGAGGGCCTGACATCCCAGCACCAGGGGATCCTCAAGAAGGGCCCCTTGGAGATGGTGCCGCATGCCAAGTCCCCAGCCAGTGAGCACCTGCACAGGGGTGATAGGCACAGGCACCTCACACAACTGAGGCACACACCTCTGGCTCTTCCAGGTGCTTGGAGCTGGACTAGTAAGGACACCATAAATTAACTTTCCTCAGGTGAGTGACTTCATGTTGCTATAGTGACCAGAGACATTTGTGGGCATTCTGAAGTGCCTGTGCTGACCCTCAGCTCTGAGCAATGGCCATAACAGCCTTACCCAGCATCTATACTTTTATAGAAATTCATCACAAATGCTGCAAAAACATAAACCCACAGCATTGCCACCACATGTGCTGCCTGGGGAGCACTGGGTGACACAATGTCCTGCTAAAACAAGGATGGTGGTGAGATCTAGTTGCTGCAAAACTGAATAAAGCTCACCCTGTGAAGAAGCCAGCAAGGGCCACATCTCTTAGTGGAAAAAAATCAGTACAGTGAGGAGATGGGCCTGTGATTAATGGGATAACATTTCAGACACCTCTAAAGCTGGATTTTGGGACTGCTGTTGCAACTGAAGCAATGAATGGGCTCTGCATCAAAGCTCTGGATGAGGGAAGCAGAGAGGACTTGTGCCTCTCCCAGTTGCCCAATTCCTTGTGTGCCCTCAGGCAAATGCAGAGTTCAATGAGGACAGGACACAGGCAACAACTTCTGTGACTGGTTCAGAAAAGGGCAGACGAACAGTTTAGCTCACACAGTGACCCTATGTATGCTACCATCAGCACTAATACCTAAGGAACTCTATTATTTTAGGTAGCACAATAGTATTAATACATAACATTGATACAAATATAGCCAACAATGATCATTTTCACGAAGCATATTTTATATATATGTATAGTTTACTTTCTTGATTCTTTCCTAATAATCCATCTATTAAAATTAATAAACCAGTGCTTTTCTTCAAGAAAATGCTCACATTCATCTCCAGTATCCTTCCCACGTGCATGATATCTTGTCCTTTTGCTGGCTAAGTGGCATGGGTGTGGTATATTTTGTAGCCAATGCTTAGCAATATGAATGAGGACATTAACTACTATGACACTTATCTAGGAAAATATTTGCCTTATTTTGGCCTGAAAAGACAAAGATCCAAAGCCACATGACACATGGTTGCAGGGAACAGCTCCTGGCTCAGCCATCTCTTCCTTTTCTGATGCAGGAGCTCTGCACAGACCACAGATACGTGGCTATGCCTTCAGATCTGGCAAGCTGGGACAGTGATATCCAGATGCTGGAAGATGCTTCTGGAAGTATTACTACCACATCAGTTTTTAAACTTAGGAAGAAAACTATTTTCTGCATCTCTTCTCTCCTTCTTTTCACAGCTGTCTCAATCTCTCACTTCTGCACATTACCATTACTTCTCAGCCATTTCCCTCTACAATTATGCATTTCCTTTCTTTTGACATGAACCCATATTTCATATTAATTTCATATTGATTTCCTATCCAACATTGCTTGCTGCTTTGCCCTGGGTATTTGCCTTGTTCTTCCAGTGACCTTCTTCTCATACTCATCCAATTATTCACTTCTGTGCAAGTAAATTACTGGATCGTCTCCTGGCCACTAACACTCATTTTTTACGTTATCAGACAGGAACTATTGTGCTGTCTTCCACGTTGTTCTCTTTCCTCCATGCTCAGGAAGTGTTCTCCAAATTTCCATAATGCTTACAAAAATTTGATAACGGTTATATTCCTAATGCTGCTACCTGTATCTACCTGTGTTATCCATGCATTTCTCCTTAATTTCTCTGTTTTATGCCTGAGCTGCATTTTTTGAGAAATAGGCAGTCCTTTTGGTTTTGTGTTTGAACACTGTCATGACTAGGTCCTGATAATGATACCCTGAGAACACCACAAAAACCTGTAAATTAAATTTCTGTTAAAATTATGATTATGAAACTTTAGCAGGGATTGAAACATGCTATTTAATTTTAGTATGTCTCTTGACATACTTTTTTACATAGTGCATAGAAGACAGCAAGGCCTTAAATGAGACTACTACCCTGCTGAGTGGAGGAATCACTGGATGCCCTTGGAGCAAGTGTAGGAATAGGTGCTGTCCAAGGCTATTAGTACTTCATAGAAATACAGAGCAGCTGAGATTGGTCCTCTTTGGAGTATCTACTCTGCCCACTATGATCAGAGCAGGGTCAGCTACAGCAGGTTTCTCAGGGTCTTGTCTAGCCAGTTTTTGAATGATTTCCAAGAATGAAGACTCTACATCTTCCCTGTGCAATCTGCTCCAGTGTTCAGCCACCCTCACCATAAGAATAGTTCCCAAATTGGTTATTGTAAAGATCTAGGCAAATGTACCCCTCAGCTCCTGAACCCAGCTGCATTTTTAGCTCATAACCAGTTCCACTGGGGAAGGCTTCTCCCACTTTCTCCAGAGAGGATTTCTCCAGAGAAAATTAAAACTTTTTAATGCTGCTCAACTGGTCCAGCACAACTTCCCCAACAGTCCCATATGCGCATATTCCCTCTCATAAGCTCCAGCAGCACCAGTGACGCGTGTGAGAGATCTGCTACTTATGAAGAACCTGAAAGAGTACTACCACAGATGACAAAGGAGAGCATTCATGATGCCACACACTTGAGGTTCCAGCAAAAGAATCAAGACATTCACAATTTAAGTAAGAAAATCTCCTCATAAAAGAGCTGGGCAGTAATGCAAGCTTTCCTGGATATTCAAGAGAGCTGATTTTCTTTAAATTATTTGGTGATATTTTTCCTCATTGAGGAGTATATTTCTTCAACAAATTTGTCAAAGGAATTTGATGAAATTCTTTGACAAAGTGCTTGTCAAAATTTTCATATCAAAAAAAATCTTCTCATTAAAAGAAAAACAGAAATAGAGATCTTTTCTCTCCTTGATACTAACCTGCACAGATAAATAAATATAGTTTAGTTGGGGAATGTGAGAGGTTTTTCACTTAGACAATGATTAATTATGGAATGTTTTGTCCTAACATAGGCAAGGACTCCTGAACTCTGATTTTGTCTGAAAATTTTTTCGTGTATTAAGTTGCAGTTTTAAACTGCAGCAGTCCAGCATAATACACAGCCTAGAACAGGAGCTCCTCTGTTTAAAAATAGCTTCTAAAACGCTGATCTTAAATTGTTGTTTTCAATATTTAGCAGCTCTACCCTGGTATTGTCAACATATAAAATTAGACCTTAATAAGATGCATTTGACACTGCTTAATTGAACGTTGCTGATGGCAAATTTTAAAGACAAATGGTGATAGTTCTTTTCTGCTCCTACTGGGATTTCATATTGAATAGAAGCCAAGATGTATGAATTGTGTTAGCTGGTGTCAGTGTAATAATTTCACTCAGGCATAGATATTTTCATCTCATAAAAACAAACAAACAAACAATGAAATGAAATGTGTAAACTTCTAGTAGTTGATGAGCTCTCTGTGGATATACTTTTCTGGTTTAGTTCACTGATACAAATGTTTATGTGATAAAAGAGAAGGTTTCCTTCTATCCTGGGCAATCATGTGAAGCTGTTTTCCTGAGATCTCTGAAATTTCATAGAGAAAACAGATTGTGGATTTTCAATTTTAAATCATGTCTATCAGTCGTAGGCTTCCACTTTCACCACTAACTGCTCTGCTGACTCATTGGCTGACTCATTCAAGGAGTTTTATGCTGTTCAATATTAATTTAGCTAAGGGAGAAACATGCCATCAAACATTTGCCACCTTAATACACACTCTCTTTACTTTGACTTGTAGTTAAATTACAAAAACCAGAGTTGGATCAGAACAGAGAAATCCAGGATTTTGTACCCTGTAAATTTGGATCCTCTCAAGGAAGGTCACATGCTGGACCAGCACATGGCTAGTTCCAAAAGTACTAGATGTGAAATGCAATGTCTCTGGGTGTTGTAGCCTGGTCTCAGTCCAAGTTAGCACTAGATACACACACCATGAAGTGAATCTTACAAAAATGGTGTTGAAACCCTTCCAGTGGCTACACTGCAGACAATTTAAATATTTAATATAAAGTGATGTTTTAAATATTTATGGATGGAATTATAGTTGGATGTTTTCTTGGATGGAACTTGTTTTTGAATTCTTTTTAATGATAATGTATAAACAAATAAAATCTGGGACTATACCAAAGACAACAGCTCAATCTCTTGCTGTTTATGTGTTTCATATTAAATGTTTCTGAAATTTTAACTTCATAAAGCACACCCAGTGAAAAATAGACAAAAATTCTTTCAACAAATACTATGTTTGAACAGATTCTTATCATATAAGGATGGTCATTTAATAATATTTTTTTTAAGATTCCAAGTCAAGATGAAATCCTGTTACATTATTTACACTATAGCAGCTTTAACCTTCCTTCACCCCAACCTCAGCTATAAAAGGCATCCAAAGACAACAGGAGCAGCATCCTCCTCCTAATTAAATTAGAGCTGGCCAAGACAGAACTCAAACATTTTTCTCAAAACACAGTCAGGGTTTCAGGCTGATTATCTTTCTGCTCTTGCTTTTTGTCAGTTCATGCCCACAATTTTTTGGGAGTGGGGGAATACAATGAGTTTTTGGAGACTTGTTGACATCTGACCTCGTTTGCTGATATGCTCAAGGGAGCAAGAAACAGCAGCTCACAATGGAGGTGACAGCACAGATGACACAAGAGTTTGGAAATGGTTAACCTGTAACCTCAGAGACATTCCTGACACATCCCATGTCCCAGGGACACCAAGTCCATGGTTCTGTATACAAATTATCTGAAAACCAGTAACATTTAAATTCCCACCACTTGGACTGACAAGGAATTCTGGGCTCCAATTTTTCAGACAGTTTACATGGTTTTGAGGTAACACTTCACACATGCTGTTGACTAGGAGAGTCTAACAATTAAAAATTACTGAGAGAAATTAGTAAATTGCCACAAACTGATTTCTCAATTCAAAGCCAACCCAGAAATAAGCCAGGTAACAATCTGCTCTTCATTATAGCTGAGGCATGTACAGTAAAACCTTCAGTGACCTTCAGCCTCTAGTGTGATAAATTCCCTAAGACATTTGGGCACTGAAAAGTTGGAGGTTTCAGAGCTGTATTATGGAATTCAAACAACAGCACTCTGCCTAAATCCCTTGTTGCAAGACCACATCTTTCTGAGTAAGTCAAATGTCCTTTATACGATGTAGACTAAAATTTTCATTCACAATCATGGGTCATATTCCTCATGTACTACTTCTTTGCTTGAGACCACAAGCATATCACATGGAAGTAGGAAGAAGGAGTTGAAGCCCATAAGATATCAACCCAAAGTTACTCATGATCAGGCACACAGACCTGGGAGTCTAGATCGATCTTCTTAATTGATGGTGGAGCCCTGTAGTGATGAAAGCATAGAAAAGTCCACAAATAATTTAATAGTTTGTGCTTAGTGGAGAAATTGAAAGATGAGTTATAAAATTTGGTTAGGTGTGAATAGAAACACAGCACATTCCGGTACAACAATCACAATCTATTGTTATTGCTTGAATAGTACTAGGTCTGGAGAAAAATTTGCATTTATGTAATTAGATTTCCAAAATGAGCCCAGAGAAGTCAAAATAAGATTTTATATACTTGATTCTTCTATTTTCTCCCCTTTGATTGTTTTTACAGAAGAATCTTGTATTTTAGGTAAATTTAGTTACACATATGAAAGAAGACAACTTCCCTGCAGATGCTTAAAATTATGCATGTAGCTGCAAATACAAGAAGCAAAAACAGAACTGAGGGAAGGTCCATAGCTAGATTAATGGAAACTGAGCAGCTGGGGTCAGTCCTCTACAATGCAACAGATGTTCTTAATATCCTAAATTTTCATATATATATATATATATACATACACACTTTATATGTTTTTTTGCACCTAAATTTTCCTTAAAAATGGGAAAAATATCACTTCCTTACATCCTGAGAGTCCTCAGGAAGAAGAACAATATACCAAGACTTGACTGTAATGAGGCCATCTAAATGGTTTATAGATAAGAGAAACATCTGCTGTCTTCTGTAACAGTCCTTCCTCTTTTTCCTATCTCCTAGGCAGCAAACTGGGTTGTGTCACAGGCAGAGATATTTAGCTCTATTCTAGCATGTGCTGAACTTTCGTCACATTTTGCCTAATCAAAGATTTTATCACTGTATCATAAGCCACACCTGGTTCCTGTATAAGAAAAGCAAAATTTCTGGCAAAGTGTGTTATCAAGCTTTGAGAACATTTGGTTCGAAATAAGTACTCCTTTCCCGTCTGGTCTGCAGACATTCACAGTCTACCTGGCTTCTGCAGGGCTGTAAGGTAACCCAAGAGGGAGAGAAAATCAGGTCAAGAGTTGTTTTTCCCTCTGCTCCCATTGCCAGAGGCACAGTTCAGTCTGAGTTCTAGTTCACTTGCAAGGCTTTTACATTAAAGCTTTACAGAGTTGTGTTGGTAGACTCTCTCACTTCAATTAATACAGTAGATTTCCTTTATTCATTTAACAAACCTTCTTCCACTTTATTATAAAAGTCCCTGTCCAGGGGATAAAAGGTGCTGTGACAACAGGTTTGAGAAAAGGTTTACCAGTCCAAAACCAGAGGTCAGTAGGAGAATTTGAGTGCCTGACACCTTTGCAAGCCTTTACCAAAATTGTCTTGGGAATTTACATCTTCTTATGTTGGGACTCGTGAAGTTCCACTTCTGCCATACATTTTTATTGTGGTGTAAGCTGTAACACAATGCCATTGTGCTTCTAAATTTCTCAAGATTTTTTAGCTCTTAAGTAGTGGACTTTGCCAGCTTAATACAATTTTAACACTGCTTTTTGGTAGTGGTTGTATATTACTGTATCAGTATAATGACATGAACTGAAGAAACAGCAAATTCAGAAACTCTCCCAAGTGGAATTGTATTGATGCTGAGAAAGGTCACCATCAGGACTGGAAATCCACCCCACAGTGATTTGCCATTTGAGATGTACAGGAAGGGAACTGAGTAACAGCTAGCAGCATTAACTTGTTACTTAGAAAAAGAGTTCTAGTAAGAATAGGGGTATATTAGCATAGAAATCTGTTCACTGGGGATAGGAAGACTCAGGAACCACAGATTATAGTTACGTGGAAGTCAGCATGAACTAGCTGACACGATTTTCCTGATTCTTTTTCACTCACTTTTTTTTTTCTCACCTTTGGCTTCATCCTAAGCTCATTCTCTTTTGACAGGCAGTGTATAACTTCTCATGTCCATCTCAGTATTTTTCTCTTGGAATATAAAGTGGCATGATCAGCTTTGTGGAATAATACATCTAATTATCAAAATGTTAATAGCAACTTTAAACAAAGCAGCTGATGAATGTTTCACCTCTAACAGCATGCATGCAAATAATGCAGACAGTTTTCTTTCTATGTAGGCTAAATAAGGCCCATGTCAACTTCACCTTAGAGATTGTAAGAGATTGATTTCTGTCTTCCCTGAAATTTCAGCCATGATGGCTGCACTTTCAGATCTAAGAACTAGAAGAGTTTGCTCTCCATTGTGTTGTTCTCTTGGATAGCCCAGAAGAGACTAGAAAGAGGTCTTTTTATTTTAACAGACAAATTGAATGTTATTTTATATTTGCATGAACCTTGGTACTTTCTCCTGATTAAATCTTCTGTAGAGTACAAAATAACTTTTTAAACAGGAAAATATGCCCTTAGAAAAACCTGTCTTGCTGATATTTTTGTCTCCTATAATCTGTGTCATTCTTTGAAGTCTAATGAGGCAAGCTACTCTGCACTCCTTAGGTAGCAGTGTGGAAAAAAGGATTTGTGAAGCATTCAGGTGCTTCCCTTGGTTAGGAATTAGCTTCTTTTTTTTGCTAGGAAGATGTTAGTTTTAGACTTTCAAAGACTGTTGAGTGACATTCTCTTATGTTCATACTTTAGGATTCTATGGAAAAGCATATGAAAAGGGATAGGAAACATTGCTGCAATTAATAGCAAAAGTAAAGAGAATTAAGGTCTAAAAATCTTAGGCAGGCTTCAATGTAAATAATTCTAAATCCATATTGCTTTTCCCATAGTTAATCACTATCAGATTACATCATTATTCACTATGAGAAGCCAGAATGGAAATCTTGGAAATATACCTCGGTTTACATCAGCACTACCTATAATTCTTATAAAAGCACAAAGTATACTATGCCACACAAGAACCATGGGATTTCAGAGGCGAAGAGGAAGAAAGTGCCAGACATGTTTGGGCAAAGCAGATGTCTTGCTGGGTCTGCTATTCATGCTATTATTAAATGTGCTATATGTAGTTTTTAAAAGAAACTTGAGATATGGATGTTACTGAACAAAGTATAACTTACTGATATTGTGTATCACAGAAGAATATTTTTGTAGCCCCAAAAGAAATCCAAGGAATTTAACATGAGCAGACTGAGAAGGGACAATTAGTTAATGGGCTGTCTATGTAGCTCTGAAGTACTGAAGGCACTTGGCTCCAGCTAAAGCCATCTGGAATATTTCCATTTGTACTCAAATCTTAACAAGAAAGAAATGTCAGAGGGGGTAGGTAGAGTCATATAAAACTTAAGGAGCCATCTGGAAGCCCTAGGAAATATCTGGAGCCCCAGTTTTTGCAGCCAGGACATGTCAGGAGAATGCAAGTGGCAGGTATAGAAAACAGATAAAAAGAAAAATCAATAAGTACAAATAAAAATTGCATTCCACAATTATCTTATTTGCAACTTTAGCCCAAGAATGTCTCTAAAAACCTGATTTTAAGTTTTTCTAGTTAGGTCCTTCCTTTTTTTTTTTTTTTTTCCACAGAGCCATTTTTGTGCCAGGAACAAGATGAATCTGGAATCAACAAACAGGATATGATGATTGACAGCCAGGAAAAGATGGCGTGTGCAGGGCCCAGTTGCCCTGTGTGTGGCAATGGACAGCCTACCTATCCTGTGTTTGGACAGCCAGGAGAGAGCTCTGGAGGAGGCAGCATTCTTCCTCAGAGGAAATAGGAAAGGTGCAGCTCACAGCTCCCATGCAGTAGCACTGCCACAGCCCCTTACAGCCTTGCCCTGATCTAAAGATGGGAAGGTGTAGTTCGCAGCAGAAAGACATACTTGATGATGGCAGGACTAAGCTGTGTAAAACGCTGCCAGCCCCACTGACCTGCAGACCTTAAACTGCAGTGGAAATGCTGTGAAAAACATCTGGACTGTGAAATTTTTTGTGTGGTGGCTTCGTATTATCAGGTTGGGAAAGTAGCTCCTAACTTTGAATCAAAGTAAGGGCAGAAGGCTTGTTCTGATGTTCCCTGTTCTCATTCCTCCCACACACACACTGCTGCACTGTCACATACAGAGGAGCTTTAGCAGCTTCAGGAAAGCTGACCAGGATCAAGCTCTCTTCACTCAGATCACCTTGAGAACTTCATGTCTGAAGAAAGGAAACAACAGAAAGCAGTTTCTTATCTGCTATGGGAAGTTGACACAATATTTCCTAAACTGGGTCTACCTTGACCAGTGTCTGGAGGGACAACATTAAAAGTGATTTCCAAAGCTTTTCAGTGGAACATGGGCATTCTGCCATTTACGCACAAATGGATAAAGCATACTCCAAAACTCTGCAAATACAAACTCCAGGTGGACTGGCTATATTTTGTGTCTTTCCCAGCCATAGAGAGCAGCCCACACTCTTTTCAACCTAGGAAGCACAAAACCCAGAAAGTACCACTCTCTTCAACACTTTGTCCATACTGAAGGACACCAAGAATGTTAGTAACACTGCATAGGTACAGTCACCATCCAACAGTCTGGGAACAGAATATGTGCCTGTTCTAGGACCCAGTGATGAAAACTCCCTTTGCTGCAGCAAAATTTTCTTTCTAAATTAGCATAGCAATGGCACTGTGCTCCAAATATCCTGAAAAAGGTGTGGACTTCCCTCCATGTAGTGAATTCCAAGCTTGCAAAATGTGGCATCCTGCCATGAGAAGTTGAATCTCAAAGTGACCTATTTCACCTCTGGATGGTCAGCTGCCTCCCAGCCAAAGCTGAACAGGGATTGTAACAGCAGGGGAGGAGAGAAAATAAGTGTGAGTATATTTATAAAATCTCTTTCCACCTCCCTTGCTCAAAAATAGTGTCATCATCCCAATCCTTAAGAGCCCATTTTTTATTTTTTGGACAGAAATCTCACAAATGCCAAAGCAAAGCTATTTCCTGGGCCAAAAAAACCTAGGGCTATTTGCCACGATCTAAGACAATCTAGCTTCATTGACAGGAAGGCGATCTGATTTTCTTCAATCAACCTACCTGTACCTCAATTTCACTGTCAATTGGGCTCATATTCCAGCTCAACTGCCATAAATCATTACTCTTGAACAAATTTGCAAGACAAAGACAAAAACAGGCCTTATTCAGTTCAAGTCTTAGCGCCACAAGCTTTGAGAGTCTGGTACATCAGTGAATGTTGAGCTTGGGCCTTGCTCAGGAAACAATTGAACTTTTGTCCTTCCTCAGAAAATGTACATAGCAGTGTGGGTGTGCTTACCAGCACCATGAAGGACTGGACTGGTATTTGGCTGCAGTGTTATAAAAAGAAAAATTAAGTACAATGATAGAAACACTGTGCTTGAAGTAGGATAGCTTGCCACACCCAGCAGAAAAACACAGAAATGTGAGTTCAAAATACCCGTGGGAAACCAATGGAACCAATTGTGATTTCCTCATGCTGCAGGTGTGCCAAATCTAACAAGCTGCCTGTGGAACTGCTGCCATTGGCAGCTGCAGATGCTGCCAGCCATCTCAAGAGCAGTGATCTGCATCTGCCAATGGGAGAAGCTGCTAGAATTATCATCACTGCTGAACTGTGAGGTTGCTGAGAGCTAGAGGGCACTTAGGAAGGAGAGACACTCCAGTAGAACTTCCCCACTCCCCTTGAGGTCAGAAGCAAAGAACCAAATTGACACCCCTTGTTTCCTTCCTCTTTTGTTCTGCCACATACACACTGTCCCATGCACACAACAAATAACTTCAGTTTGGATTTAAAAAAAAAATCCAATGCAACAAAGAGAAAAAAATACAACATTTTAAAACACCCTTCTCGCCCCCCCCCCCAAAAAAAAATTAAAAAATTAAAAAGCCAGTGCATTCATCAAATTAAAGTTCTAATGCAGAAGGACAACTGCAGGAACACTGTGAAACCAAGTAATAGCTATTCTGGGCTCTTGCTCCCACTGTAGGTGCTCAGAGGTGCACAGGAAGTGCTCAGAAAACATGAATGGGATGCAGGTGGCAGAAAGAAAAGATTCAAAAGTGATAAAACAAGTAGTCAGCACAACCCTCACTGTTTCAAGTAAATTAATAGCGATATTGATGATTTAAACTGCTGCATCAATAGTATTGATGGACAAATTATTTATTAGAGGTTTCTGATCATCTTTTGATAGCAACTGACTTTAAGTGCTGCACAAAAGACAGATCCTAGCCTGAGAAATTTTCAGTTTTACTTGCAAGATGTCTAGATAACAAGTGTCATTTGCTCTTTGTGGTAGTGAAGCATGCAGCCACACATCTCCTCTAGTCATGAGCTGAAATCCCACTGTTAAGGACTCTACATATAGCTGGAAATTGGCTCTACTCAGAGAAGTGAAAGAGATGGAAAACAGCCAGATTCAGGGAGACCAGTACTTTATGTGTAAATACTCCTGGCAGAGGAGCCATGATCATAACTTACAGTCCACAGAGCTTTTGTGGGCCTTCCTAAAAAGACCGGTTGCCTCAGGAGCCTGACTCAGCATTGCTTCAGTGCAGGTGAGAGAGCTCCTCCAAAGCTCTCTCAAATGAGGATCAAGAGGTAGAAGATCATACAAGCTGGTATTTGAAAATTATAGTAGGGAGCACTTGAAGAAACCAATTAGTTGTGGCTACTGGCTTTCAATTTTAAAAAGACAGGGAAGACACAGAACATAAGATATGAGGCATATGAATCTGAGTGCAAGTCCAAAAGATCAGATGCAGCAGAAAGAGAGATTGTGGGGTCCAACAGTAAAGATGTTGACAAAAGAACTAGAGAGTAGGAAAGGTGAAGTAATTTAATCTAAAATACCATTTTTAAAAAAACCAGGATTGTAAAGCATAACCAATGTCCTTATTGTATGAATATAAAAACTACTTTTATGATTTTTCTAATATGAATGTTCCTATGCAAGGAAAATTCATCAAATCACTAGCAATTCCCAAAGCAACATATAGCCCAAGGTTTTACCACTACCCTGCTTCCAATCTGAAAAATTTCAGAGTCCCTTTGGAGCAGCAATAGTTATTTCCCCAAAATAGTTTCCATGTACCAAAAGAAAACCTGATTCTCTGTAAAATCCAACTTCAAATGTCCTACTTTGAATTCAAGGACTGACATTCATATGCAGCCCTAAAAAGACATAAAATGTGTTTTAAGACCACAAAATATATTTACTTAGGTAGCCCAGGGGAACATATAACTGTGCAGCATGGTCAGTAACTGTGATGTAACTACTGCTACACAAGCATCTGACTGTCAGGGAAGAACTACACTATGACCTTGATGTGGAAGTCGAGGTAGAATTTTAATTTCTGACTGCGAAGCAGTATTCAAGAAAGCCGCTATATATATATATATATATATATATATAAAGAGGATCCCACTGTATTTTTTCCCCTATTAGGAATGGAAGGTGAAGGGTTTTTAATGTTGCTTGGTGTTTAAAGATTTTCTCATTGTGGGTTGTAAGCTGTGAAAATAGATAGGTTTGTGATATCCAGCTACATCTCCATAATAGTTAGAGATGTCCTAAAAGTTGGGAGAATAAGGAGATGCTGAGCTGGCACATTGCTCCTGCTACCCACAAAATGTTAGTGTAATCACTGAGAGAAGCCATGAAGCAGTTTTGTCTGATTGAGGAGAGCCACCAAGGGATATATATTTAGAGGCCTTGATAGTGACTCTTTCATAGTGTGCCACTTGTGGATGATATATGGGGCAGTACTCAGTTACCTATTTGCTGTAAGCAATGGCTATATACCGTACCTGTTTCAGTCCTCTCGTGATGCACGAGGTGGAGTGATGCAAGGCTGGCTGGCAGTGGGAGGAAGCTGGGCTCTGCAAGTAAGGCTGGGAATCAGCTGAAGACCAGAGGACAAGTCTTTCACAGGCTCACAGTACACGTTCAGGCCTGTGTCACCATTCTAGTGTCTTCGCCTACCTCAACAGCTGTCCACCTCCTATGAAAGAAGCTGCTGATAGGAAGGATTGCAGATATCCAAGAATGTCCACAAAATGAAAGCAGTTCCATGGTGAAGAGGTTGATGTGGCAGCTTAAGGTTTCCGACCTCAGCCATTGCAGCAGCTTTTGTAAAAAAAGGTTTAAAATTTAATCTTCCTATGAAACAAAGATAACAGCATTTATTACTCAAGAGTATTTTACTAAGTACAAGTCTGGACAGGGATGGAAAATGAAGACTAAGTATTGCATTAATAACGATTAAGCCTAATGCTAATCCTGCTTTTATTTTCACATCAGCTTAGCTTCTGAGTTGAAGCTCCACTGCTTCCTTGCTTTTAACCATCTGTTTTTCTTAGCTCTTACCTTGACTTTTATTATGTCTTTCATTACAGAGCCTAGACTTGATCTATCTTTATTTATGTAATTTTTATTTCTCTATTTTTTCAGCAAAACTTTTAGAGCTTATATTGTTATTCTGTGGGAAAAACATCATCAGCGTCCAAGGGAGATCTTCAGTCAGTGGTTGAATCTGGAGTTATCTGGCAGCTCTAGGTGGCTTTTGGTACAAGGTTGAGCCTGACGCAGAAACAGAATTAGACCTTGACATCAAACTTTCCATAAAATAGAAATCCCAGTAGGGGAAAGAACTTAGCCCTTTAAGATGGAAAGTTTTAACAGGAATGATACAAATAGATATTCATTGAATCACTTGCATTGTAGGAGGGCCGGCAAATGACAGACAAGAAGTGTTGAGGTATTGTTTTCCTTCCTGCCTCACTTGGCAGGGCTTTCTTCACTATGGAGCTGCTTCTCTCCTTGCAAATACAACAGTGTCTTCACCATAGATTAGTCATAAGAGGATAAGAGAAATTCGAGCAGATCATGCCAACACACCTGAAATAGCAATATAGGCATAAAACCCCTTAGAAATATCAACTGAGTCTTTGCCTTATGAATTAGGAATTCTTTGAGAATCTATGGATAAAATAATGAGTTCACATAGAACAGCTGCAGCATGAAATTTATCAATATTTTTATCAGGGATCTTTAGTTGGGAGGGAGTTGGGGTATACACCTTTTAAGGGAAGAATAGCTTGATCCCAAGTCTCTGGGACTAAGCTCTCAGAGGCACACCCCAGCTTTCCTGCAGAGAGTAGAGGGGCACTCTTCAAAAGCTTTTCCTCTCTGACTGAGTGCCGGAGTGAGGGCATTCAGTGACTAAATGTGCTCATTGTTATGAAAACAGAGACAGAAGGAGACTACCTGCACCACAGCTCAGAACCCCATAAAGGAAAGCTCTTCCATGCATTGATTGGCCCACATTTAAAAGCAATTTGTCTTCTCTGCTACAGTCATGAACTTTTGTCATGTTTCAGGCAACACTCTCCTCACAGTTAAAACCAGAATTTCCCATATATAGGAGTCAGCAGAAGTACAGCACAAGCCAAAGTCTTTTCAGTAGTCTGGCTGCATTGCTCCTTCTCAAGGAAACCTTTCAGCCCCTAAAGAAGTTACCTCCTACTTCCACCCAATAATCTGCCAACACCTTGTTGATACACAAATCCTCTGAATTTGCTTACGTTTGAGATGTGGAGTATTACAGAATGCTACCTGCTTGATAAAGAGCATCTTTCTAGAGTATCTTGTCTGCTTGTGGAGAAAGTAGATACCTCTCTGTTACAGCAGAAAAGAGGGGAAATGCTCATCTAGCCTCCAGAGGGAAAAAAAAAAAAAAAAAAAAAAAAAAAGAAGTTATGGTGGAAGAGAGAACTTGAATTGGTCTGCATTGGACTCCTTCAATGTGTGACCTAGAAAATATAAATGGACCAGTATTTTGTGATTATTTTCTAACTTCCCTCAAAGAAGAAAGTAAAATCACAATACTGCCCTTTAGGGCTGTTAAATCATGTTGATAGTACCAATGGCATTTCTGGTGCCTGTAGGTGAGACATGAAATTTAGAAGAGAATCTTTTATCTGAATGAACAGCATTCAGAACAAGCCAAAGAACTTCAGAGAGATTTTTGTCTGAAGCAATGTGTGAGGATTTGCATGCTTTTACCCTGGAGAATGGGCAATTCCATTTTCTGTCCCCTCTCATTAAAAAAATGAAACCTGAGATTCATCAGGAAACTGAGTCTCAAGAAACTTACCTTTGAGCATCCTCAGCCAATGACCCCCACACCTTCCCTCCTCTTCATTCTCTTTCTTCTCTCCAAGGAGCCCCTTGTTGCTAACCTTCTCTCTCAGCCTCTCCTGTACTCCTGCTTACCTTTCCCTCTACCTTCATTCATTGTATCTCATGGATTTACATGAGGAGACACATTATCTGAAAAGTTATTTTACACATAAAGGGGTGAGGGCCAGAATTATGAAAATCCAAATATGAATATCCAATCCAATCCAAATCCAATTATGAATATCCAAATCAAAATCTAATATATTGTTCTGAAACACTAATGGTGAAAGACCAGCTATCATTGACAAAACCCCAAAACTAATCTAGTTGCCCACTGAAGCATGAACAAATGCAGTACGAACGTCTCCAAGATAACTAAGAACTATTTCTTCACCCTACATAAGATTCAATGTACTTCTGAGTGGGACAAAAGAAAGCACTTCTATCTTCCAGGGCTGCAAACCAGCTCCCTTTACTGCATCCTAACCAGAAGCCAGACTCTAGAACTATCTAAGCCAGCAGAAATTCTGCCATCCACATCCTCAGCAAAGTCCTGGATTGGATTTGATCCCATTTTCCTGGCAACAGATATTTGACAGAAATATTCAAACCTGACTCTATTTTACTCTGAGATTCAGAATGGCAAAATCAGTGTTTCACGTATTTAAGAGCTAAAAAAACCTTCTCTCTCCTTTTGTGGCTCCTTGAAACACATCTACTCTGCTGCACTAGATTCCAAAGATACATTGTTTTGGTATGAGACTGCAGTAACACTCCCTTTTGCTTCACTTATTTTCCCGTAATGTCATATGACATAAGTTACAGATGCGATGCTGGACAGTGAGTTATGCATGACAGCTTAGTCTGTTGCTGGCAGCAAGGAACATTAGATGTTGCATAAGCAACATGTGGAGGAGTAAAACACAAATGAGGGAGTAAAGACAGCCTTGTCCAGTCCCGCCTTTTCTCATTCATTTTATATCAGTTTTAGGCTTCAGCCTTTTTATTTTTAGCACTGCTCTTGCTTTATTCATGGATGAGACCTGGTTTGCATCAGCACTTAGCTCAGTGAGACAGCAACTAATTGTCTAAATTTCTCTTGAGATACTAAAGGCCAAAGAGACTTTTATGATCACTGGAGTCCAGTAGGATAATTCAAAGGGAAGGATTAGTCAATGAGGAGAGGGAACAAATACAAGAAACCCTCCTGAGCCTCAGTAACCTGAACGGTGATGAAAGACAGGAATCCCTGAAGGGCCACAGGTTGAACTGCAACTTTATTATCCCTCCATGGGACATTTTAGTGTTTGGGGGACCGGATGTGGAATGAATTACTTAAGGTACACTTTTACTGTAGCTTCAGAACAAAAGCATATGTAATCTTCATGTTGGAAAGGCATACAACCCCTATGGTGTGCCTGGTAGATCCTCTAAGAAAGTTTTAGAACAAGAAATACCCTGATGGAGAAAGGGCTTGTCATCCACACAATCCAGGGCATAACACAGACTCTAAGTGTGTTGTTCTTATTTTATATAAGAAAAAACAGGCACGAGATATTGCATGAGGGTCTCCAGGGTGGAGCCAGGAAGAGCAGCAGGGAGTCTGGCACCCCAGTCTGGCTTCCCACTGACCTCTGGCACACAGATGCTCAATAAGAAATCCTGTCAGTGGCAATTTCATATGCTGTCCAGGCTAAATAAGCCACTCTGGCCCTGATGATACACATTTCATCCTGATGAAACCAAGCACTTTTAATCTAAACACATGTAAAAAAATAATCCCCACCTATATAAATATATCCCTAATTTCCTTCTGTACAATTGATAGTAGGCATGACACAGAATCAAAGAATCATAGAATTCTTTGGGTGGGAAGGGTCTTCAAAGATCATGAAGTACCAACCCTCCTGCCATGGGCAGGGGGACCTTCCACTAGATCAGGTGGCCCAAAAGCCTAAATAGCCAAGCCATGGACACCCCGAGGGACTGAGCACCCACAACCCATCCAGACATCCTGTGACAGTGCCTCACCACTGCCGCAGCAAAGAATCTCTCCCAATATCTAATCCACACCTACCCTTTTTAATATGAAGCCATTCCCCCTTGTCCTATCACTACATGCCCTTGTAAAAGTCCCTCTCCTGTTCTCTTGTGTGCCTCCATTAGGAACTGAAAGGCTACTATAAGGTCTCCCTAGAGCCTTCTCTTCTGCATTCTAAAAAGCACCAAATCTCTGAGCCTACCTTCATAGGAGAGGTGCTCTAGCCCCCAATTATCTTCATGGCTGCAAATCTATATATGTGTGTGTGCACACTTATGAATTAACACATTCTTTGAACTTTCCTCCCGCTAATTGTGCTGCCACTTAGAATGACCTAGGTCTTTCTTGAAAGTTTTGGTCATTTTGGCAACTGAACTGTTATAAATACATGTTATTTATGGCAACAGTCTTGCTACAAATAGTTCCATTTCATTAATACTTAACAACAGAAATGCAATTTCTCTCTCTCACTGAAGAAGAGCCCCCTACCCCTCCAATGCAGCACAGGCTTCATTCACCTCTTAGAAGATTTGGGTTTTTTGTGAAATTGCTTACTTTATTTCCCTCATATGATTAAAATTCCTTAGTGCAGATTTTTTTTTAGCCAAGTTTATACTACTTGTCTCATATTCTAGAAATACTATTTATATTTTATTTGCTGCATTTGCATTGTAGATGGGATTTTTTGGGGAGTGGGTCAGTACACATTGAATTAACTGGAAAACAACCATTGTTTGGTTCCTTGCTAGCTTGGCTTGTACCACAAATATATCCTTTTATTCCTTCCTTTTTTTTTTTTTTTTTTTTTTTTTTTTTTTTTTTTTTTTTTTCTTTTAAAGAAGATATAACTAGGTTTCCTTGTTGTACTTCTTTCTCTCTAAAACTATTTAAAACCATACTGTGCTAGCATAGCTCTATTACAAATATAGCTCAGAGCACTCTGCTTCAGGAAAGTCAGTAAGCAAGGAGAGAGATTGCAGAGGGAAGTGGTAAGAATGATCAGAGAATCAGAAAATGTGATTTCTGAGAAAGTCTTAAGATGTTCAGTGTACAGAGAAAGAGTCTGAGGGAACAAGACTGTATTCAGGCATATTGAAAAAAAAAGATGTTTCACAGAAAGGGGGGAAATTATTTTCTCTGTGTGATAGAGCAGATAAGGCAAGAGTAAGTGGGCTTGATTGTAGAAAGGGAATTCGTACTGAATATAAGAACACCTTAAAAAGAAACTCTGAAATATAGTGAAGCACTGGTTTTATTACTAGATGAGCTGTGGGAGCTCCGCTACTAGACACTTTCAAAACAGGTATTTTGGCAAATATCTGTGAATTATGTTAGAAATGCAAATGATTCTTTCTCAAAGTAGAGGTGAGTGATCTTTTGAGGTCTTTCTGAGTGCCTTTTCCTATGATTCAGTCTTCACTCACATCACTAAAAACACAGTGTAGAACATCATTCTTTGTAGCAAAAACTGAGAAGGGAAACGAAGTGTAAAAACTGGACCCTTGCTACAAAGAGACATGAAAGCAAAAAACCAGTAGCATCAACAGACACACTAACCATAAATCTTAGTGACTTGAATAGGCAACGAATGGTTTTATGAAATGAAAACATACAGTGTTGTCTATTAGTTGTTAAAAGGATTTCAAAGCTAAAACACAGATGCAAAATTAAATGCAAATTAAAATGGAATAATTTATGGTATTTGCTGCATGATAATGTGACATGTACCTTACATTAAAAAAAAAAAAAAAAAAAAAAAAAAAAAAAAAAAAGCGTCAAAATAGCCCAAAATAACAGTACCAGGAAAACTTCTAAAACCCAATTAGAAAGTAAATTGTATAAGAGGAAGAGAATGCCCAATTCTATCCCTATGCACTTTCATTTCAATGAGATTTGTTATTACCCGATAAGGCAGCAGGGGGATCCTTTCCAGAGGGCAGTGGGTGAGAGACACCTGGTACACACAGGAACTCTATGACTCCACCACCCTACAGCACAGCTGCCTTCAGCAATGCCACACGAGGCTTCAGGCTCTTTTTCTGCATCATATTGGAAAAGCAAAGACCTCACCTAAGTTAATGTAAAGCTATGGAATTTAGCTTCCAAGATTTTTAAAAATATCGGTGTCCTAATGGAAAAGTATTATGAAAATGACACTGGAAATTCCTATATTTTGGAACTGAACCTGCCCAGCACACAAATAATCAGCTTCCTCTTTCTTGCTTCCAGTCATTAAATTGATTCCAGATTCAATCTGTGATCTGAAAAATGGTTCTCTTCTGTAAGCTCATAGGCACCGAGATCACAAAATATTGTCCATTCGGATCTGTAGACAACTGAAAACTAGGATATGTGTTGTTTCTTATTTACATGAACAGGCTCTGGAGTTGTATAAGTCTGAAGAAAATGGAAAGATTTTACATAAATAGGTTTGTTTTTAAAACACCAATGAATAAATAGACTACTTCAGTTTTTTTCTTAGCCATGTTAATTTGTCAGCTCTAGCAGGAGGAGCTTGTTTTTGTCACTAAAATAAAATTAAATTCAACCCTTACAGGGAACACATTACAGATAAAAGCAATTTCCCAGTCACTTTTCAGACAAAAATGACAGTAAAGAGGAAAGATATACATCTTGTTAAGGGTAAGAGAAAGCTGCAAGAGAAGTGAGAGAGGTTTCAAAACAATTTTACTTATAGAAAGAAAAACTTAAGGTATCCCTAATGGCAAAAGGAAAAACATCATAATTTCTTTAAAAGTTTTGTAAAATAAATGCACAATGGAAGGGAAGGAAGGCTTATTTTAAAGGTAAAATGTATTTTAGGGTCATTATTTAAAGGTTATAATTTTAAGGTTTTTCTGTAAGGATATTTTAGGGTTTATTTGTACAGTAATTTTAAGGCATTGTTTTAAGTTGCAATCAAGTGATAAAATGGAAGGCAAATAACAGCAGCAAGGCAGTTACTGGCTCACAAGCTCATGGCCACAATAAATTGAAGCAGCTCAGGATCCAGAGCAGATCCACAGCTGTAGGGCTATGACAGCAGGAGAACAGGTACATTTTCCTCCTTAAGTTTTATGTAAGCCTCCAATATGACAAAAACCTTTCAGATTTCTTAAAATAGTGGTGGAAGCTCTTAATATTGCAGGTACTTTCATAAAAATCATTTTAGCCAAGTTATCCAACATCACTTCAGCCTTCTTTTGGATTTTGGGTACATTAGGGGCTGAAAATGGAATGTGGCTTCTCTCACCAAATTACGCTTATAGGGGGATGAAAGGTACATTTCAGCCTTGCCACCCAACCCTGAACAGTCCTTTGCAAGGCAGCCAAACAGGCACCAGTTTTCCTACACCTGAAAAACTGAAACAAAATTCAGGCAGAAACAGGCACAGTACTACCCCCAGACCCTAAATGTCCAGTTCCATTATGGATCACCAGTTCTCCGCACTATAATCTGACCTTGAGATGCCAACTGAAAAAGATAACCAGGTCATATGGTGTTTTGCCAAAAGGGTTGTCATACCACAGAATCTTATTTTTTATTTACATAAACTACCAAAATCCAATGAGAATTACAGTACGAAGGTTTCCATCCAACTCTTCTTTCGCAGGGGCATATGGCAAACACAACATAACTGTGCAATGACCAAGGTGGTACAAGGGGACCATGCTGTGCTTCTCAGTGGACTCTTATGGTGGCCACTCCAATTCCAGTAGTCTAGGAATTCTTGCTTTAGGCAATATCTGATAAACTACTCAAGTGAGACCTGTAGTTCATGTTTATCACACAAGACCCTGAAAACACCAGAAAAACTAATTTTTAGCACCTCATTAGACATTCTTTTATGACCTTTCATTAGTTCTTGGAGACAGGAAGTATGGAGAAATTTACTAAAGAAAGAATAGAAAATGCCACTATTGACTGCTTCTCTGAGGGTTTATTAGAGGAGCAACACATTAAGGGTGATAACTGTCTCAAAATCAAACACTCTCATTGTGCAGCAGTTGTACAAGGATTTACCATTCTTTCCTCCAGATTCAAAACACAATGCTCTATGAGAGTCCAAATCAAACAAACTCAGCTAGGAAATGCCTGACTTCCATGGTGGGCAGAAACCTGGGAATGGAGCAGAGCAGCACAATTCTGGTGTACAGTGTCTAAAACCTGTGGAGACCCTGAGTGGATTATCTAAACCACAGATGTAGTCCAGGCAGTTGGTCATTATTCTGTAAACTACAGAAAGAAGGATCTGCTGCAAGAAGGTGAGAGAACAAACCTGGATGAAAATACAACTCAAATACTCTGGATTTCTGGCCTGCTTTTAATTATTTTATCAAGCCTTCCCTCCTCTTTACATGAAATCTCTTCATAATATTTCTGAAATACCTTGCTCCATGAAAATTTATGTTAATTAGAATTAGTCCAATTTCCAAATCTACATTGAGTATGTTTGGTCAAAATGATGGATGGTGTACAAAGAATAGGAAAAAAAATACTCTTACCATCTGCTAAGACTTCCATTTGGACTTGCAAAGCACATTTCAAAACCCTCCTATTGCCTCCTCCAGAATAAAGTGCATGTAGGATAATCTAAAGGAAGTTCATTTCATTATCAACAATACAAGCTGCTTCCAATTTGTATAAAACATTTACTGCTGACCAGAGCAGGGACTGATGGTTGGGTGTCCCTGGGTCATGACCTGCTGGTTAGCTCCCTGGCCAGCCCGAGGCACAAGTGTTTCCACTTCCTCTAAAATGGAAGCAGAAGAAAAGCTCTAAAGCCCTGCAGCTACTGTGATGACAAAAATCCATCTTGGATTTCTCACTAATCAGGAAGAATAAGGGTGAATTTATCTCAACTGTTATCAGCATATCCTGGCCTTAGGCATATCAGCCTTAACAGCACCTTCTGAAGCTCCTTAAAAACTATTTGTTAAATTTCTGTTCTTCCCAATTTGTCAGTTTCATGTTTTGGGGTGGGGTATTTTTGTTGTTGTTGTTTGGTTTTGTTTTTGTGGAGTGTTTTTTGTTTGTTGCTTGTTTGTTTTGGGTTTTTTCCCAGATCTTTTGTCTTAGAAAGCAGCAGCTCCACAAGCTGACTTTGCTGCATGGGGGCTCCTGCATGTTGTTTCTCTGATGATTAAAAACCATCTACTGCAGTACAGTGTGAAAGCACAGCTTTCAGGTCCTGAGTTAATGTTGACTTCTATTTTCAGTGTTTTTTCTCCCTCCTTAGAATCTACAGCTTTTATCTTCTGGGCAGAGAAACCTGGGGGGGAAAAAATCTCATCTTTTTCTGTCTTATCTGCCACTACTTTCTATGAAAAAGTTAGAGCAAGCCACTGTCCAGAAATATTGTTATATTCTGTATGTTTTTTTTAAGGGTATGCGCAGCATAACCCTCCAAGCTTTACTGACTAGGTATAAATCAACAATAAACTTTCCCCAATTTTTTAATTTTTTTTTTTTTTACATTCTGCTTCATTCTCTGTTCTGCTGCACCCTATATCTGCTCCATGTCTGCACCCTATATCTGCTCCTATATATGCACCCCTAAATACTAATTCTTCCTCTGGCAGTCCTTCTGCCCTCTGGCATCAAGTGCAAAAGTAGTGGAGATGCTGTAGAGACCCAGCTGTGAAACAGCCTGTTAGACTTACTGATGTGACAGTGTGGACTCACTGTGACACTGAATGCAGGTATGAGAAAGAGCACAGTCCTCTCGCCTGCATGTTACCTAGAGGAGCAAAGCCACCTCTGTAAGCCTTCTGGCATTCTTCCTGATATGGAGCCAGCAGACAATTCCATGTAGCTTCCCCAGGGGAGGCTACACTGGGGTGAGTTCCATCTCAGGAGTGCTATAAGCAGGAGCAGCCCTTCAGCCACTACCACAGGACCTGTCAGGCACCAAGTGGGATAGTGGTGATCAGAGGGACAGAAGGTCCTGGGATTCGCCCTTTTATAGCTAAACTGGCCATTGGCTTCTGCCGCTCATGCTTCACATTCACTTGACGAAAAATACACAATATTAAATGAAACAGAAAATAACAGAGCTATTCCATATGTCATTTCCCTATACAAGTTTGTATTTCAGAGCTACAGAAAGATCTTACTAATGCCAGCATTGCTTAGAGATCCATGCTCACAGTTCAATTGCCTTGTACTCATCCTTGACTTTTTGGAAATGCTTTGTACATAAATGTTTTGTACACGATGCACTTTAAAGAATATCTATGTGCTGTGATAAATATTTCATTTAGGCTTGGCTTGGGTCTCAGCTGTGTGAATTACTCTATGCTGTGACCAGAAAGCATCTTTTCCTGTGCTTACCTCTGAGATTTTATCAGCACAACACTGTCTTTGTCATCATCATCACTCTGTAAATATATTTAGAATTTTATTTCCTTGGTGGCCCATGTTCCCAGCATGATATACCATCATGGAAAAAGGCAAATGCTCTGATAAAATCTTGATGGTTTATATAACCTGTTTCCTAATCTAGTTCTTTATGCCATAGATACTTTGACAGACCTATTTAATGAAATTGTTTCTGAATCTCACATGCCTGCAAATCAGATACATTTTCATTAGTATGATTTCTAACATTGAAATGGGATGTGGCTCATGCACCTTATATTTTTACAGATTGGAAGTTGACATTCCTGTAGCCCCAAAGGGGTACAATGCTTGATGCAAGAGAAATATGACATTTGGTATACTCAGTCAATTCCTTCAGACAGCCAGGCAGTATTCTGCTTTCAATCACGGCCTATCCTTTATCTAAAACTCAGGTGCTGTTCCTATTATTTAATATCCATCATACTGACTTTATTGACATAGATACCCACTTAAAGACACTGTTGGACACTTAGTGCAAATCAGCAAGCTTCATCAGTCCAAATCAAGATCTGAAACATATACCCATAAAGGTATGGAGAGATTTACTCAGGAAACTCTTGATCTGAGTCCCAGTCACAGCAAAAAATAGAATAACCCAGTTCTCTAATTCACATTTAAGACAATTACTGAAGAGTTCAAATGTGCACGAGGAGTAAACCTCTCCTGTGCTAATGGAACTGCAGGAAGGTAATGCATGCTACCTGCATGTTTTTGACAACAGTCTGATGCAAGTTACTGTGATTCTGACAGGCATCACATCCTGCTGCTTCTTAGTGTTGGTTTGTTTGCTTTCTGAAAAGGAGTCCTACTAAATAAATTTGATTTTTTTCCAAAGTTGTAAATTCAATTATTCAGCAGAATTATCCAACTGACAGCCATCAGAAGTGAAGCACTGGGAGTATTTTCTGAATGAGAAACAGAAGTAGAATTTCTAATTTGTTATGCTGCAGTATTTTTTCTCAGATCTTTGATACAGCATGAAAGAGCTTTAGCTGCCCACTGCACAGCCTTGGCCTTCCTACCTTCATGTTGATTTATCATCAAATGATGCTCATTTGTCATCTAACAATCTCCTTAATGGAAATTAAATGTGGCACTTTTTAAGACAATGATTTATTTTAAACTTAACTTTCCAGATCCCTCCTTTTGGTCACCTTTGGGTAGAAATGAGATCAATATACCTTCCAGATTTGCACCATATGTGCTTGTGTCCAGATCTTCTGCAATGGCAAAGTGAAGAGCAACTCAGTCCCACCTCCTTCCCCTTAGAGAGCTGAAACAGGCCTGAGCTGGGAGCCTTACTCTCCATTTTCATATCATGTAAAAGAGTTTTGCCTGGGGCTTCTACTTTTGCGATCTTTTTTTCTTAGCCCACAGAAAGTCAGATTAAAGAAAAAACCCAACTACTTTTTGAAAAGGGATAATTGGAAAATGTAGGCAAAAAAAACCATTTTCTGTAATATTCTTCCCATACAATTCTTTGGCTCGAATATAAAGTAAAAAAATTTCACAACTTATATTCTGATGGAAGTAAAAGCCTCAACCAAAGAAAAAAAAATCTCACCTCACCTCTTTTTGCAACTTGCAGAGACAGCATTTAGCATTTAGACCTCAGAAACTTTCACAGCGTTTTTCTCTACTCCAAGCTAACTCCTGCTTAATTTTTTTTTTTTTTTTTTTTTTTTTTTTTTTTTTTTTTTTTTTGCTTACACCAAACCAAAATTGAAATAATATCCATTCACACTTTTAGGCAAGTCAATATCCAGAATAATTATTTTTTCTTTAGTAAACAAGCCTAGCAACCTGCAGCCTTACCATGGTGGCCACCAAACAACACAGGTTGGTGAGGTGAATGGGAACAGCCATAAAGGCGGCCTGATTAGAAGGGGAAAATTCCTTAAGAGAAGAAAATATCTACTTGAAAAATACTCTCAGAGGAAATGCCTGCCAGCCTGGGGACTTTGAGAAGCAGAAGCATGCTTGAGAAGTGCTCATCTGGCATCTTTGAAGTACACCTGAGTACCTAAAAATTGGAAACCTCCAGAGATACCATCAATAACTGCAAAGCAAGGAATTGTAACAGTGGCAGTTATCTGAAAAGGTGAACAATAATCTGGAAAAATGGGAAAACATCCTGAGAAAGTATGAATTAGTAGGTGCCATTGGCTGTTCTATCAGCAAGAAGATAAAAGTTTGGAAAAAAAAATTGGTGTGAAAGAACAGAAAACGTTTTCATCTATCATCTGCCCTAGATGAAAACCACCAACTAATATCTATTGGCTGCTCAGACTGGTGGTGCCCTAAGTACTCTCACGTCTCTGTGTTAAAAAAAATTACTTATATTTTTTATCCAAAATGGAGCTGTTTTCTCTCTGACAATTAACTTCCTGTGCTGCACATACTTTTCATTCCCTAAACAGGTTGACTTCTGCACGTGAACTTTCTATGAAATCTTGGACTGTCACTGGAGTGCCTTGCTGACCCTGATTTCCATCTCTGAAATAAGACAGTCTCTGTTACATTGTTGGCTCCCTTTGGGCCCCCTTCTGGGGTTCATATGATTTGTCCTTCCACTTTTGGACAGTTTGTCCCCTTCTAATTTGTTTAATACTCACATTATATGTTCAATAAGTATATCTGCTGTTCTACTGATAAGTTGCTTTACTAATAAAGACTTTTTAGTAACCTGTAACAGTACATACCTACTTGGCTACTGCTGAAATACTGATGGTTACTCTAGTTGTTGCTGTACTATTGGCAGATGTCATACTATTGATTTCTAGTCTTACTGATTGCTGGCATACTAGTAATTGCTGAGAGAAAATTTTTAAACTCAGGAGAAACATGTAGGAGAAGGGAATATAGGTGACCTCACCCCTGACAAATAACAGCTGTTAATTAACCAATATACAGCCTTGCCCCTGATGAGTCACAGCTATAGCCAATAAAGATAAATGTGATAAAAGGCAGTGGGTTAGCTGGTGAGGGGACATCATGAAGAAGAAAGATCTTGGGGAGGGAGAATCTCTCTTGCTGTGAGGTTAGTCTGGGTCTGCAGTTAGAGACTGTTGCTGGAACCTGCAGTCATAGTCTAGCTGGGTAAAAGCCTGCAGTCAGAGTCTGCAAACTAATACCTGCAGTCATAGTTTAGCAGGAAATACCCAGCAGTAAGAGGCTGTAAGGGAAACCTACAGTAGAAGCTTGCTGCAGCCAGGGTCAGTGAATGGTTGGAGTCAGGATGTCTAAGCTGTAAAGAGGAATAAACCAGGACCCTTTTCATGCTGTGATAAACAAGAAGTCTGTGTCTCGGCTCATCTCTGCACTCTAACAAGAGGGCTGCTGCAACAGAAGCATATTCCCTTTATTAAGCATAGGCCTATTTGCTACTGCTGGTTTTTGTGATAATAAGTGGTAAAGTGGAACAAGCTGCTAAAGGGAAATGGTGACGTTACTATCCCTGGAAGTGTTCAAAAAAGCAAGTAGACATGGCACTTTGGGATAGGTTTAGCTGACACTGTGATATTCGGTTAAAGGTTGGACTTGATGATCTTTGATTTTTTCTAGACTTAATGATTCTGTAATTTTATGATCTGTAATAAAGCAGGGAAATCTAGAGGATAAAGTCGCCATGTCTTTATGTATTACAGAATCTTAGAACCCCATGGTTGTGATCTCCACACATCCGCAGGCTAGGGCATGTCATGAGGCATGTCATGAGGAGGAGAAAAATCAGTTTCCTCAAAGAGCTCTGAGCCAGATGTATGGCTGTGCTTGTGAGGTTGGCATTGGTGACGCAGCAGCACCATGGCCAAGAGGGGTCGAGCTGAGATTGAGAAGAAAATGTGGAAACTGGGAGCACAAACACATATGGAAAAGCTATAAACAAAATGACATGAGTCAAAATATGCAGTATTTCTGCATTTGTGAAAGAACTAAACTTGATGAGTTTTGCAGATAATATTGTGAAAATTGTTGAATGCTGCTAGGAAATGATGGCTGGACATAGTGCTTTCTTCCACTACATACGTGCCTTTCATGAAAGAAAATAACAGTTATTTCCATTTGGATTTAACTCTTCTTTTGGTTCTCTTAAATCACTTCTGGTCCAAAACGCATTTATTTACAATGTCAATTTGCTTTTAGTTCTCAGCCCAGTTTTACTGCTCACCTGGTAGTTGTTTATATAGGCAGTTGCTAGTAAATAGGAAATGAATAGTCTTCATCTCAGCACATGAAAAATCAAATCTGCTATCTTGTTGCTGCATTTGAAAGTCTATAGAAAATACAAACATAGAAGAGAATGAGCTTTAGGGCATCTGAGCAAAAGCATTGCTATGAGCTGACAGAGATAAGATGATTCTTTCACTGTCCTCCTCCCAAAAAAAGGTAAAAAAAAAAAGTTCTAACCCGAGTTGCTTGGAAAGGTGTGGTGGTTTTTTTTTGTTGGTTTTTTTTTTGGTTGTTTTTTTTTTTTTTTTTTTTTTTTTGGTTTTTTTGGTTTTTTTGGTTTTTTTTTTTTGTGTGTGGTTTTTTTTTGTGTGTGTGGTTTTTTTTTGTTTTGTTTTTTTCCCCCTCCTAAGTACCCTTTTAATCTTTTTAAATAAAAATCTGGAGGTCTGAAACTTTGACATTGCTCATATGGCCCAAATGTGTTGCTGCAAAAGTGCTCTCCTCTGTTTGCTCCTAGAGCCAGGTTCTTCCCTTATGCACTCTCTCTTCTTTGCAGAGATGCCAGAGCAGAACTGTTGCCACGGTGCATTTCAGGAGACACCGTCATCCAGCAGCTTTGGTGAGGACAGCAAAGGCAGGAGACAGCCAAGGAGTGACTCCCACAAATCATTGGCAACAGTGCCAAATGAATTTTTTCCACATATCTGGCCAAAATGTTTTGGCTTTTGCCATTTAGTCTTTAGAGGGGAGAGAAAAAACCATAAATTTTCCATCTGAAGCAAGTGCTGTCTTGTGAAACCTAATAGAACTTCAAGGGAGTTTTGACAGGGATTTTCCAACCAGTGGTCTGCGAGGATGGAGGATGCAGAGACGATGGTCACACAGGCGGTGTCCCCTCTTGCCCTGGCAGCTAAACAAGAGGGCGCTGTGGAGGTTCTTGGAAGTCTTCACAGCTCCATAGCATTACTCAGGAAGGCCTGACTCCCTTTGCTTTGGAAGCCATGCAGCACTTTCAGTGCCCTGCTCACTAAAGGACCTCAGCAAAGAAATGAAAGGATCCCTCTTGGTGCCTGAAATCTGGAGAACTAAGGGGGGCTCTGCAGGTCAGGAGTTTCTTCATGAAAAAAATCCAATGTTAATATTCAAACCACTTATTATCTTCTTTCATGTGTGTTTTCTTTCTTTTTGAGGTTCTGATTCAGCAGCAATATTCTTCTCACTGCAATTTATAGATAAATATGCCCTTGCTAAGAAGAATACCTCTACAGCAGTGATATATGCCCATGTTGGTAGTTTTATTGCTTTTCCACAGTGCACTGTTTGCAAAAAAGGTGGCTGCTCAGCATTTTTTTTCCCACTCTAATATCTGCAAGATTTTGGTCTTGTCTTCTCTCTTTCACATGCATTAACTTGAGAAATAAGCAGGAACTGTTTCTTAATTCCAGATAAAAAGGATACATAATAATTACTATCTGTGCAGCTTCCTGGGGTGGTGTCCCCATCATGCTCCCCTAATCTAATAAAACTAAAAGAGAGCAAGATCTTATTATTACTATCCACTGGCCACCATATTTGTTCACAATGGCAATTTTTTTCCTTTTAATAGTATGTAGAAGTAAGTCACAAGGAACCCCAATGTCTGTATCTTTGCCCATGTAATCATTCCAGTTCCTCTTGTGCACACACACCCACACCTGTGCACACACAGTTCAAAACATCAACTCTTCTAGAATCTCTTCTAGAGACAGTTTTTATCAGGCAAACAGTCTCTCTTCATGGTCCTTTCCCAGGCCAATTTAGAACACCTCAAGACTTTAATTCAGCTGTCTTTCTTAATTTTTTTAAAAGAAAGACTGAGTTCCTTCTGTAAGTTTCCTAGGTATCATGTACTATATAATTTCCTTGATTTTTTTTTTTTTCTGAATTCTGAAACTTGCTAAATAACAATATTTCAAAAAAGAAAACAGTACCTAATGTGGTAGTGCATAGTGTGCATTCAGGCTGAAAGGGAAATAATTTATTACAAAGGAATTCTGCAAAATAAAGTACTCCTAAGAGGAACATTAAACAACTCCAAAAAGATTAAAAACAACATATGGTATTTTTTCCCTTTCTTCCCCCAATACTAAATCGACCAAACATGTAATTTAGCTTTTTATGATCTGGCATCAGCGAGTGCCAGTTATCATTGTTCAGTTGCCATCACACAGCTCCTTAACAGATTGCAGTACAGCTACAATTAATTAGGAAAGTTTGCTGCTGGCACTGGCACTCCAGGTCTACAGCCCTCCTGGGGAGTATGTGGTCACTCCCCAGTGGAGAGCTCTCAGCTGGCAAAAGTCAGTAGGCTCTGCAGGACCCTTAACACAGATTTTTCCAGAGATTCATTGCATTTAGCACTATGTAATGATAAAACCTCAGTACCAAGGGAGATGTGGAACAAGCTTTTGAGTACAGGAGACAGCTACAAGTGGTGAACTTAACAAAATACAGGAGCTCACTAAGTCTTTTAGCTCTCACCTAAATGCACAGCTGTCATAGAATTGTTTGAGTATCTCACTGGAGCTCCCACTCTGACACCATCCAGCTCCTCCCTGGGGCAATTCAGCAGCTTTCAATGTGACATCTATAGGCCTTAAGGGGGCCCAGCACAGCACCAGCAGAGCTGCAGCTTTGCAGCTTCAATGCTGTGGGATTTTGAACTCCTGTCTATGCAATAAATCTCATTAAAGGAAGCTAAAAATAGAATAACATTATTTCTCCATTTGCTTGACCAGCGAGGGGGAGGCCTGTGCTGGGGACTGGGAGGAGCAGTCTGTGTACGTGTCTGCAAAGCCAAGGAGGTATGTCTTCCAAGACTGATTTTTATTAAGCTGTGTCTCAGTGAGCAAGTTGGTGAACTCTACTTCAAACCCAATAGGGTTTTTTAGCTTCTGCTGACTTATTTTATCAGAGAAAGTAAATATTTTTCAGACTACTAGTGATTTAAAATCTGAGTTTGGCCAAGATAAAGAATTAAAGTTAATTGTCAGAGTATGCAAATTGTATCCTCCTTTATAGTGCTGGTCTTAAAGTAGAGAAGGTTTATGCAGTGGCAATAAATTTTTGCTTAATAAATCCCTGTCTTTATGTATTTACAACAAGAAATGCTGAATACATGAAATATTTTAATTAGAAAATTTCCCTTCTCTGTTGTTTCTTCTATTACACCTTTCTTCATAATGAATGAAGAGGTAAAATCTCCATCACATTTGTAATACTATAGTGATATGCTGTCCTCTGCAGTTTCCAGTGACAGATGTAAAAGTGAAAATGCCTACAGTGCAGTCCCAGTTCAAATGATATGCAACAGTATTTTCCTAAAACTCACTGCCTCCTATTATACTTCTACTACTTTGGCCTTGTTCTTCTGTGATAGTCTGTTCATGTGCCTCTTTCAAAAGCCCTGCAAAGCAGGAAAAGACTAGTGTCTTCACAGATCCTGAATCAGGGAATGAAAGAGGATTGTTTAACTTGATTAAAACTATTAAGTGAGTCAAACTAGAATTAGAAAGAAAATCACAGAACTGACACCTATTATCCACTGTTCCTACATTCTTTCTTACCCTCTCAGTTCAGGGGAATCTTTTCATTCTTGTATTATCTATTCAGAATACTATTTCTTTTTGCAGTGCTACTTTCATGCTCTTCAAGGAACTTGAGCCAAATTGAAAACAATTTCAGAAAAAAAAAAATACATAAAGAAGTAAAACCAGAAAATATGAAAGGGGTCTTCTTTATCCAGGTGCATAAATTTGTGGAGCTTCTTACTTCATCTTCTATCTTTTACTGGAAAATGTTTAAAGACAATAGGAAAAAAAGCACTATAAATCATAGAAGGAAGTAACAGGATTATTTGCTGTAATATTGGAGATGTTTCTGGCAAAACATATTTTATAATGTGCTTTTTAATGAATGTTGTATTCTTAAAATTAAATAAAATGGCATAAGTTAAAATTACATTAATTTTGTTATGAGGAAAATGATAGCTGAATTTAAAAAGGGAAATACCATCTGTATTCCAAGGTGATTACTTACAAGTGTTTTAATACTCATGATTTTGAAAATGCTTATTATTTTCAGATCTGATAACAGAGGGAGCTTCTCCTCACAAGAGAATTTGAGACCTCTGTTGTTTTTTTTCTGGGTGCTATAGTCCAGAGCCAGAGGCAGATTCACATTGGAGAATCTGGACAAGTGCAGCCCAAGCATACAGAAAAGGGAAATATAGGGTCTTTCATAAGCAGTAGAGAGTTTCAAAAGTCTTACAGACTATTAAATATTTCCCTTAAAATTAATTTAAATTACTTGTTTTAATGACATAGCTTGTCAATCCATCCAGCTGCAACCGATCTTCAATGAAGCACAAACAGTGCAGGGAAAGTATTGGTGACAATGTCCCACATAGGTAGTGGAGGATCCTACAAGGAATTGTGTGCTGTTACTGTACTAACAGGGAAGCCTTCATTGGAGATGTGAATGCTGAGCACAGCCTTGGCTGCAGTGACAGTGAGATTGTGGAGTTCAGTAATGGGTGAGGAGGGAGTGGGCAACAAGTAAAATGACAACCATGGACTTCAGGAGAGCTCCTTTCAGCCTCCACAGGGGTCTCCTTGAAAGTGTCTCATGGGGATAAAAGGTCCTTCAGTGAAGAGGGGTCCAAGAGAGCTGGTTGATATTCACAGATGTCTTTCTCTAGGCTCAAGAAAGATGCATCCAGATGAGCAAGTAATTGAACAAAGAGAGAAAGAGACATTTGTGGATGCATAATAAACTCCCGTAATTACTAAAGTGCAAGCAGGAAATACGCAGGAGATGGAACCAGGGTCAGGCCACTTGGAATGAATATAGACAGGTTGTCAGAGTAAGGAGAAATGAGACAAGGAAGGCCAAGGCCCATCTGGAATTAAAACTGGTCAAAGATGTCAAGGACAACAAGAAAAGCTTTTTCAAATAAATCAAAAACAAAAGGAAAACTAAGGATAATGTGGGCCTGTTACTTTGTGGAGGGGGGACCCTGACAACAGAGGATGCAGAGAAGGAGACTTATTGAGTGCTCTCTTTGCACTGGTCTTCACTGACAAGACCAGCCCTCAGGAATATCTGACCCAGGAGACCAGGGTAAACGAGTGTTGGAAGGAAGATTCCCCTTCACCACAGAGGACTGGGTTAGAGAACACTTGATATCCGTAAGTCCATGAGTCCCAATAAGCTTTGCTGTTATGCAAAGTTCCTTAATTTCTTTTTTTTTTTTTTACTTTATGTTTATCATTTGAACTGTGAACAAGCACTGTGTCCTTTCAATCAGAGAACTAATAAACTCCTTCAAGTGGCTCACTAGTTTGCAAAACTACTGCACCCACCTTCCTTCCCTTTCTCTCACCTCAAGTTTTCTCCTGGTTCTTTGGGAAAGGACGGCTTGTGCATTGAAGCAGAAGCCAAATGTAGAGACAGCTCAAGTACTATATAGCATTTCAATACTAGCAATTCAGAATAGCAACTTTTAATGTTAATGCATTTTAACAAAATGCTATGCTTCAGAAGTGAAATTTCACGTTTTCCTCTCTCAGAGTGTTCAGGATGGGATGGGCATCAATGTAGACAATGAAAGAATTTAGGATTGTGAATACTGGATTTTTGAGAAAAAGACAATTATACAACCTTTATTCATGGGACTAGAAAACCCATTTCATCCCTGTGCAGACACTGGCTGATAGGGGTGAGGGTAACAGCACCCAGAGAAAGGAAAGGTACCACAGATTTATCAGATATATCAGCTGCTGTCAGAAGAAATTGCTGTGGCCTGAAGGCAGCACAGACAGTGGTGGCTATAGCCTGAGATCTACAATATTATCTAATTATCTTTTCACAGAATCTGAAGGAGGGGCATTCAATCTTTTGCTGGGACTTTATAAACACCTCCTTTTTATGTACCATATGAAAGCACTCATCAGCACACACCTCTAAGTAACACCTGAAATTTCTTCCTCACAGTCCTCTGTGGTACAGGATAAAAGCATAGCTCGCTCTAACTGCATTTTTAAAAACGTGATTAAGAAAATGAATTGTGCAAATTCTTTGCCTCGTGATTAATATTAAGGAGGAGAAAACTAGTCAAAGCATGTTCTTAATAAGAGAACATTTGTACTAAACCAAAATGTCAAACATTTTCTGGTCAGCTGCATTCTCAGCTTGATGTACTTCCTACTCTCCCACAAGCTCAGCGTCACCTGCTAAGCTCCAGAGTGAAATCAGGCCTACATCTTAAAGGCTTTTTCAAAGGATCCTGGTGCCACTGGGGAGCTACAGTGCGGTAGTGGGAACAGTCAGACCCTGCTGAGGGTGTAAGCACAGTAGGAGGCTGGAGACCATGATTTGGAGGGATCTGAGGGGAAATGCACCTTTTGGATCCACAACTTTGGAAGAAAAATGAAAGTTGGAGAATACAAGTGAAATAAGTACTCACAGATAATGTACAAGACTATTTTTAAGAAGATTTACTCCCCATGGCCATAGGTATTCCTTTCTGCCCTAGGGAAAGCCACCAAGGGGCACAAACCTACAGGAGCTCTGGGCTTCACCAGCACCCCTTGTGCCCAAGGCATCTGGCTCCCTTGGAGCGGTACCATAAAACTGTGGGACCAGAAGAAAAATCTACACTGGAAAAGAAATGTTATGTCAAACAAGGCATCTACATTGACCTACATATTTACAAACTAAGCATCTAACCTCTGCAACTAATTGCGTATACATCAATGACAAAAATTTGAAAAACTTTCATTGGAACATGATCAAAGAGGTCTTCTTTAAAATATAATCCTCACCTGCACAAAGTATTAGTACTGTGGGAAGCATGAGGAAGTGGTAGCCTGAAAAAAAGATTACTCATAGCTGCAAGCAACAGAAAATTGAGGCTTATGAAAACAACTCTTTCATAATCAAAATAATAGTAAGTGATAAGGCAGTGTATCCTCTAGTGTGGAAACTAAGGAGCTGTTTTCATATAAAGATACTTGGCTTATTAAGTTAACTGAGAAGGTCACAGAGAAGCAGAATGATGCTCCCAAGAAACAAAACCCCAACAGTTTTTCCTTATTATTATATCTATATTCCACACCGTGAGTAGGCACCAAGATGTTGTTACAACTATATATTAGATTAGTTGCAATGATTTCATTGAAACTGTCTGCTCTGCCTGGCCTTTCTCTCTCTTCAATTCAGACACAAAACTGGAAAAGACAGCTGCAGTATTCTGTCTGTTTTACAGTCTACTGCAAGAAAAGAAAAACACCTAAGCTCTGGGATCCAGGTGACTCTGGGTCAGGTCTTGAAAGGCAAAGGTGGAAAGGCATTTCTGCAGGACCATATTTACCCACACTTTGTGGGGAATCTGTTGATTTACAGTGGGCATCTCAACTGCAACTCACAGACAGAGTTTACAGAGTTTACAGAGCTACTCAAATGAAGGAATCCTAAGCCCCTACAGCCCCTCTTAGTTTCATCCCATGGATCTGAGTTGTTTCATGCTTCCTCCTATGTTTTGGAAAAGCCCAAATGATGAGGTCAGGGCCATTTGGATCTCAATTTTGATTCAGATTTATCTCCTTTTACTGACATCTGTTTTAATCTTTAATGAGGCAAAGTGTATTGCGAGATTTGGAAGAGAACCAAGAAAGAGCGGGGTTTGATTTTCAGTTCATTTAAACACCAGACGGTCAAGAAACATCATCCTTCCAGCTAATTGAAGTCTGACTGCAGATTGCTGCTAATCTGGGCCTGAGTTTGTGAGCTGTATTGTGGTCCTGTGCCACCAATCTGCATGCAGCAGCCACACCGTGCCACATGACTGAGAGATAGGACTTCAAAAGAGGGGGTGCAAAAGTAGTTTAAGCAGGGAGCCTTAAGCTAAAGCTTGAGCAAAAGTAGGTTGGAGTTTGAATTGAAATCAGTTTATTGAAATCTAAGCTGAAGTCTAAGTTGAAGTTAGAGTAAAAAGGAGTTGAATTCAGATAGTATTCTTACAGTACAATGTTATATACTTGTTACAGCTCCAATAAGCCACAGCTACATCTTTAAGTAAGAATTTTCATTAAGTAAGAATGAAATGGAGGGTCACAAGCAAAACAGATAATAGGAATACTTCAGTAGAACAAACAGGAAAAGAAAAACTGTTGAAGTTGCAGGGCCAGAATACTGCAAATGGAAACTTTCTCTAGTCAAAGCTTTAAGCATCTTACAAAACAACTGTAGAATAAAAATTCCTTTACAAAGGGCACGGACCTCTTGGATTCTCTGTTTATCTGGAAGGGCATATCTCCATGCTGCTGGCAGGTGTGGCTTTGATTTATTCTAGCAGCACGTGTGCTACCGTTACCTGAGCTGAGATGGAGACCAGGAACAGACCTGCCACAGCAACAAGAAAATTAATGTGACTTTATTTACCTGTCCAAAACCCGAAGCAAACACTGTGCAAAAAGACCCCAAGTTCAGCAAATTAGGGTGATATATGCTCCTCTTTCTAAGTAACATTAACTGTGTTGAATGCATGAGGCTCTCATTTTAAAAAAATCTTGATTTCCTGCTCAGAAGTTGCCACAGCATTATGACAATCAAAAGAAATAAGATGTCTCATATGGTAATTAATGCAATGAGCCTGGTGAATTCATCATGATTGCTGTAAATGTCATTCCTTGGGTCCACAGTTTGTTCTCATCATGTTTTTAATTTCTTTTATTTTTGTTTTTTTCAATGCTGATATCTTCACACTTGGTATGAATAAATAGAAAAGACATCATTGTTCGGAAGCTGCTGTGGAGTTGACAAATCCCTGGGACACCTTTAACACCAGAATGATAATTTTAAACTGGAATCTGAGAAGACTATGGCCTGGCTGAAATTTAAATAAGGTAGAACCAATACCACATTACTTCTGCAAAAAGAAAACACCTTGTTATTGCATTTAAGGCTCATTAATATATATGTGGCAGAAATCTAATAAAATGTACTTAAGAGAATCTGGATTTGTTGGTCTGGAGAGGTGAAGAAATCAGCTGGGCATTCATGAAGCAGCAAACTGAGACAGAGATGAAGCATTAATAATGTTTTTGTTCTGGTGAAAGGTAAATATTCTGTAGGAGGAGTCGGCAGGGTGCTCTGGGAAGGCTGTGCAGGGGCTCGACCCTTCTTGACTGTACTGCTCTTCTTTATCTGTGCTGCATGGAAGATACTATTTAGCCTATAGGCAAGTTTATAATGCTGTTCAGCTCAGCCTGACAGCACAGAGGACACTGTAACTCTATTAACAGTACTCTTTGCTTCTATTTTTTCTTTCTTTCTTTCTGGCCACAGTTAACTGCTGTCTCCATTTCCTCCTTGGGTTATTGCTAGAATTAACCTCTCCAAGGAATTCAACTACAGAGCTCAAACTTACTGGCTGCTGCCTCAATGGCAATGTGACAGACATTTGAATAAACATATAGACATGTAGACATTAAGTGATAGAATTTTGTAAGTTTATTTTAGTCCCTTAAATAATTTTTAGCCCAGCTTGACCTATTATGCCTGGCCAGTAATACCAGTTTAATAATTATTTAATTCTCTGGAAAAGAAAGGCCAAGAATTATTTAATTTTAATGATCTCTTTAGGTACAATATGTATTATATTTTACAAGAAACTGTATCTATGGTCATCTCCTGGAACAAACCCAAAGCCATTGCATTTTATACATTGTATGAGATTATTGCCAGAAATAGAGCTGAAGCTGTTCTGATGTCCTTTGCCCAGGCAAAGAATGGCTGTCAGGGAATGTGGTGGTATCTCCAGCTCCTGCCTCTGCTGTTTTTCAGCCTCTGGTCTTCCCCAAGAAAGAGAAGTGGAATGGGAGGAAGAATGCTCTCCATGCCTTACTTGGGAGCCATGTGGAAAGTTTCTGATGGGAAGCTGGTTGGCAGCAAGAAAAGTTTATGGACCAAGTATGTGAGTCAGCAGAGATGCTGGGTAAGTCTAAAAATGTCTGGGCAAAATATGCAAGCCAAAGTACATATACAGAGGAGAGAGAATGTAGGGCAGTGAGTGGATAAATAGTAGAAGAATGAAGTAGCTGCATAAACATTACTGGAAAATTTCAGACTGGTACAGAAAGGGCTGTGAGGCCATTTAGATAATTGAAGGCTTCTACAGATGTACTGGGGTCTTCAACTCCCACGAGATGGAGGAAGCAGTTCAACAGGTCACTGATGGGCAACTGAAATGCCCTCCTAATATGAGCTGGCTGTTCCAGCTGCTCTTCCAGAAAGGCAAGGGTCACATCTGCTGGCCTCTTAATGTTGGGGCTACCCTAAGGCTCTTCAAATGCTTTGAAATGACAGCTATAGGTAACAGAATAAAGCTTTTAACCAGCAGAGCAGTGAAGCATTTCTTAGTTCATGGTATACAGCTGGGCTTCAGCTAGGCTATGTTTTTTTAAGCAAAATGGGATATACCATGGGGTCTCTCATGCATCCCACATGAGATCTGCCAGCCTTATGAAACTGATGGGTGTCTGTGGTACCTCTAGTGACTCCAACTCCCTAGGCATCTGGATTTCATTTCCCATGGCTGGTGAGCTTTAGGCGCCACCGACACCTTTGACCTGCCTTCTTTATTATGCTCAGAGCTTAAAGACCTATAGATTTAAAGACATTCAACTTCAGGTTTGCCATTTTTGAACTGAACAGCATCCCAGGTGTTTACCTGACCAGAGGCAAATGCTGAAAGACCCCTTAGAGCTACCCACTCACTCAAGAGAAAAGAGAGTTTTATCAAATGTTATCAACAATTTGAGAAAGATTGTATTGGCTAGATTGGATGGGGTTTTGTCTTAAAATATTTCTTGTAGTTGAGCAGCCTGTTAAAAAAAAAAAAAAAGGCAGTAACAATTGAATCTGTAACAGAACCTATAGTTTTCTCTGCCCTGAGACATTGGATGGTTTATTTCAAGAATTTTTCAAAGAAGCCTATCAAAGGAGAAATACTATTTTTTTAAAGCTATTTGCTATTGCTTTTATGATTTGAAGAGCTGTCTGGAAAATTTCACCAAATTAAACTGGAAACTAAATAGTACATCAATTTTCAGTACATTTTCTCGGTTCTTGGAATGGTTATAATTATTCCTTCAGAGACAGCTCCTAGGGACCAAAATCTACTGCCTGTGTACAAAATTAGGCAAACAGTCTCAATCTCCAGAAATTTACAACCTGACTAAAATCCTAATCCAGAAACCCATTTACTCACTCGTTTTACAGTAAGTGTTTAAACAGCCAGGGCCTCTTAAAATCATCCTTCAACAGATGAGCTGTGTGAATATAAAATATGCTTGTCACTTTCTGAGTTTTGCCAGAATTTCCATAACTTATATAGACACAGAGCTTAGGAACATGAGAGTTGAAATTCCAAGCAGCATTTTTATACATACACGCATATACATATCCTCTGTGTGTGTGTGCATAGTATATGTATAGATCTGGTATAAATATGCATTCATGTATGGATGTGTATCCAATCGCAAAGCTTGCACTACTGCTGGGAATCTTAGTCACTGCTGTAAACTGGAAAGGTCACTTGAGCTGTATGAATTCAGAGAACTTGCTCTGGGGAGAGAGACTGGAAGTGTCAGCCCATATAGCTGTCCAAGTATGGGAAAATAATTCCAGAATATTTGTTTTTAATAGGGATGAGCCTGAAGAGCAAAACATGGAGCCAAAGTATCCCAAATGCAGCAGAGTTTGAAAGTGAGTTATAAATTGATTTCTCAACAGAGAACCATCATTTGCCATTTCGAAGGACAGTCAAATCAGCAGTGTCCAGTCATAAATACAGCGTAGGAGCCATCAGTCTTTCATCCCCAATAAGGTCATTCATTAAAATACTTGACAAAACTGTGCTACATGCCTCTCTTTTGCATTGCTCTTACTGACTCAGAAAGCTACAAGGGTCAGATGAGTGTACAGAGAACAGCAGCGTTTGAATTTTTGAATTCTTTTCTGGATGACCCTTCTTCCTTCTCTCCCACGTCAATGTGTACATGAGTTTTCCTCCATATTTGATGACTCTTTCAGGTCCTCATTAAATTTACACCAGTTACACAGGACTGCAGATTGAATCACAGATCTCCACCTTTTGTGTCAGGGACTCTCGGCTACATTTGACCCAAGCGATGACATTTGTACAATATGTTAGTGAGCCATGATTACAGGAGCCTCTGCTCACCCATCCCTACCCAATGCCAGCTGTATGGCCTAAGAGGGGAGGAGATCAAAGGGAAATATATTTTCACTTTGGGAAGAGTATTGCAGGTGTCTGGAGGTTCCCTCCACTGTCTGATGGAGTACAGGAGAAGTAGCAAAGTGAGCAGTGTTCTGTTGACTGCCTGCCCCTAAATAGTGTTATCACAGACTGATGTTGGAGGGGGCACTGAGTGTGTAGTTTAACTTTAGTCGACATTTAATGCTCCAGGGCATTTACCTGCTGAGGGATAATCAGGGTAGTTGTAATGTGCTTATTACTAGGCACTGAATGCAGTACAGTAAGCTCCTTTTAGGAATATTTGTTCTATTTTCTTCTTGTATTTTGTTTCCAGTTCCTCAAGACGTAGTGGTTGCTCTTGGCAACATGCTCCAGATTCTTCCCAAAATTTACGAAGACAAAATGGCACATTTGAGGATAAGCCAGTTTGGAAATTAAACAAACAATCTCCTTCCATTCAGTGGCATCATCAGAGCCATAGTAGTTGGCAGTTTCCTGAGATTACTGTCATCTATTACCAAAGCTACTGGGCCTTTCAGCAAAAATCCAGCATGCCCCAATCCCAAGACAACTCATCTCTTAGCACATTCTGGGATGTGCACAGTCCTGTACTTCATCAAAATACTTGATGAAATTATCCTCTTTGAAGTTAACCCTAATGAAAAAAAAAAATCCACAACATTTTTTAAATCTATTTTATCTTCATTCCAGACTAATTTGAAATCTGTTACCACATACTTCAAAAAATATTTTAAATTAATATCAGCTCTATAGCAGCCATGACAGAAATTTTTATCTAACATTCCTGAGTGGATGACCCACAACTGAATAATATTTCTGTGGCCCCCAGGTAGTTTAATAAAAATAGGAAAGCAAAATAGGCACAAAACTTCACAATGAGGAAAAAAAAAACAGTGAGAAAGATGAAGGAAAAAATTGATTTATTCTAAATAAATTCTTAACTCCATCTGCACAGTATCTAATTACACAAAAAAAAGAAAATCAAACCCTTTAAACATCAGTATTTTCAGGCAATTGACACATCTTGGCACTAACATGATCATGTTACAATGAAATAGAGTATTTAAGTCCGAAAAACCTTGACTGCAAAACCAGATTTTCCTGAAGATCAATGAATGTAGAAGAAAAGAAATATTATTTTCTTACAGACTGAAGTACCAATTAGGCAGAACTATATGCAAAATATGCCACAGAAAACATGTCACTTAAATGTAAGTTGCTGAAAAGAAAAATCATTTGGAGAAAGCAATGTGATAAAGAAATTATTTGAAACAAGATTCCACCAATTCAAGTTAATAAGGGGTTAACTCCTGGTTTAGTTTTTTTAAAGAAATTTTACAAACAGTGTTGGCTTGAAAAAAGGCACATACTCACAGGGCCAGTTACAGACATTTGTACTTGTCAAGAAGGAAATGGAAACTTTCCTAGTAAAAGATGTACAGTGATGGGGCTAATGTTCCGATTTTGACCTTGTATGTTAAGATTAAAGTGTATGGTGGCACGGCCAATTGTTTAGTTTTTGCCAGCAGTACGGTGCATCTTTGCTCTCTTGATTTTGAAGTCTATTATTTTTTTAACCCCTTTTATTTTAAGAGGGATCTGAGTGCTTTTGTTATAGAGCAGGCATGAGTGAATTTATCACAGGTCAACTTGCCAGAAGTTTTACCAGCCTGCCTGCTCAGAGCTTGACCAACCAGACAGGGATTAAGTAAGAATTAATTAATTAACTATTTTATCCTCAATTTCTTCATAATTCAGATGGAGGTTTATAAATAGAATCAGATTACTAAAAACCAGCTGTTATTTAAGTGAATGAAGTTAAATGAATACCCTAAATTTTACTTTAAAGAAAGATAGTTTTCCTAGCCCCATATCTGAACCAATTAAAATTCCATATTTGCAGTTTAAAGCTGACAAATAAGCAAGAGGGGAAATAATGTCCAAACAAAAACTGGGCTCCAAGAGAGTTTAGGGTGAAGTTCCCAAAAGCATTTCCCCATTACCTACTGGGGATGTTACCACTTCTCTAGGAATAGTGACATTGAGTGTTTCTGAACCCTCAGAGATGTCCTTCTCATCTCAGGTGGGCTGTGTCCTGTGAGGTGTCACAGCAGTTCACACCACAGGGATAGATATGTCAAAGCTTGTTGCCTTCACTGTTGTAATAGAGTTTCTAGTGGTTAAGCCACCTAGCCTGGCTGTGGGTGTAACACATCAGCCCAGTCTGGTTCATGGGCTGCTTTGCTCTTTGCTAGCTGACTATAAGACAGGAGCATGGCTTCCCAGAGCCAGCTGCTCTGCCTGTTACCTGTTCAAGGGGATGTTTGAGCTCTGCTCCCAGCCTTTCCCAGGGCAGGGCAGCATGGCCACAGATACAGCTGGAAGACATTTGGAGTGCTTCGCTTTGCTGCACTGGGACCCCATGGGAGCATACTGCATTACCATGATTCCTTCCTGCAGAACCTCCCCTGCCTCCTCAGAGTACTGAGCATTCTTGCCCAGATTAAAGTATCAGATTCACGATAACATTTGAACTCGAACTGCTGACCCAAGTTAAAACCGAACAACCTGCTGTTCACATTTGAAAACAGGTTAGTGAACTTAAGATTAAGAAGATACCTTTTTTCCTATACTAATAAGGGCGTATTTCCAAAGATGCTCAATTGTTTTGTCAGCTTGTTTTGTGGTGTGGTCTTACCAGGTTTTATGTACTTAACACCAGTCAGCTCCTTTTCCACCCAAAAGCAAATGAGGAAGGCCATTTCTGTAACAACTGAGTGTACATTTGTGTGAGATGTTTTAGTAATAGTAGCCTTGGAAGGTAAGGGCAACATGCCTGGTTCTGTTTACAGAAGAGGCTGAGGATGTTACATATATTTACATATCATTATTGTAATAGGGAAGCATAACTTTCCATACCTCTGAGCATTTCTCTTGCATCCAAAATCTGAAGAAGAAACAGATCAAATGAGGAGTCTGTCAAAAAAAAAAAGAGGTCTGATAAAAAGGACATATAAACTGAAGGCAAGATATGACCAAAAACCCAGGGGTGGCTAAAAAAAAGCTTATTTAAAATTATATCCATAGTTGTAACAGTTCCCCTTGTTTGTGTATCCGGTTCTAGAGGAGATATTGTTATGAAATTAAGGTGAACATATTACGCTGTTCCAAACCATCATCTTAATATTTTTTAATACAATGTGAACTTCTGAAGTTTCATACCATAAGAGAATCAGATATCAGGAAAAAAAGTAAATTAGTTCAAGCTTGGCTGTAAATACCCCATCTCCCTTTCCCCAATTCAAGAACATGTAAATTAATCACAAAGGAATCTCCTCTGAAACTGCTCTTGCTGGAGAGGGGGACAGGCAGTAACAAAAGCTCTGCTCCTCCAGCTGGAAGACATTGGGATGCAAGGGGAACACAGAACTGGTCTAAGGCAGGACGGTTGGCTGGGGGAGCAATTACTGGACACTGCCAGTGCAGTGGACAGTGACAGCTGTTTTAAAAACATGGAGAGGAATGTATAGGACATGGATAAGAAACATCAGAGTAACAAGAACTGACTTATATCTGTAATTGGTCTTACTTATTAATGCAAACATTGGTCATATTGCAGGAGGAAATGCTCTAAGGTCTGGCCTCAAGTTCTCAGTGTCAAAGTTAATGGTTTGACAACAACACTTTAACATCCAACCTTAATTGCAAATATGTACTTTCACCAGGTCCCAATAGCAATTAAAGGGAGGGGATTAAGTTCAGTCTCTCTGAGGGCCCTTTTCCAAGAGTTTCTGAGCTGAAACCTCCTCATCTCTACTGGCAGAGGGTTCCTTCTCAACCCCTGGGAACAACTGCAAAAGGAGCAGACAGAAAAGGTTCATGACAGCCCTAACCATATTTATGGGCAATGAAACATGCAAAACCCAGCTGGCATGTCAGGACGGTGATCAGCAGCTCAGTTAAAAGTATTAGTTATTGAGTTTGGTGAGGTCCAGGAGGCTTAGTCACGCAGCAGCTTAGTCAGCTCTGAGTCGCTCCAGCCCGTCCCAGACCCAGAGGGATCAGGATCATTATGTGGAGAAATTCAGAGCCTGCACAATGGTCTCCTCTCACTGAAAGTCTCAGTCATATTTATTGTCCCACCTGTATGCTCCATCCAGCACCTAGGTGGTAAGGATTACTAGGGTAAGTGACAGACATCCAGGCCTATTTTCCCACATAGCTTATGAGTATAAACAACTGAAAATGGAAAGTTTTCAATTGAAATAAAAATATACCACATGCCATGGTGAGCCACACTTACATTTGACCAAACATTCCTTCTTGTGATTGAAGCGTACCATTATCACATAGACACGAGTTTCTCAACAAACAGTCTGTTCCTTTTGGAAAGGATACTGTAACTTTCCGAATACATCTACAACTACTTCCTCAAAAAGTCAATCCATCGCCATGGGTCTGTTGGCTGTTTCAAAACGGCTGCTGTGGCATAAGCTCACATCTTTCCACAGCCATACAAATTACTGAGTAGCTTATTAAGCTTAAAATAGGATCCAGAGTAATTTGGAGAGCATGTGAGCTTGCTTCAATACACAGAATGTAACTGCACTGTTGACTGATTGACACTTTTCTACAAGCCTTTGTTTTTCAGAAAGTACAAACGTGTTTCTACAAATGCAGTGGAGGGGGATTAGCTCTGATATCCACTACTGCGGCCTTTTGTCTTTCAGCCCTTCCACGGAGTAATAAACAGAGCTGTCACTGTTTTGTTAGCTACATTTCTCTCTCTGCTTTTACGTATATAAATCCCTAATCTCGTATGTAAAAGCAGTGGTACACAGTAGGCAAAAATTTTCTTTAGAGACGCCTTATGGAAGGTTTGGATTACAGCCCGGCTAGAACATTTAATAACAGCAGCAGCATTCCCAAATTCCTTCTTCAGAGTTTGCACAACCAGTAAACGAAGCTTTAAAGTCACACTGAAAATTGATACAATTTGTTTGTTGATATAGTTACCGTCATCTGCAGTTGTATAATTTATTATCACCTACTGCTGTTGGGGATAATAAAAGAGTGAGTGGGTTTTGAGATGTCAGTAAAACATGAGCACAAAATCTCCACTGGAAATACTGAGTCACTTAATAAACATGTAGACCACAAATTCATTGTACATTATTCATTACGCAGGTTACAGATGGGCCTGAAATAGAGGAGTCTGCTTGTGTGCACATCTGCTCAAGCAGGGAGGAAGGGAGTCCAGCTCTGGATGTCACTTCAGCCCATCTCCAAAGGCAGAGGCCAGAGGGAAAGCGTGGATACAACAGAGTGAACTGGAGCCACCTCCAGGTCCATCAGCATGCAGTTTTATAGGTTTTGGGTAATATCCAATGTAAATATTGTTAAAGATGTTGTTGAAGAACTAGTGATCAGGGGTGTCTATATTCTTATAAGCAGCAGATAAGACATTGGAGACACCACAGCTTCTTTTTGACTCTGACACATAGCATGTGCTCTGTCTTAGTCATGTACATGTGCCAGTGCAATACAAGTTGACCAAACGTCTGGTGGAACCATTATCTGATCCTCAGCTCCAAGGGACTGATCCTGCCCCGAAGGTAGAGCCTATGCAGCACTTGCTCATATTCCAAGAGTCGGACCAGAAGTTAGAACTGGTAAGTTCAGCATTCATTTTAGACCCCTGGAAGGAGAGGAGCATCTGCAGAGAAATGGAGGGGATGTAAGCACACTTGTGGGTGCACAGCTGCAGGGAGCAGGGACAAGCTGGCCTTAGAAAGTGGCTCTGAAGCAGGTTCTGCCTCAGAGCTTTAGCCAGACAAACAAGAGCAATGCTTCTTCTTTACCTGGTGCACTTGCCTAACCCAAAACTAGCAGCACAACCTGTCTTTCCCAGGCTGAAAACTTGCTCACCTGCTTGGGGGCGGGGGAAGAAACCAAACCTTTGAAGATTATATGTAGCTGTGCCAACTGGTGACACCTGTCATAACATGAATAAACTACTAGGAGTTTGCATTTGCCATTTGAAGTGCACTTTGTAGCAGAAATACAAGGAAATTGGTGTTCAGTGTAAGCCCAAATGTTAATCCTGTGTGTGTTTGGAATGGGGGAGGGAATAGGAGAAATTGTGGGAGTTCTATTCTAAGTAATCCCCACAGTTTTTTTGATTTTTTTCAGCCATGGACCATTCTAAGTTGTGGCTCCTGTAAGATAAGTAATCATATGCAGGTTTAGCCATCATGACAGAACTGCCAGACCTCAGCAGAATTCCCCCAGACTGAAGCACTAACTTGCTTTTTCATAGTTTTGTTGCTGTATTTAAAAAAAGGCCAATTATCTATGATTTCTAGGAAAATTTCTGCAGTCACATTTTTGTTTATTGCATAAGCCTTTAGATGTATCTCAGTCATTAAATGTCTTTTATTGGTGTTTTTTTTTTTTGTTTTTGTTTTTGTTTTTGTTTTTGTTTTTGGTGTTTTTTTTTTTTTTTGTTTTGTTTTTTTTTTTTTTTTTGCAAATGGTTGTGCAGCACTGCAGTACAAATGTCTAGAAAGGCTGTAATTTCTTTGGATCATCATAACTCTGTTGGAATAAAATGGGCAAAATGCTTAATAGCAACCTTAAGACTATTTTTTGCAGTCGTGGTTTGACATTTAGATGAATGCTAACCTGCTAACCCAGCTTACAAACATGAGGGCATTCAAGCTCATGTACCAAGGCATGGCCATGCACTCCATCTGCAATTCCTTTGTGCAGCTGTCAGGGTGCCTACAAAATGCCAGTCAAAAAGACAGGACCAACATCTTATCCAGAAATCACATTACAGGCATTTATATTTTCTGTGCATTTCATACTCTTCCCCACTCCTTGAAAAGCCACTGTACTCACTTGCAGTTGACAACACATCCATCCAAATTCAATCCTACAGCAGTTTCCTAGGTAACTGGCATAGAAAACCTCTACACAGCAGAACAAGCCAAAATACCCGTTAGCATTTCCACTTCTTTTCAATTCTTTTGAAACACGAAAAGATACAAAAAACCCACCACAAAAGCATTTAAAAAACCCAAACCCAAAATTAAACCAAACCAACCAACAACAAGAAAGCCAATGGGAAAGTAAGTTCAGCCACTCTGTTTAACCTTCATTCAGGGAATTCTGCATCTGCCAAAAATTAGCTCAGATCTGGAGACAAGACCAATTTAACGTCTGAAATTATTTCTCAAGGCTTGGAACTTTTTGGGTTATCTTCACTGATCACAAAGATCTTTCTAGGCTCTGACTCACACCAGTAATGTGGACAGATACTTCTGAATCATGCTGGGAGCTAACGATTTGTGTCTCTGATCTAGCCCCTCTTACTGTAGCCAGTTTCCAGTGGGACTCTACAAGGGCTGCAAGGCAAGGACCATTAACTCCAGCCTATTAGCATACTTCCAAGGAGGTGTTTCCTCAGATTGCCTTGCAACATCCTTCGGTTCAATACTCCCCTGGGGTCGTGCCAGCTCTCACCTCTAGTGATCTGCCCATGGCTGCAGCTCACTTTCCAAGGGTTCCTCTATCCACCTCAACAGAGAGACTCTGCAGTTCCCACTCTAAGACTTAGGTCTAGAGACTCAAGAAGAGGAACAGAAATGAGGGAAGGAGCAGAGGACAGCGCATCTGGTTTGGCAGTGCAGCTGTGGTTGTGGCAGCTGTGGTGCGACAGAATGTATTTCCTTGTTTTGTGTGCAAGAAAAAGCAAATTCTTGCCCTTGCCTAACGTGTTGCATTTAAGGACTGGGAGAAAAAGCTGCAGCCTGAAGCCATGGGATCACAGAAGAGATTGGGCTGCAAAGCTACACTGACGGCCCTTCCTAGCAGTAGCATGCACACACACACACAGGGCTGAGCCCTACAAAAAAGGTAATTAAGGTGAGGGGGAAACCTGGGAGTGGCTGGCATAAAATACCCTAAAGGGGAGGAGTGGGCTTAGGAATGTGCATCTGAAGGGCTTGGTCTGGTGTCAACTTTTGAGAACAAGTCCTGCTGATTCTTGCTCACATACCCAGGTGAAGCCAACTCGGCAGGCTTTCACCAGCCCCATTCACAAGGAAGTAAGAGCTTCACAACTGGAGGCTGTAGCTTCCAGGCAAGGCCCTCCCTTCCCTACCTGCGATTGCGATAGCCTGCTGAAGGGCAGCATGTGCACATCAGACTGGAGCATGGTTCAAAAGAAGTAAGTGTTGCCTGCAGCTGTCCTCACTTCAGAGCATGTTGTAGCAGGTTGAAGGCTGCTGTAAGCTGTGCCAATCACTAATTAGAGAAGTTTTTCTAGCAACCAAGCATTGCCAGGACATAAGGATACACTAGTCATGTCCCCTGGAATTGCCTCTTTTCCTGGAGTTTGGGGGAAAAATTCCAAGGACACTTTCTGTTGATCTCCTGTGTCTTACACAGGAGAGGGGAGCTTCAAGAAGATGAAAATGCAGGGTTAACTGTATGAAGTTTTGTTCTGTGACCTGGTGCAACACTGACACTGAGTCCAGCTACCCTGTCACACCAGCTATTTTGCGAACTGGTAGGTTTTACAATTGCAGACTTTTATGCTTGGGATCTTCCAGAGCATAACAAGTAAGCATTTCTCTCATTGTTATCTAACAACACCGTTGCTGAACCTAAACAAGCCGGGGGGGGGGGGGGGGGGGGGGGGGGGAGGGGTGGTGTAGCAAAATATGGTCCCTGCTCACTCTCAGTGTTATACCAAGTAGAGCATCATCCTTTTAGTTATGCTCCCTTTTTAGATTCCTAACAGCTGGATTAGAGTCCTAAGCCAGGGTCCTGTGTTGTTACCCCACTGAGATTTGTGTAGAGAAGCTCTAGCCCTGGCCTTAGGGCTTGGCCCTTGCACATTTGCACCGTCTGATGGCCTTCAGGTGAACTGTAAGGTTCTCTGTGCCAGGTCAGACTGAGCCCAAATCCCAGAATTCAGTTTTTACTGTTTGAGGATGTTGGTGAGCTGAAGGCATGTAGACTTCAATCCCTTAATTTGGCAATTTAAAGGCCACACTAAATTATATGATACCACACAAAACAGTCCTGTGCAGTTCCCTGCTTTAGGTCCTTCATGATGCTGAGTGCTTTTTTATGGCTTAGGTCAAACTAGACCTTGCTTCCCCAAATCCAGCCTGCTGTTTTGTCCCCTCTGACTGAGCAAAATCTTTGGTTTTATGCTCTTGTTGACTTAGCTTTCTTAGATAGCATCTAGATAAGCAGTACCTGAGTTTTCAAACTGTTTTGGTTGTCAGGACTAATATCTTGTTTTTTCTCTCCTTAAAGAGGTTATCACTAAAGTTTAATAATTTTCCAGCGCAAGGTTTCACTGGTCACAAGAAATTCTCCTGCTCTATCTGACCTGCAGCTTAATTGGAAAGTTACGAAGGTGTAGCAAAGGTACAGCACAGTCTAACAATAAAATGAGCACTTGGAAAACAAAATGAGCCTTGTCACCGAACGACTCAGTAGCCTGACATTAATCTGTCAGAGCAGCCAGTGCTAATAATGCAGGAATGGGGAAAAATGTGCTTTTTAAACACTCCTTAGAGGAACTACATTGATTTAAGTGAGTTCATAATCAGAGAACAGGGTGGACTGTTAAATAACCATTATTTCTATGTATGCTTTATGAATTTCCCTTCAGAACTTTCGCCTGTTTTGAGAGCTTTTACGTGTAACCAGCACACAGGCACAGCCAGTGATCACACACCCGGTTCCACTGCACACGCAGGGAACATCCGACACTTGGGAAAAAAAAAAAAACCAACCATACAGCTGCTTTTTTTCCTTTTCTCTCCCATAAAAAGCGCCTGACAAAGGCAGAGGCCCGTAGCCCGCATTCCCGCCGGGGCCCGCGCAGGGGCGAGGGGCGGCCCAGGCCCGGCCCCGCACGGTGCTGCGGCGCCCCCCGGCGGCCACGGGCGGAGCGGCGAGCGGGGCCGCGCCGGCCGAGAGGGGCCGTGGGGTGCCCTGAGGTGCTGTGGGGTGCCGTGAGGTGCCGTGGGGTGCCCTGAGGTGCCGTGGGGTGCCGAGAGATGCCCTGAGGTGCCGTGGGGTGCCCTGAGGTGCCGTGCGGTGCCCTGAGGCGCCGTGAGGTGCCCTGAGGCACCGTGTGGTGCCCTGAGGCGCCGTGTGGTGCCGGGGCCGCCGCCCGCCCCCACCGCGTGTCGCTCACCCCCGGTACGTGTGTGGCGGCTTTTTGGCCTTTTCCGCTGGTCGCAGCCAAGCGCTTCCTTCCAAGTGCGTTTCCCCGGGCAGATTTACGTCTCTACGTGACTAACAGTACTTGCAAGGCCTGGGCTGGGCAGCCCGCGGCGGCGAGTTTTCCATCCCGCTGCCCCTCAGCTCCCCCTGGGCCACCCGGCCTGTTTATAGCCCAGAGCTCTGCTCTGCGGCTGCACTGCTGAAGCCGGCGGACTTCTAGACGATGCCAGCTTTTGCTCTTACTTGCTAGGGCATTCGCATTATAAAAAAGGAGGTGGCTCATCCACGGCGAGCCAGGCGATGTCCTCCAGTCAGACAGAGGCTGTCACCTCTGCCGTTGTGCACGGATCGCTGCCTCATTGAAAGGCAGACGGAAGCCCTGTGCTTTGCATAGCTGGAATGGCCGGCTGGCATCCTGCTTTTCCCTCCTGCGTGTTGTCACCAGAAGAGTCTTGCCGCACTGTGTGCACTGTGTGTGTCAGGCACCTTTTGTCACAAAAGCACTTTGGGTTCAGTCTCATTGAAATCAGTGGCCAAGTTCTATGTTCTACAGCACAGACAAGGCAAACAGAGTCCATAAAAATGCACAGTGTGCATGAGATACACGAGGGGGGGATATTGTGGTATTAAACCAGCCACAAGACCAGCCATGTACAAACGGAAGAGCAGTCCCAGAGAGGTGAGGTATTCAACAGTCCTCCTCTGACTTCCTCCATTCACTTTCACTCTCTGAAGAGTAAGTGTTGTCAAATCCTACAGGTATTCTTTGGAGACGAAAAGATTCAGCTCTGAGCTGGTATCACACAAAAAAAAATGATGAGAGAACAAGACTAAGATGAGTGCTGGTGTTGTGAGGGTGTGGGGGAGATACCCACCTGAAGAACAAAGAGAAGGTTAAGCCCTGCCATGGAGACACCTCACTCTCCTCCTTTACATTTTGGGGTTTATTTTACGGAAGTATGATTTAAGAATGGCACAACAGACATCTAACAAAGAAGCCCACATGTATAGTGGAGCTGAAGGATTATATGGATAGCACAGGAGCAACGTCTGATGCAGCTGGAATTTAATTCTGTTTTGAACTCTCTTTCTCAAAAGAAATTTTGATATCTTTCTTCCCTCTGTCTTTTCATGCACATGTTGAATAAAAAAGGCCTGAGGGTTGCATTATTTGTGCTTTAATATGAATGGTTTAGGAATCCTGGTCTGTTCCACCAATAGGCTTTGGGATCAAGTGAGCTGCTGGCAGCATTGGAACAGAACAACTGAAAGATCAGTCCAGGCACCAAACTACAGTAAACTTTGTCTCACAGTTTTGCAAGAGCAATGATCAGGAAAAGGGCAAGAGGAGGGAATAAGGCAATTTCTTACATTTTCTAGAAGAGCAGATACTGTACTTCAGTTGTCTCACAAATCTCAGGGCCTTTTTCCTACCAAGTAAAAAGAAGCAAAAGAGGTCAACAAGCCTCTCTCAAGCTGCCTGTGAGAAGCTTGTTAATGCTTCCTATTCCCAGCAATTACAGACTTTATGTGCCTTTTGAGACTAGGTACAGAGCAACTCAAAAGATTATTTGTGCCATCAACTTACTTCTGTCAGGGTTAACTCCTAGAGAATCACCTGCCAGAAACTAAAACAGAATCACAGAATCAACTAGGTTGGAAAAGACCTTTGAGATCATCAAGTCCAGCCTATGACCTAACACCACCTTGTCAACTAAGAGTGCATGATATCTTTATTCATGTTTCCGATACCAGAGCAATGAAGTTGGGCCAAATCCTGTGACCCTTCAGGACAATATGCACTTCTTCTATAAGGCTTCAAGGAGTAGCCACTTCTTTTTGGAGCTTTCAGTCAAAAAGACAGGGGCCCAAGCAATTATGGCAGAAGTTATTCCCTGGGTCTCCCTTTTTAGTCCCCCCAGGTGAACAGACACACCGTTTCTTTTCCTTCCTTCCTCCCCCTTTATGCTCCCCAAGCTTCTGCTCTGCTTTCCATGGGGACCTGTTTCTGACTTACTGGTTTACTCATCATCCAAATAGCTTTATCAGAGCTGATACAAGAAACTTACACAACATAGAATTTGAGATTAAATATACCCACCTTTACATCCCCTTAAAGTTAAGTTCACAGGCAGTGCACGTGTCAGACCATCTCCAGAGAAAAAAGTGTGGGCAAACTGTACATGAAAACTGCTCTGTTAGAAAAAGCTGCCTCTCTAGCATGGGCTGCTGACAGACATCCAGTCCTTCTGACCTGATATGAGGGATACCTGGGGACTCATTCCAGATCCAGATGTTCTCTGTCTGGTTCAGGGCTGCATTCTCAGGCCTTCAAAATCCTACAAAAGTACTTTACATCTTTTTTAAGCATTTATTTTTTATTGCAATTGCCATTATTTTTCTTGTGTTGCTTTACCTTTCCTATGCACTCAAGGGTTGCTCACTTAGTCTCACACCCTGTCTGTCACTCTGGAAGAAATGCATCCGTTTCTAAAACTGGAGCATGATGTTTGTGGGCTCTCTCTTGCTGCAGCTTTAACAGACAACAGCCCAAGTTTAATGTTGCTTCTGGCTTTGGCTTCTAACAGACTTTGCTCAGTAACTAATGTTAATAACATTTCCCTCCAAGCCATCTCTCACTCTCTGAATTAGATAGCGTCAGATCTTTCTTTGTTCTTACATATTAGTGTAATATTGCTACATTTTTCCCTCTGTGTGGACACTTCTTTCTGCAGGATGCAAATACAGTTATCAAACAGACTTTTAAAAAAGCCTTTTAGTATATACTCTAACATTTAATTGATTTGCTATTTTACAACATTTGCTGAATTTGAAAATCTTAATTTTTGGTTTAAATTGCATGAAAAGAGTTCTTAGAATATCTAGGATTGTCTTATTGTGCTCTGTATGAGCTTGTTCTAAGTGGAATTATTATTCTGCCTTCTATATTCAGTGGTCTAACATGGACATGGGTATCTTGGTTCTGTGGAGACCTCCTGCAATGAAGCAGCCTAGGCCAGTCAGACCAGACAATGGGAGGGTGCTGGAAATGCAGAGGTGATAGTGCTGCTGTACTTCCTGAAGAGTAGGAGTCTGGAACATGAGACATCTTCTCTATAAAAACCTCTTTGTATTGCTGTTGGCACAAACTAAAAAAAAAAAATCAGTATGTTGTTTTATCAAGGCAGTACTGCATTCTTAAGGGAAAACCAAGAGGGAACTTCAGCTGATTTATTTATGTATTATAATTCCAACACACAGCAATGAGTCTTTAAAAGGCAGCAATCCCTGGGAAAGGAGTCCAGCACACAACTTGTCTGACCTAGCACGCTCTACTACCTCATTCCTGAAATCTTGGCATTTATGATCCCTGTTCATTATAAACACCATAAATGAAATAGTTTAGCATGTTCTTTTACTGCCATATTTTCTGTCCTCCAGGGGGAGATCAGAAATTCTGGACTTCATTTATTTCTCAGGATCAGAAAGGAAAAGATATCCTAGTATTAGACACAATGTTCAAAGTAATGAGATTAATAAAATTGAGGGCTTTTTGCAATAGCATGAAAAATTCTGTATTTAAACAGATCACTCCCACCACACAGAATAACATGCCTTTTGTTCAGAGATTTCCCATGTTTAATTAGTCATTTTTCAGTATCTTAACCATGTTTTCAGTTAAATAAAGTAAAAAACAAAAGTGTTCAAAGTGAGGCAATACTGTCTTTATGTATTTTTAAATTGTGATCAGATATCTGTGGGACATGGAAAACTAAAAAAAAAAAAAAAAAAAAAAAAAAAAAAAAGTACATAATCTTTGCTTCTCTAGCAAAATTTTAGTGCCAAATTCTGCTCTCAGGTAAATTTCTATCAAGCATTGTTCATAGCAGCATCACAATACAAGGGCATGTTCATGGGTTTAAAAAGTGCCAATGATCAGTAGTTGTTCTTGTATCTTAAAGGCTCAGCACACATCAAGTGGAGCCCTGGTGCCTGACCATGTCACCCTGCTGCCCTACTACAATCAGCCACAGCATCATTCCTCTCCAACAAACTGATTTGATTTCAACAGATAATATTTTTTTTTTTAACTTCAATTTGCTTGCTTCAACGAATGAGAGCACAATTTGGCTTCTCAGGGAAAAGGAAGCCAACCAAGCATGACTTTCACCAGGCCTCAGTTTTTGGCCCCAGATTTCAACATACACTATTACAGCAGTCAAAAGAACCACAGAAATTACTTATTTTACTGTTCCTTAACACATATCACACAGTCCTGCAGCAAGCAGAATCACAGATGAACCTCAGGACATACAGAGAGCACAACTACTACACTGGACATGAAAAGGAAATTTTATTAAACATGTTTACATAACATGAGTTGGAAGTTCATTTAAAAGCACAGGGGAGTGTTAAGACAAGTGGTCAAAATAGAAAGATACTATCGAATTATAGCTAGTTAGTTTTTGGCCACTAAGACAGAACAGGATCTAGTAGTAGTGCACCAATGCTTGAGTTCTTCCTGCTCAGCAGGTCGAGCAGTAACCAATCTGTGCCCTATGGAAAGATGGGCAGAATAATTCCCATGTGTTGAGTAATAATAAATAGTTCACTTGGTGCAGGCAGTTTATGTCTATGAATTAAAACCTAGTGTGTACACAGTTTCTACATGTGTTACAGCCCCACAGTAGGAATCTACACCAAAATAGTTATTAGAAGGAATTTGGTCCGTACTACATCACGTTTTCCATAGGGTAAAAAATAAAGTCCATCTATAGACATTTAGCACCAGACCCACAGACCTAGCCTGGCTAAAACCTGCAAAATGTCTATAAGAAAAATGGATGGCTTAGATTTCTTGGTTACTTCAGTATAGTAATTACGAGCAAACTGTACAAGTACATGCAACATACAAGCTGGCCTATGTGGAACTAACATACATTATTAAATAACCTTTTTCATCTCTTTTTACAAAAACGTGCATGCAGCTTTGAACAGTTCCAAGTCATGCTGCTCTATTTGTGTGATCACAAAATTCAATGGCCTGTAAAAGGAGGGGAAACATATCAATGCACCTGCAGGAATCTGCAGTTCTTCGCACATTTACAGAATATCACAAGGGATTTCAAGGCCAAGAAGAACTCAAATGAATAAAAAGCAAATTGAAATTTGATTTTTTTTTTCTCCAAAAAGTAAGATATCTTGCGTTAAAAAATCAAGCCTTGTGCTTGCATCAATCTCAAAGAAATGTAAACTAAAATTTGATAAAAACATTAGTAAGTGCAGAATATTTCAACTGGAATTTCCAGTGAAACATTGAACAACTCATACCATGCTCTATCCAGGGCAGACAGGTGCGTCTGAAGCGACACACATCAGAGAAGCCTGGGTACAGCTGAAAGTGTCATATGCTCAATTCATTCCTGGTCAACATTTTGGGAAGTCAAATATACATTTATACACAGAAATGTAAGTATTTCCTCTCCATTTCTAGGAGGAAAATTGCATTACCAGTAACATATTCAATGTCAAAATTAAGACTAAAGCTGCTTTATACCAGTCCCCAGCAGTAGTTGCAGAATTCTTCAAAATTCTTCCATGCAAAACAACATAAACAGAAAAGTTATTATATATATATATATAATGCAAACATGTCTGCTTTTTACAAAGAAAAAGTGGCACTGTGATGATTTTTATTTTTAAGAATATAACTTAGATTGGTCATTTGTTCTGGGTTCCCACATGAAAGACTTGTAAGTACCAGAACTGAGAAACGATTTGAGCTCGCTGGAATTGTAACTGTGGCTGTTGAACACTTTAACGATGCTTACAGAGATATGCTTCAGCCCTTTTTTGTTTGGTTTAGAAAAAGAAAGGAAGGGTCTCTGTTAGCATTGTGAGGACTTCTACAAAACTAGCAGAATCATGTGGCAAAAAACTAGTGGAAGTGACAAGTACAGAAAAAACTGCTGAAACACCAGGAAGGTAACACTGCTTGAGGGCTCTCTCAAAATGTGAAAAATACAACATTGTTAACAGACTGAGAGCTTTCAGTTTGGGTCATCTTTGACTTAGGTCGAATCTAAAGGTCCCTCTCTTAATTATTTTTCCTTTCTTTTTTTTTTTTTTCTTTTCTTTTCTTTTTTTCTTTTTTTTTTTTTTTTTTAACATTATAAGCATCAGTGGTAGCTGCTAATAGATTAGCTGTATGTGATATACCTTTGTTCTGTCAATTTAAGCCATCTCTCAACAGACAGACATACGTTTGGGTAACTACTACAAGCAAAAACGGAAGTGATTGTCTCTCTCCAACAGTGTTTCTTGATCATGTAAATATCTGGTTCCAATTTTTATCCTGGGTGATGCTTTGAATAGACAGCACCTGCTACTATGACCTAACGCAGGGAGGCCCAGTTGAACTTTCCAGAGATGACTGGGAAGCCCTACGTGTCAAGGGAGTCAATGTTGGATCCACTAGCGATGAAGGTGGAAATAATTTATACCAGCCTATTACCACACTGGATAGATCCAGTTCCTCCAGAAGGATCTGGGCAACTCCCATGAAGCATTTGTGGTCCATTCGGCCGTAGTCTCCCCAAACTATTACCTGGAAAAACATAAAGTTAAGGTTCATGATTGTCGCCAAATCTATGCTTATACAGGGTTATATACTAAAACCCATGCTTATGGATGTTCTCTCTTGCTATTATATATGTTAGCATAAGGAAAATGTTATTCTCAAGAGTTTATGACTGCTTCCCTTTCACAGAAAAACCTCATGGCAGGACAGGAGCAACATCAACAGTAGAGAAATGTTTAATGCAATTAGACATTTTTCAAGTCTGAAACCACAAGACACAAGGATGTGTCTAATGGTATTAAAAAAATTAGGTGCTTAGTGAGTTGGAATGGATTTACACATACTGGTTAAATTTACATAAACATGCAAGCGATTCCCCAAATTACACCCTAAAATGGGATTAAGAAGAAACTGACCTGAAGGACTTTACCCTGTGGACTTTCCTCAAAAACCAGTGTCTGTTGGTACAGAGGATCAAGCGTCTTCCTTGCAATTCTTGTCTTCTTCTTAGCTATACATGCTCCATTTTCCAGTAAATACACTTTGACATATGGAGCTGCAAACAGAACATCAAGAATGTTATGTTTGGACTTACAGTGCACATCTGAAATGGAGGATAAATGCCTTAAAAGGAAGCAGAGTAGAAAGAAAATTACACACGTTATTTTTATTTTATCTTCAAAATTGTATAATCTGAATACAATTATATTCATAAAACAGATGACACAGCCCACAAGAAATCAATTTGATTTTTATCAACTTTGAATGTAATAATCTAAGATGTTACTAACAACAATTATACTTCATGTCTGTCATTTTAAAAACATTTCCTTTTTCCAGGAATTAGCTGTCACTGACAGCTATTCTGGAGTCTCTATAAATGCTTAGGGGTCACAGATAGTTCAAAGCAAAAGGAATATTTAAAATTATGCCACTCCAATGACACAGACATGAATTGCTCTCTCATCTCTAGCTCCTAAGGAGATTGCAAAGTACCATTTTCACTAAATGTTTTATAAAAGAACTGTTCCAGGTGTTACAATAAGCAGTGGTTGGTGTACTGATTCAAAATCTCCTCTAATAATTGTTTCTATAAATAACTAGAACTTCAACAAATGTCCTTATAAAATGATACAATATTATTGCAGTATACATTATGCAAATTCTTGACACTGACAGTGACACTAGCATAAACTGCTGCCTTCTCGAAGCATTGTTGTGTACAGGTTTTTTTTCCATACCTGGGGTAGATTTGGAGCCAGGTTTTTGTGTGAGGCCTCGGGCTCTAATGACTTCTACTTCTAACTGGCCTTTTTTATCCACCATTCCAATCTGGATGTCACCTGAGAGGAAGAAGAAAGAAGCCCACATTCTAGAGAAGCAGTACAGTGCAGGAGATAAGGTATAAGAGTGAGAAAGAGAAGGACTAGTTTGATATTATTCTTCTGCATTACCGTGCTTGTTGCATCTCCTGATGATCCCTTTAGCTTCTCCATCCTTAAATAAGGACTAAATAATATATACTTAGGGAGCATGGTGCCCTCTCTTGGTATACAGTTCATACCAGCTAAAGAGGTATTTTTTCTTCAAGTCTCCACCAAGCACACAGATGACAATTTTTCCATTTCATCAGTATTCCACACACATTTTTGGTGTGACTAGAATTGCCCAACATGTAAAAAAAAAAAAAAAAAAGAAACTGCTTCCATGTCTAATTAGTCAAACTTGTTTCCTTGCCTGAGTTTTGAAAAATGACATTTCCTGGAGAATAAGGAAACTGCTTACTCTGAAACTAAGCACTGTTCTGATATAGATCAATAAAATAAATACAAGGGCAGTAAACTATGTGTTCATGCTTAAAACATTTTATCTCTATGCTTTCATATATCCTGGAATCAGCTGAGTTGAAATCTGACTTAGATTAAAATGGACATTTAGAATAACAAATGCACAGTATGACATGAGCAGCTACATGACACTTGAGCAAATAAATGAACTACATCCATGAAACATGTAAGTATGTATATATTTGATATGTAAGCTTTGATTGTCTAAAAAAAGCCGAATTCACAAATTAATGATCCTGAACTATAGAATTTGTGGTCTGGATTTAGAGAAACAACATTTTAAAATTAATTGGGCACAAGATTTTCACATGTTTCTGTAACAGCATATTATAGCAGTGTTTATACCTTGGTATGGGAGGTATGACAGAACAGCGACACAGATTTTTTTATCAATTAAACTTTGCTTGAATAAACACAGCCGTGTTTTGCACTTAAAATAATTCAGAGGAAAATTCCAACAAGCCTTTTAAGATCACATCTCTATCACGTAGCCGAAATAAAACATGCAACTGGTAACCAGAAGAGGGAGCAATAATCCAAACATTGTCAAATTATCACTAGCGAAATAGTATCACAGGGAAGGTCTAAAACTTGTTAAAAAACGTGGAGTGCCTTTTGGGGACCAAAACTTGAGCCTATAGAGATAAAGTTCTTAAAAAGGTCAAAATAAACATTTTACTCAAGTTATCTGCAGAAAAATTTTTAGTCGCAAAACAAGATTAAAATAAAGAAACAGAAGAAATGTAGACCCTTGTATGCATACCAATAAAGCCATTTATATATTAATTGGACAAATAATCTCACTAAATCGTCTTCCAAAATAATAATAAAAATTAATTTAATAAGTTTGATGTTTATGAAAGCTTTAGTAGCAGTAATTTTGATTTATACAGCAAGTTTTGCTTTAGAGGGTCCTCAGAGCATTCTCAAGATAGTTTTCCTTCTGGTTATGAGCTGGGAAGGAAACACTGTCTTTTGCAATTTTTTTTCTGTTTCTCTCTCCTTTTTCAAATGTGTCTCAGTAGCCCTTCCTAAAACTGATTTTCTCAAGACAGTTGTATTGAAGCATTGGCCATTTATAATTTCCAGCAGGAGAAGTTATTATTACAGTAGCGGATCAAGGACTCCTCAATTAGCATCCTGAAGCATGTCTAAGAACTGCTCATATATAAGCAAAAAACCCCCCAAAAACCCAACCCCAAATCTTTCCAAAAATACACATTTCTCAACTCTTGCAGTCCTTATACAACTCATACTCTGCTCATAAACAAGTTTCAGCTGATGCTGCTAAAGGAAATTACAGACTGGTCTGGAAAATAGAGACGATCACAGCCCCCAGTAACTGTAGAAAAGAACTGTGTCTCTCATGACAAGCATTGGCTTTATTTGGTGACTGATTATTGGGCATTGCAAATGTTTCCAGAAGTTTCACTTTCTGGAGTTAGATGAACTAAATTTGGAAAAGTGCAGTTTGGCCAAAAACCCTCTGTCACATCCAATATCATCTTTGTCAGGTAAATACAAACTCTGAACAGGTGAGATTTTGCAGCGAGCTACGACTGGAGAAGCCATAATAATTTTATGTGGGAAGTAAACCCCCTATTATTTTCAAATTGCACATAAGATTAACCAGTATCTCAGATGGAGCAAATACTGTTTCTCAGCCCACTTTGGATGCTGCCATGGTAGGAACATCAGTGACTGCAGATAGGACCTTCATATTGACAGTGAAGGAAGATACTTGATGAATGTCCTTTTGGTGCTGTAGTCTGGCAGTGTGTGCATTAGCTAATTGTCTTATTATTAATTTAACAGAGGAAAACATATCATTCTTACCCATGGCAGGGGTTGCTAGTGTTTGTCGGCCTACTAACTGTGCAGGTCCCAGGCCATCGAGGAAATCACTGAACTGACTGTCAGCACCCAGCCGTACTCCAGGAAATATTAAGCTGAAACAAAATAGAAGGCAGTTAAGCATGAGAACAGGATTAATTTGTGCCATCCTACAGTATTTACCTCAAAAGTTCTACTGATACAAAGCAAAGCAGCTCAGGATGCACAACCACAAATCATTCTGCAGTGTCAGGAATGATATGTCTCCCATGGACCCCAAAGCAGTGTTGAGAAATTCTGCACATCAGATCGAAGTAGTCCATAAAATAGTTCTTGCTGAGGAAGTCTCCAGGAGCAGTGAAGATTCTGATACGTAAATAGACTAAGAATGACCTTGTATGAGAAAACATAAAAAGCTTCGTGAAATTTAATAGTCTATTCTTCATTCGTGAGTGTGTGATTTACATAGATCCATCTGTTTGTATCAGTTAGAACAAACAGGGAAAACAGATGTATACACTAAATTAATCTGATTGCTGCAGCTGTTTAATGAAGCAGTACACTGGCAGGTAGTAGTAGTAGTGGTGATTAGAGCTAAACCTAACACCACTCTTTAGCCAAAATATTCTGGCAGACAAATCTGGATCTACAGTTGCTATCCACCCCTCTCTCATGATACAAACTGAATAGTAACACATCAGCACAGTGTATATGGAAACAGTCAAGGCCAGGTTAGACAGGACTTTGTGCAACCTGGTTTAGCTGATGATGGCCCTGCCCAGTGCAGGGGGTTAGACTAAAGGACGTTTACAGGTTTCTTCCAACTCAAACTATTCTACGATGCTATAATGTGTACTTTGCCAAGCTGCTTTCTTATATTCCATAGTGTCCACTTTTCTTTTTTTTTTAATAGATATACAGTCTCCAAACAATAACAAAAGAAAGAAACAGAGAGAGAAAGAGAGTTCCATGGTGGGAAAACTCAGCTTTGACTTCCTTATAACAATTATGAAAAATAAAAGAGCGGACTCTGAACCAAGTCTAGACAACGTATTCCCCAGCAGGCCAGCCACCACTCTGTATCTTCTTCTTCCTCAAAGGAAATTCCCTATTAGACTGCAATAATAACAAAAAAACTTCCTAATAAAACAAAAAAGTCTGTTGTTAAAAGCTTTGATTTCTGCACATCAAGCTTGTGTGCTTCAGCCATTCAATTCACAGTTCTTTGCAAACCCAGTTCTATGCCTGCATAAACTTATTGACTGTCTGTGACTGAAGCTGGCCAGAAAATATCACAGAATTATAGAATAGCCTGAGATGGAAGGGGCCCACAAGGATCATCAAAGTCTGACTCCTGGCCCTGCATAGCACAGCCCTAAAAGTCTCACCAAGTGCCTGACAGTGTTGTCCAAACACTTCTTGAACTCTGTCAGATTTGATGCTGTGATTGCTCTCTCAAAACTCTTTTTTTTTAAAAAAAGGGGGAAAAACATTTTCTAGCATCTAACCTAAATCTCCCCTTATTCCGCTTCATGCCATTCCCTTGGCACCATTCCCTTGGCACATTGGCACAGCATTTTTCTTTAGAAAACTCTTTATTTTCCAAAAGATAAGTATTTTCACAGAAATTTAGTTTTACATTCTCTCTTTTTTTTTTTTTTCTCTTTTTAAATATGATTTCTTTAGATGGAGGGGGAAAAGAATCTTAAGGGTCCAGTTCAACACCAAGATGCGATTGGCCTTTCTCCCCAGTGGCACTATCCTTTCACTCTTGTCTCTGCCATGAGAAGTTTCTGAAACATCATTGGCCTGATGGGGCAGCTGGGTTTGGGTTTACAGCTCTTAACAAGAGACTTGGAAAAACTCCAAATTAAACTTTCTTTGTATATAGTATTACTGAACAGAGTTTCATATCACAGGGATTCACATACAACATCTGAAGTTTAACTCTGAGGTAATCCAAACATATCTCAAGGAAAAAGTATCTCTGTGTTTTGTTTTGAATAATGCAGTCTTAATTTAGTTGTCTTTTGATGAAAAAAATGCCTCACTGGTCGACAGAGAAAATAAGAATTCTTAAGAAGTCCTGTTTCAATTTAAATTTCCATGGAATTTGTGTTATGTACCTAAAATTGTTCAGTTTTTCAAATGTTTCAAGAGGAAGAATCTTTACACAGAGCTATCTCATTCAGCTAGAGTTTTGGACATCAAGTAATGGGAAAGAAACTTCTAATACATTAGAAGCTTCTCCTACATTACTGAGATTTTTATTGCTACTTACTTGCCCTCGGAGCTGTAACTATTTATGCTGCCATCAGTGGATTCTCGACTTGGCTGTCGAACCATACGACTTCTCATCTCTGCTGCCATTCCTGTTTCTGTGCTTCTCTGTATCGTGCTCTTTAGCTTCTTGCTGCCAGCCTCTGAAAGCAGAGAAAAAGAAGCAACAGTTAGAGTAACTTACAGCAAAGCCTTCCCTTGCAGTTTTCACCCAAGAACAGTGATCCGACTTGGTCATTACTATTTATTAACATAAAAAGACTATTCTGATTGAAGAAGCAATCTCTCTTCCTTAGTTGCAAACTGGAAATGACTTCTCTTTAAAAGGCTGCAACCTGAAAATCTTCATTAGGGCAAACTGCTGGAAATTTGATGTTTTGTTAATAGCCTTTACACAGCTGGAATGTAGACAGGTTGTGATGCTATCTACTAACCACATACTAGGTAATGTGCCTCTAGCCACCATGCTAGGTTGGGTGTCTGCAAAAGAAGATACAATTCTCACAGAAAATAAAAAAAAAAGGGAAAAAATCCTTCATGCATTCCACAGAAAAATGTTAAATACTAAGATACTTAGTATCAAAAATATAATAAGGTCTTTACTTCTCACCACAAAATGTTTTCAAAGTAAACAGTGAACTTTACAGAACATATGATCTCAGCAGTTCTGAAACAAAAATAACTCTTGGGGAATTTGCTTGGGAAATCATAGAATAGTTAAGCTGGACAGGACCACAGTGGAGCACCTGGTCCAACCTCCCCACTTCCTACAGCCTATTGCACAGGACTGTGTCCGGACAGTTCCTGAATATCTCCAGTGAGGAGACTCCACAGCCTCTCTGGGCAATCAGACTCTAGGCTTGCAACCATAAGATTAGAAAGTAATGCAAATATTTTGAAACTGTTTGAAGACTTCATCCATTTGGTAAAGCTTCTATCCTACTCCTTTAAAATGCAATTTGATTTTCACCCGGATGTTTTTATGTTTCCCTTGAGGAAGAAGAGCTTCCTTTACAGGTTCTCCCATTATGGCTGATCTAGAGTGAATTCTGCTGTCACATGGCAGAAAATATACTTCTAGATGATGACAATTCTCAATGATCTTTAAATTTCTTCCACCAAAGCTTCCATGTGATGTAATAACATGTGTTGTCTTCAAACTCAGTGTCCTGGTCTTTTTCATTTAGCTCAAAATAGGTACCTAAAGTTCAATGAGTAACATCACTTTCTCTCAGAAAGTAATAGATTCTATAAAGTTTCATGTAAATAATGATAAAACATTCTTTTGCATTTACCCCTTCATTTCAGTGCTCCTTTATTCACCTCTGGAGAGTCTGTGTGAATCTTTTTTATGGTCTGCTCAGGCAAACTGCTGAAAAAGCAAATATTTCTTCTATCTCCATCTGCTGTGGAGACTGAATTTCTCTGAAAAAATTTTCACCGTCCTGTTTCACAGGCACATTGTTGATGTTTGAAACTGACAGATCTTGACAGATCTTATTCATCACAATATGAAACTTAAGACTTTTGTAGCCTCCACACAGCCTGCCCATTCCCCAGGGTGTTTAAACATGCTGTGGAGATCAGCTGGCCTTTGCTTTTTGAGTCTGCAGAGCTGGTGGAGGGCAAGGAGAAATCATACCATACAGCTATCAGAGTAACCTCTTTGAAGCTCTCAGGGAAACAGAAAACATGGCCAAAGTGCAAGAATTAGTATATTTGGCTTAGAGGAGTGAAAGGGGCAGAGGTTTCCCTCTCAAGCTTTTTGGACCGGGGTTTTTTATCTACAGCCACTAAGCCGCACCCAAATGCCTCTGAGTGGAAGAGATCAACTACTTCCACAGATCCTTTCCTCCCTTCTGAGGCCAACAGCTCTGAGATTTTCCTATGGGCCACTGCAGCTCATCTACACTGCCAGTCCTTGCTTAGCTGAAAATACATTATCCAATGCTGCTAAATGTGAGGTAGAGGAGGGTAGGCAAGGTACACCAGGCAGAGCAGGCTGCACTCTTACACAGTGCAGGTGGCTGTGGAAGGGATTTGCTGGAGCTTCAGTAACTCTCTATGTAGAAACTCAAATGCTACATTTGGTCCTGAACATTCTCTTTAAAAACTGAGGGTGTGTTCAGCATATCAATGCTGATGGGCAGGATGAGCTTCAAAAGCAATTCAAAAAGCACCTAAGAAGTAAAAGCCACATACAGAGTTGTACTCCAAAGCAGGATTTTCACATTCTCTGTAGGTATGTGTTTTCCACCCATATTTTTTTCTCAATCTCACTCTCTTTTTCTCTCTCACCAGGACCTGTCTGAAAGTGTCTGTCTCCATCTGCTCCTACAAAGCATGTGAGATTATGTGGTTTACCCCCTGCCAGAGCCAGCCAGATCAGGCAGCATGACCTGGAGGATATAAGAGGATAGAACCTGAATAGGGTTTCTTGTCAGTATTCTGGGCTCAGGAAAAGTAAACAAGGAGACTCTAGAAGTAGCTACAAGACCATCATGGTCTTGGCACAAATTGTTAAAGATATGTTGTTCTTGATCACCTGGACAACATGGTGGGTGCTGAATATTAGCAATGAAAGCCAGGTTGTTGGGACAGATAATGAATACAGTCATAGAAATAATCACTGTAAAAATATCCATTGATTATATGACAAAAATTAGTATTTTAGCTTTGAGCCACAGTAGAGATTGAAAATAGCAGGTGGATTTTTTTTTTAAAGAGTAAAGTTACATTGTTGTGGATAACACTGGTATTGCTGTTTAAACACACTTCTTTGCTCCACTCCACAGATTTGAAAAGCACAGACCATGAAGTAGGAATCCTTGTGCATGGCCACAAGCAAGCCTAAAACCTTGTCTCACTGAACTGCAAGTACCAGATTGTCTTTTTCCAAGTACTTTTTAAGTAACTGCTCTGTCATACAGTGCCAGATTCTACTTGCCTCTCTTTTCTTATCAGCATTTTTTTTTTCAGGTTGAAAAATCAAAAGCATCCTTTTGCTTCCTCTTATAACTGCTATTAATACTCACAACATTTCCCAGGAAGACTAGAGTCCTCCAATTTATATACTTTTATAGCCTCAGTCTTAATATTCTGAAGTACAATCAGAAATATAACAGCAACCCAACAGAATAATGAAACACAACAAGAGTTTTATGGCATAGAGAAAATTGCTTTTGCCCATGTATAAGAATCAAAATACTTGTTGCACAGGTTTTGGAAGTTTTAACCTTGGTCACTTATGGATCTCATATCTTATATTATATAATACATTATTTTTCCAATTTTAACACAAAAAGTCAAGAGATGGTTTGTCTGCTCCTGTAAACTTCTCAGCAAAACCTAGTTCTGTGAATGAGAGAGGTGCTTAGCATGCAGATGAGTTGGGAACTGCTTCCATTTCTAAAGATGCCTTGCTAAAATGAACTCACTCTGGGGTACGATTCCAGTCCTGCCTTGACTGCACAATGAAATAAGGGATCCAAATAACTACCAGTGTTTTCCCTGTTATTAATAATACTTCTTTTAGAAAATTTTCACTTCCATCTTGTATTACTTTTAATCTAACAGTTCGGCATATATCTTTGGAATGCTGTCTTTACATGAATACAGGTTCATAAAATACTCAAGTTCAATATCTATGCTATGACATACTGAGAAGATTTTCTGTTCTTGTCAGTGTGTCTATTTGAGAATGCTTTATCCTGGTCCAAATTTTTATTAGTTTGATATGTACAATTAAGTTTTATAATACATTACAGTTATTTGCCAACACTGTGTAAATTACACAATATTCATTGTGCAGACTGAGGATGTCTCTATATTGAATATCATTTAGATGTAAAATTTACTCTAGATGGTCTATGAGCTTCTCTGCTGTATCAATTGTGTAAGGATTTCTGCATGCAAGAATGCATAAATTAATTACATGTAAACACCAGGCTTAACAGGTACAAGGCTAGAGAAAAACTACAAAAAAGCATTTGTGATGAACATTTTTGCAGACTGAATAACTGATGCCAAAGCACCATAAAGCAGCCATCTGCAGCTACGAAATGTACACAGCTTGTAAGCATTTTGCAATTAATCAACATGCTTGTTGTAGCAGTCTTACTATAACACGCTTATGAGTGTGTGCAATGTGTTATTTCCGTCTACTTGTTATAAATACAGCCTATAGTGATTCCTGTTTGGTCTGACAAGAAACTGGTCCCTAATTTTGGTTTTCCCAGACAAAAGTAAGTTTGAAAAGACTGAGATGGGAGTAACCAAGCTCAGCAAAAAGCGAGTATGCTATACCTTATATCTGCACAAAATATCAAAGTAATTGATGTGTTCCAAATTTCTGTACTTCCTGATCACCCTCATGTCTAGGGGCCAGGAGCTGTTGACAACAGAATTATAATGAGAGGGTCAATGATATTATCTAGAGATTTAAGATTGCCTACTACAGATACCTTGGAACCAGCTTTACATTCTAAAGGCATCCAATTCAGAGAGGACAATGCCAGATATTCCCCCCTCCCAGCTCTCCCCACCACTTAGCAAAGACATGACTGGACATGGCATCACCATTGGCCTGGCTTTTCATCTGTGCTCCTTGTGGTGCCTGGAGGCAGTTACTACATTTTGCTCTTTGTTCAGTTCAGGAAGTCTGAAATGACAAGAGCGGCCGCTGGAGCAAAGTTTCATCCAAGGTGCCAAGGTGCATATTAAATGCCGTAGGTCAAGGCTAGGGAACATGTAAGAATGTGCAAGGAAAAGAGCTTAGCAGCTTAGTCGGTAGGCCAGTATTAGAGACCACTGTAGGGCAGAAGACAATCCTGACATGACCCTCTATGTGCTGCCTATGGGGAGAGGTGCCTTAAATGAGCACTGCTCAGAATGATATTTGAGGGCAACTAGTTGGTTAGCACCAAAAAAGAAGCAAATTTACACACATGCAGCACTTGAGTATGTGAAAATTCATGACTGGTTCAAAAGAACATAATAGAGAACAAAGCATTCATCACTGCTAAATCCACTAATGAAAGGGATCATAAGAAGTGTCATTGCATGGCTCAAGGGCAATTCATTTGCAGTATCAAGTATGCTCTTGCATAAAATAATAATAAAAAAAAAGCCTAAAAGAACTACAGCTGCAAGCCAGCTCTGACCAAAACCTGGCAGGACTGTGACCATACGGTTGGTTTGTACACTGACTCTGTGAGACACCAACGAGATTATGCCAACCGGAATAGTAAGGGTCAACCTCAATTCAAAGATCTATTCAGAAAAAAAAACCCAAGGGGCACATTTCCTTCTGGTCCTTTCTGATATGTTAGTGATTTTTACAAATTCAAATTTAGCTGCTTGGATACCTGCTGGGTTACAAGTTCTGCAGCATCCCCCTCACTTTGCATGTAGTGCTTTTAAACAACAACAAAATTCATTTACACATGAATTGACAAAGTGCCTTTTGACTTACAGTCTTAAAACAGAGATAAAAAAGAAAAAGAATAAATAGTTCAAAGAGCATCTTTTAAAATATGTGTACATCTCTCAGATGAACTCAGCAGTAGACTGATCACTAACACAGAAAGTGCATAGTGACTATGGACAGAAGAGAAATAGTAAAAAATTTGACATTTAAATACAAATTTCAACAATTCAAGTTTCTAGAGTTTTATATAATGCAGTACTCCCCTGTATTTGTCATTCTGTGCATTGTGCAATACTCTCCTGGATATAATGCTCTTTGTAAAAACACATGAAATATTGCAGTAATGATCTTTTCAGTGTTTCTTCCAAATATCACCCAATATATTCAAAGAAGGGAAAATGCTGTTGATATTCTGCAATGTTAGATCCTGAGGTTTAAAATCCAAATATAAACCATCATGTAGTTCTTCCCATGTCTATTTATTAAAACAAATCTACAATCAAAATTTATACTAATATAAATTATAAAACCTTATAATACAATACAAATATAATATAAATAATATTCACCTTTTCAGCTGGGACAATTCATTGAGAAGAATTTTTATCAAAAGTTTGGAATAAACTGTATCTCACTGTATTTATTCATAACCGTATTTATGAAGTCACAAACTCATCTGGCAAACACCTTTCACTCCCAATAAATACTTTCAGATAATACATAAAAGATAATGCAATTAATCCCTTAATATACACAATATATTTTTCTGATATATGTCGAACAAAGGAATAAAAAGCACCAATCCTAATAAAAGGAGACTTCATGGAATTGCTGTCAAGGGTTGTATCAATGTTTTGATGGCATTTTAAACAGTGTACAACAAAATCTCACCTTTTGACTGTATTTTTCACTGAAAATCAAATTTGCAGACTCAGACTCTTAACAGTTTTAGATTTCAAAATAACTTATCCAAGAGCTCCTAGTGACTTGCATGAAATTGAAGTAGCACTTAGAGAGCAAATGACAGCAGTAGGTCCATGCTCAAAACAAAAGCAAACAAGAAGTGGAATAAGGCCATTGTTTACTACTTGACAGTGGTCTCAAAACCTGAAGCAGCTGTTTTTACACAGTGTATCTCCTTTAGATTTCTTAGACATACTTAGGGAAAAAACAAAAGAAGGAAAGTAGAAACAAGCATGTGTTTTATGTGTTTATCCTGCTACTTACGATTTTTTCATGTCAGGGAAGAAAACCTGTGTTTCACCAGGACACATGTATTTTAAGGCAAAGCAAGGATGTCTGGTCAGAAAAAGATCAGTTATGGCTTCTGAAATTATTTTATGAAGATTAATTGTTTTGTCCACATACTTGCAATGAACAAAAAAGAGCTACTGTCTCTCAGCCAAAATGAGGCAATCAAAGATGATCTATAGCAATGAGTTTCTACTTCTGGGATTGTGCTAAGCACACTTTATAAACATACAGAAATGAAAGCATCTTAATTATCTTCTTCACACATATGTAAAGAGCTACATAAAACCAGAATATGTCAGTTAAGCTGACAATAGCTACACATGCCATGTTTTCAACTCTTAAAGCCCATTTCAATGAAATTCAATTAGTAAAACAACAAACCCATGTTTCTAGCAAATTATTTACTATATAAACAGTTTATAAAATATCAAGCATGCACTTTCTCAGATACTCTCAGCTTTTTTGTTAAATGGGAGGAGAATGTTAGATAGTGAAATAAGCTCAGAAGAGCTGTAAGCACTTCAACAACATTTTTACATTAAAACACAACCCTATATTACAACATTATTTATAACCAGCCAAGCCCTCTCAGAGAACTGGCATATGGTATAGAGATAACATTAGTCCAAGGCAAGGGTGCTGCGTACAGTTTGCAGTTAATACAGCAGGGGAAAATGAAACGTGATGCAGAAAAACAAAAAAGGAGATTTTTCAGATAAACTAAACCAACATTTCATTTCATTAGGAACATATAGGAACACATTAAAGTAACTTGATGTCTTTTGTGGTTTTAGGCAGCCATTACAATTATAGTAAATTTCAGACCTTTTATGTAAGTCTTCACAATTACGAATAGTTCAGTATTTATTATTAAAAACATGACAGTATGATTAATAAAAGATAATATTTTACAAGATGATACCAACAATACAACAATTTATAAGGCATCACTAATAAAGAAATTCACTGCTACTGGTGCATCTTCAAAAAGTTTCCTGAGAACTATGTGCTGTACATGACAGCAGCCCAAAGTCTAATTATTTTAATAACCTCCAAAAAACCTGTGAATCGAAACACTGTCAAAACCACTAGTGTTAAAGTATCCACCAGTAAAAAATGTTACATACCTTTTTGTACAGTTGAAAAGTTTCTGAGTAATACCTCAACCCTAATACAATTTCACAGCATACTAATCAGGAGACATTACAGCTTCAGAAACAGTCCCTTCCTTTTCATTTCAATTACCAACCAGTGAGACGATCTGAAAATGCTTTACTTTTTCAGCAGTTTGATTTGCTCCGACTGCAACTTTCAAGCCCTCTAAGTTTTACTTTACCACTACCAGCAACTCGTAGGTGGATATCATATTTCACTTTAAAAATGTTAATAACCTGCCTTTAAGAGATAATTCCTTAAGTATCGGATCAACATAGTATCACACCGAATCCAGTTTTTCTTTAGTGACTGGAGCATTGCAAAGCTGTAACTTCAGACTACCATATATTGCTAAAGCAAGACTCATGAACAGGCTCATCATGGTAAAACAGAGAAAATACAGGCTTACCTTTGGTTTAAGCAAAATTAAACACTGGCTGTGATATAATCCTTAGAAAGCAGCCAACACCTAAAGCAACTTCACCTTTGTTTAAATAACTTGTGCAGTTTCTGGGTAGAATAAATCTTTGGGGTCCTGGCGTTGCCTCTCCCTCGTTATCCTGTAACCACTTGGCACTGCAGCACTGCAAGGAATGATCAAGTTGCTTCACTCACAAGTTCCTTTTACAACTGTGATTACATTACAGGGCCTTGCAGTGAAAAAAGTACTGAACTACCTGCCAGCTAGTACTTCATAATATATTGCTGAAAGGTTAAAAAATTCAGTCAGCGGTGCATTTTCCAGTTATGTGCAAGCAGACAGGAGCACAAAATATTCTTAGCAACCTTGGTCAATGCATTTTTTTAATCCTGTTGTCAAAATTTGACGAAGTCAGATAAATCCAGAATCATATTTCTCTGTCCTGATGATTTTGACTTATTTTGCATGAATTTTGGTACAAAACCACCTGACACACTGCAAACCTGAGAAAACATCAAATTAGCATTAAATACTAAGTTACACTTATGCAACAGAAAATTCTAAATTATGTTACTGTCTTAGAGTCACTTGAGCACGGCAGAGTTAAAAAGGTTTCACTGACTCTGAAATGCTTATGTGCATTCTGAGAACAAAACCTCATTTTTTAATTGCTCCTTTCATCTTCAAACTTCCTTTGAGGAAACAGACTTTGCAATATTTGTTTCTATGTCAAATTTTTCTGTTTCTCTAATACTCTATTCTGAAAACGTATTATACTTTCAGTTGGCAACTGCTTAAGAATCAATTAATTTAACAGACTTTTATGGACTGGCATGCAAAATTGTAGGGAACAATGTGCCTTCTCAGGGTGATTAGAGACAGCAAGGGGAAAGGAAATAACTCAGCATTTGTCAAGCCAAAAGAGAACTTTTTCAAACAGAATTATAATGAGGAAAAAATTAAAACATGCGCAATACTGTTCTATAGATCTTCAAGTTATGGTAAAATTCAGTTTATTTAAAGTATCATAAAATAATTACAGAGAAAAATGCCACAAATTAAACTGCTCATTTCAGCTAATAATCACATAACAGGATTTAAGATTGAAAATACTGTAGAAGTGACAAACTCAAAATCCTCCCCAGTAATGATGCAGTATATCTCATGTCACTCCTATGCAGAAATGTCCATGTATTTTCATTGCTTAGGCACAGATTTTCTATTTAGTGCAATAATTGAAGTAATCTTTATCTTCTTGATAATTTTAGAAATTATGCTTAGAAGGTAACATTGCCTTTTTGAAAAACACATAGCTGTATGGTATGTAATTCTCTCAAGATGTGTGTTAAATTAAAAAAAAAAAAACAAACCCAAAATATGATTAAATGGAAAGATTTATCTCAGTGCAATACCATGGTAGGAATGAAATGCTGATGTTGGGAGCTGCTAATGTGTGCATGTCAGTCTCCCAAGACGTGTCTTCAGCTTGCACCTGGCAAAGGCTCCAGACCTGCCTGCCATCTTGAGCAGTTTTACACAAAGCACTGCACTTGTGTCAAGTGTACAGAAGTTCCCTCCCACACAGGTTCTTTCTTAGGGAAACTCAATGGAGGTTTAAAGTTGAAATAAAAAAAAACACACAGAGGGAAAGCTCCACGGCTCAACAGCCTCTCAGAAAGCTCCTTGGGTCAAAGCCTTTCCTCCTTTATGGTCCTTCTCCTAGTCCCAGGAAAAAATAATTTCAAATATTTCTTATTTGTAGGGCCAAACCCCCTTTCCAGGATTAAAACTGTTTGACTTACTCTTCTGGATGTGTAACAGAAAGGCTGATCAAAACCTTGGCTTGTTCTTCCACCACTGAATCTTGAGATATTAATCTCAAGCTCTCGACAGAGTAAATTTTTCTTGATAGTCTCCAAAGTACCACACCTCAAACAAACTTTTATTTAAACTTTGTACAAATTTAGACAAAATTTTGCATGTTGTTTTTGCAACCTTGTTTGTACTGCTTGTCCTTTGTATCAGCATCAGTGATCCCACTGAAGTTTCACCTACAGTAAACTAAAACCATGCTCTTTTTCAGCCAAAGTACCTGTGCTAATTTTTATTTTGCTTCTGAATTTCTTTTAAAATGCAAGTACCTAACGTTCCAAGCCAGCTAGGTTGTGATAGACATACCTCTCACCTTCGAGGTCAGCCCAGGTGATAACTCCCAGAAAAGAGGCCAAAAACTCAGGAGATGCTCTTTCTTTTGATCCATCAGAGTTTAAATCCAGTTATTAGTGGTCCTGGTGCAAAATGTATCTTTTGAAACAGCTTTTTATTCATAGTAGTATTTAAGACAGGAAAGTAGTGAGCGAGACAGTCACTTAATGTTTCCATTTCCAAAGAGCTCAGACTGGCTTGCAGTAGTTACAGCCATCTGTGGGTAAAAACACCTACACCTTGGGCAGGAGACCTGTGCTAGAAAAACACTGTGTAACTCTAAGATATAATTGTTCTCTTTGTGTTTATATTATTGAAAGTGGACAACTGCACACAAAGACCTGGTTTAGAGATGGATCATTCAGCCAAACTTCCCAAATGAGAGCTCCAGCAAAACTGCTGTGAAATCCTAAGGTGTGCATCCAATATTTCTGGTTTATATTCATTATCAAATACGCTCTGAGGAAAACACTACTGACAAGATATAAAAGTTCAGCTGTGCCACCAACAGACACCAGCACAAAAAACCTGTCACAGCATCAGTATTTCTTTGATATCTGGGCAAGGTAGGGAGCAGTGTGAGACAGCAGGATATTCTGTAACAGCTTGCATTCTGTCATCAAAGACAATTACAAGTTATTTTTGCAGGTCCCTATGGCTGCTCATTTCTCATTCTCCCCAGCTCTCCTCTCTTGATTACAAACCTTGCTTAACAAGGAAGCACTTGTCTTTCCCAAAGGTGAAGCAGGTGAGACAACAGTCAACAGTCAGGAGGCAAAAAGCACACCAATACGGGAAAAGTTGTTCCGTGATTTCCCTGGTAAATTACACTAAACTTTTACTACAAAGAAAGCTTTTTTATTGTGACTGTTGGTTGTTGTATAATAGATTTATCATATAAATAATCTGCTACAAACATGATAAAAAGCCAAGAGAAATTGGCATTTTATCATGTTTGTAACATGAGAAAGCATAAGGGAGAATTAGCCATATATATTCCAAAATAATATTTGAGAGCATCTGAATTGCAGCCAATAAATATAAGCAGACAGTGAGCATTTACAAAATTTTAAAACCCTTTCAAACACAAGGCAGAATGAGATGGGAAAAAAAGGAAGGCTAATACACCCTATCTCAAGAGAAAAAAAATTATTCCCTCTCAAACTTCTAGTTATTTCAGAAGCGAAAAGACTTTAAAACTGCTGTGCCAACTAAAACAAAATGCTATATGAAATAAATATTTTAATGCAACCTTGCATGAGTACTAGTAAGTTTAAGGATCAAAGGCACTTGTCTTGAACTAATACAATATGGAGAAATGTTGTTCCATGTATACTATTAACAAAAAAAAAACACAATACAAAGCTAATTTCAGTACTTCTGAACTACTTAACAACCCATCTTCCTCCCTGTATATTATTCAAAAGCAGAAACTAAGATTGAGCATTAATTTTTTCTGCGGTATTGATATAGAGGGCACTAACAAACCTATTACAGATGAAGAAATAACAACCATTTAATGATAAACCGGAAAATAAAACTTGCACATCAGCATCGGCACCAAAGAAAATGAGAAAGGACAGCAGAAATTGCACAGCTCTGTACAAAGTGGCATTTTCAAATCCACATCATCATAACATGAAAATCTGCAATAATCAATCAGCCAGTCTGAACCACAGATTTCAAATTCTGAATTACTTGTGGATTGCACAGAAAAAGATGGCTCCCCCAGAGCACACAGCACAAAATCAAAATATAATAAACAAACCTTATTTTCATGGTCCTAGGCTTACTATTGGTTTAACAGAAACGTGCCTTTTACAGTAACTTTAGACTCTATTACTCAAGCCAAGTACTACATCTTTCCAGGGATTTCAATATATATTAGCTCATGAATGAAGATCATAAAATACAGAAGTAAAACAAACTTGCCTTTCATAGCAGGATTACACCATGGTGCTTGAATCTTGCAGAGCTAATGGTTTGAAGGTCAGGCTCTTCGGAACAGATGCACTAATCCCTTATTATCTCTATATTACACAAATTATTTCAGATAGTATTTTTTCTTGGAACCAACAGATAAACCTCTATTTGCTGACTAGGATTATTGTGATCATTAATGAGAGTGGTTCTTTTTGGGTGTGTTCAAAGTGTGAGGGGGTAGCTGCTATTGAGTACAGGCTGGTATATAAATAGCAAAGGCCAATAAAATAGCAGGGAAAAGACACATAAATTCCACCCAGGTAAGATGCTGTCAAAATAAGGATTAAATATAATATATGCACAGAAAAAAAAAAAAAAGATTCCTATGTACACAATGAATCAAAATCACATCCAGTAAAATCTAAGATCAGAGTACAGTCTTGCCTTATTTTATACACAGTCTATGTTTAAGGAAGCATGCAGTTTTGTTATTATAATCTCTATAATAGATCAGACTTTAAAACTCCATAGGTACAACAGAATCTAATATGACAGAAGATTGGAGATAAAACAACAAATAATAAAAAGGGCATTAGCCCTGGCTTGTTAATATAAAGCTGTAATTACTACCTTCCTGACTAAGTAAGGTGTGATAGGACATAATACAATTATCTAATTAGTAGCCAACTTCTAATAAAATCACAATGAAAGATGACATCAAGAGCATGCAAATATCATAAAACAGAAATTCTGTGAAGCTCCTTGATAAATTAAAATAAATAGCTACTGCCAGAATAAGAACAATATAAAAGTGACTTTGAAATAAACTTAAGTATCATACAGAGATATTTTAATAACTATTTCTCAGCCTTTAAATAACCATAATTATATGTTATTAAACACACTATCTTTAGGTTATGAAAAATATCAAAATTAGTATGTCAGGTATTAGAAAAATAATATTTTTGAAAAAGAGTCTGCAATCACAAGATTTACCCTAGCTATTAGTGACACAGCACTGAAGATAAGTAATGAAGACAATCTCCACTCTCTTTTGAAGTGAGTTTTAATCTGCATTTCAGTGGTAACAGGAGCCAATATCACTAAAAAATGGCTCAAAAGTAAAAAATATTTTACTTAATAATCCTTTCATACAATGTGCCTTATTGCATATGGTTTTCAAAAGAATATTTTTATTCATGACATCTTCTATTTTTCTCAGCTTCTAATATATGTATTTAATTTTTAACAAGAAGACATTCTAGTGGAAAATTGAAAGCACTTCTCTCAAGTCAAGATCTTCTGACATATAGTCAGAAAATTTCTTAGAATAATTTATGATTTTTTTTTTCCATTGCAATGTTTAAATAAAATCAGTTTTTCAAACCCTTGCCCAGTGGTGGTGTTTCTCTGAAGACTGCATTGTGTGTAATGCCACATTGGGAAAGAGGAAGATGCCCAATGAAGACCAAAACTTTTTCAAAGTCCTTAACTTTTCTATACATTTTTCTGTCATCCTCAAAGGAACTTCGGTCTGAACAGAGTCATTGACTATATCAGATGACATATTAAAGTGTGGGTTATTAAAAACAAATCTAAAGTGCATGGTGTTGTTAAGTATTTTCTTTTTCCTATATCCAGAAGAAGTGAGGGGTTTTTTTTCTTAGGTATTCACAAAAACATGCCAAATTTCCACCAAGTTCATCATGTGTAGATGTCCACGGGGCTATTCATAGCCCCATACATAGCATATATAGGACTGGATCTCACCATCATGAGGACACTTAATACACAATATTTAAATAAAATTCCAATACTTTTGTAATGTGACATTATTTGTTTTAACAGAGGAAAATAACACACTTTATAAACCAAAGTTAACTTGCCTATAAGCTCCTGTTCCAGCACAATGGTGCATATTTGCTACTAGTATATGATTTATATAAAAAAAGTCTTATGTTTTTAATATAACTCTCAATCTCTGAGTTTATATTATGTTCTGTTCTATTCATTCCAACAACACAATGATAAAGCACCAACTCAGAATCATGGTGAAATTCTGGTCTGCTTTTCTTCAGAATTAAAAAGGGAAAGAAGAATATCTTGCGTACACTTAAGTGATCTCATATCATACCGCCTTTTTATTCAGCAAGACAGATAACCACAGTATTTTCAGGTATTTTTTAAGGATAATTTTGACAGTAATAATTACTATTTTGGTAAAAACCCTAGTAATCATAATGAAAACATCTTGTTACAGAGAGTTCAGCACTTTGCCATCAAGTAGGATAACAAATGTCACCATGCTATTTTCTGAAGTACAAAACATGAGCTAAAAGAACAGTCAAAGGGATGCGAGTATAAACATACACATTTGCAAGGCAACTCAGGGATGGATGACTCTATTTTAATTTAATTAATGAGCTGTTCACATATACTATGCGTTTCTTCATAGAACTGAGTTCTGATCTTAAAAGGTTTTAGAGATCTTCTTACAGTCAGGTCCTGACTCAGCTTGTGGTCAATATGCCTTCTACAGTATCACTAAAATACATCAACTAATCAGGTACTAATCAGTTGCTCATTTAGCTGATTTTACACTGCAAGGAGTGATCTATGGTATTTACCCTTAAAGCAATTAACCTCTAAAGAGTAATTAATTAAAATCTCCCAAATCGGAACATTCTTACTGGGAGGACACAAGAAACGAACCCAAGATTAAATGTATGTGCGGCCCACATTATACCTCAGCAGCACAGAGCTGAGTCCTACTTTATCATGTTTGGGCATCAAATATTATATTGCTTGCAGCCACAGATTCCAATTTCAAGAAAGTTAACACTGTCCTGGTTTATACTGTACACATTATTAAACATGTTTAATACATCTATAGACACGTTATAAAATATGGAAATTTAATGTCCCACAGACTCTTTCCTTAAAACAATACCCCTGTCTAAAGATTACACACAAGTGGTTACACATGTACATGCACACGATATTACTGCTTCTCTTATCACATGCTCCTAGGAAAATAAACAGTTACAAATATCTTTTAATCTCACAGTTACAACTGTAAGCCTTTTAAGAAGTCTTGTCTCCTCTGCAGACTGTGGGATTCTCAGTGGGTCACTTGCAGTCCTGGAGTTTGGTCCTCAATAAAATGGGACAATAGCACTTATCATTCCTTTGTAAAATGCTTTAAGATCTATGGCTGCCAACAATGCAAAGAACAAAGAACCATCACTACTGTTAAAGAGGTCTGACATGAGCTATGAAAGTCAGAATATAAATGAAGAGCACAAAAAATAAATTGCACTGCAAAGTTCAACAGTACATATTTACATAGTAGCCATAGCAGTTCCTGCTCCAGTTGGGATTGCAAAATGACTGCTATACTGCTACTGCAACTCTAAGAGAATAGAAAACTTTGAACAACAGAAAAAAAAATCTGCAAAAGGCATCCATTTATTCCACAGAATAGTCTTATCCACCTGCTAAATTCTTAAGCCTTGAAATCAATGGGATTTTAAAGCATCAAACTCTCAAAAGCAGTTGATTTATTAAAAATAAGCATATCCCACCAACAAAGAGACCATTTTTACGCATAAAGAGAAACCAACTGTGTATCTAACATGTTGAGCAGCATGCCTGTGGGAAGCTCTTTAAGTGAAAAAAGAATGTTACAATGCAAAGCATCAATATTCACTTCTGAGTTTTGCAACGTCATGTCATACACAGTTCTTTTAACAAAAAGTGATGATCCTGCTTCTCTATGGCATATGGCTTCTGTTGTAAGTACTGTCAATATTGTAGTCATAGGCACCACATGAACACAGATAAAGAGTAAAACATGAGAAGAAAGTCCGGAGATGTCACATCTGTCACTCTAAATTGACATCACAGTCACAGAATGGTTGGGGTTGGAAGGTACCTCTGGAGATCATCTGGTCCAGCACTCCTGCTAAGGCAAGGTCACCTAGAGCAGGTTACACAGAAACACCTCCAGGTGGGTTTTGAATGTCTCCAGAGAGGGGGACTCCACAACCTCCTTGGGCAGCCTGTTCAGTGCTCTGCCACCTTCCATGTAAACAAGTTCTTCCTCATGTTGAGATGGGCCTCCTTATGTCTTCATTTATGAGCATTATTCCTTGCTTGACACCCATATTTGAGATATTCATATGCATTGATGAGATTCCCTCTCCATTTCCTCTTCTCTACTATCATCCAGCCTCCCTTATGGGATCAACCACTGATCCAACTGGACATTTGATTTGTCTTCCTGTTTCTCTTCTTCACTTCTAACTCAACTAAACTTCATGCTGTCTAAATATTTTTTGCTCTTTTAGCAACAGATTATTTGCAACTATAAGCAAAAAGTAATATTTAAAGAATATTAAGGATGCACAGTATTGACAAAAGCATTGGCACACAGCCCCTAAGTAAGACCAAGATAACGTATTTACTGCTCAATGTACCAGCACCAGGCACAGGGCGGCACTGGGTGAGTGACAGCACATTGCACCTTGTTGTGCCCCTCAATTGCCTTTCCAAGACTAAGAGCATTATTATATTCCCAGCATGCAAAAACTGGCAGTACCATATCCTAGAAAAAAAGTAATATTTTTATTAATGGTACACACACAAAAAAGGAATATTATTAAAGTACTTACATTTTCATCCTAAACATTGTATCATAGGTGCTGTTATTACTTATTCTGCTTTATCGATGACAATGTATGAAGGACTTGGATGATGACAGTTGTGCTGAGAGCACAACTAATTCAAATTACAATAAATTTACAATTCAGTGTCATTTCCATCTACATGGTTATTCAGTTTTTGTTTTTACTGGAAAGATTCATAGCAATTACAAAGTATTAGTTTTAATGATGTCATTTCCTCATCAGAAAAAGTAGGATATTTAAGGAGACCACCAGATATTTGATCACATTTAAAACAACAAATAGACTTCTTAAAGATTTTTCATGGCACTACTTCTGAGACTGAAAACCTCACTTTCTTTAACGTAAACATATTAATAGTTCCTTTTGTGCAAACAATTTATATAAAAATATGAAACAGACACACACATAACTGTGCCTCATGATTAGCATTCACACAGAGTCTTAGAAAACTGACTTTACATCATAAGGATGCTGAGCAATCAGTACAGCAAATGAGAGAAACCACTGAGCATCTCAGTAAGGCTTACAAAAATAGAATCAGAAATCTTAAAGACAGTTGCATGTATGGAAAATAAATGTGCTAAAGGCACTCTTGCATTTGTAATTTGAATTTAGCTATCACCCATCAATATCAGGTTCAAGTCTGGTGCTCTGATAGTTTGTTTATTGCAAGTAGAGCTGCAAGAACAAGAAAGTGGCTACTATGTGCAGCCAAGAGGTTTTTAAATAAGACCTCCTCTATCCATGCAAATCTGCCCCCTGTCTCTCCTCCATGTAAACATGGGCAACAGAAAACCTTGCAGGATTCGGCTACAGGATATGAAGGACTGAGGCAGCTGAAAGCCCTTGTTTCTGAGGGGACCAAGGAAAGTACTGGGAGCAGAAATAAAGGGGGCTGGGCACAGGCCAAGTGGGACTCAGCTCACTAAATTTCAAGTGTCTATAAATGTTGCACTGGAACTAGTCATGCCAGACTCCTTTTAGAACATATACAGAAACCTAGACATTTTAGGGGGTATGTAGCTTTTACTATTTCAGACATTTACTTGAGGATGGTTATGCCATGGGTAGAAGTGACCATTTCTCTCTACTGGCTAGAAAGAAAGCCTGAAGTGATGAACGGACAGCTCTGTTGTAGACACCCATACTTCTTTGGACTACTCCCACCCTTTCTGATTACAGATCCAGGTCCACCTCTTTGTAAAATGGTGCCTTTCTAGTTGTCAAGGACAGGGTTCATGTCCTATATCCCACAATCCCTCTGCAGCTCCTGAAGTACAGCTGTATCATGCAAGTCTGTTGAGAAAAATACAATTTGGGATTCTTTGAAGAGCTAGGCAGTGGGAATAACTGGCTGGAAGATTTGTGCTCAAGTCTTTCTAGATGCAACCTTGGAGGTTTTTTGTGGTTTGTTTATCATTATTATTATTTTTTTTTTTTTTTAATTAAACATGGAACAATCCATGATGTCAAATATTCAGTCAGCGGCATTTGCACAGAAGAATTTGTCTCTGGACCACAAAGACTAAGACTGGAGAGGGGCTTTTTGGCCTTCACAGAGTGTCCCCTGGCCCAAATCAGTAAACTTTAAATGGGATTGTAGGTAGTGCTACAATCTAAAGATGATTACTGGGAAAAGTCACTCTCCTGGGATTTTGGCCATAGGCAAACTTTGGACCAGAAACTACTGTGAGGCAGACTGGGAGAGCATGAACCTTGGCTAAAAGGGGATCTCATTAAATTTCTTGACATCGTTCCCAAGCTGGCTATAAACATAGCTATCTCCATGAAGAAAAGTAAAGGCCTATATGCAGGCATGGAGCAAAAAAATACTTCTTGCGCAAGAATAAATAAAACTATATTTGCAACTATGTAAATACTGTTAAAGAAAACTGTAAACTGCTACTCAAACTCATCACAGCTTCTATGCCACCTTCTCTATCGCTTTTTCACCTGTATTCCCCAGTTAGTGACAAAGGTTCAACTCTTAATGGCTACCTCCTGACCTGTGACTATAATCCCTGCATAAATACATTAGAATTGCCTGTTCCAACACATGCTAGAGATGATAGCTCTCTTGCTGTGATATGTAGCCAGAGGAGTGAAGTTTTCAACATCCAAGGAAAAGTAAGCACAATTATAAATGCAACTCAGTTCTTTCAAACCCAGCTCTTGGGGTGGTTGTACCTCACAAGGACCATTACTAAGACTCCAGAGACAGGGTTTGGTTACTAGATTGGATTCTGTGTGTGACCTTTCTGAAGTGACCCTTCACAGTGCAGTGGAGTATCTCTATGTAGGCAGAAGAACCTGGTCCCTAACACAGTGTGCCTCAAAGTTAAAGACAATTGATTCCCTTAAATGTTTTCCTGGTAAATTATTCCTTTTCCAGCAATAAATACTACTTCAATGGAGAACTTTCATTATGCAAAAAAGGCAAACCAACCCTACCATGCATAAAACCTGGAGGTTTTTTTTTTCTATGCCTCTTGAACATCTTTCCCCGTTAATGTTTGGAGTCCAGACTGAAGAAAGCAGATGAGCCTTGTCAAAGAAATCCCCTCACCCTGCCCTGACCATGAACTCTAGAAAAGGGCTGTTCAAACAGAAGATCATTAGTAGAATAACTTTTAAAGACTGAGTAATGGGTCAAACTTACATAGTTTTATACATAAATCCTAGGTCACATCTATCCCTAATTAATTCAGTGTTTAAGTCTGGCCATGCTCTGAGAGAGAGCACTTCACACCATCAAATCTAATCAAATGGTAGAACTATAAATAAAGCCACCAAGAGCCATGTGAAAGCAAAAGTAATCAAAACAGCAACCCTGATATTCCTCCTTGGAAGAACTTTTGGATATTTTAACCTGCTTTGTAAACAGGAAATCCATTTGCACGCACCTGTGTTAAGATAACTTGTCAATCTGACAAGTTGTCTTCTGAAACCAGAGAAGTCATCACAAATAAATGGATTCCCAACACACTGATTCTTTTGCCAAAGACATGAAATCTACCATTAACACACCACCACCACCACCACCAGCCCCCCAGCCTGTTAGCAGTGTTTCACACTGATATTTTCCAACCACCACATAAAATCAAAGTTAATCCGAGCTTCAAAGGCAGGAACTGTTTTGGGCAGCCATGCTATCTTATCTAACCATGAAACTTCTGTGCTTCATAGATCACAGAATTAAAGCAGGAAGACAACTGCCTCCTCTGGGCTTAGCATTGACCTGGCTCGACCTGAAGCAGAGTCAAGCTTCCATCACACAGAGAATTTCTGTTAGAATGGTCAGACATCTAGAGCTTCTGAGAATTAAAACATCTCATTTCTAAGATTCCTGGTAAAGTGAACCTTTTGAAGTTATTAGACACCAGAAACTGAATTTTTGTAACATGGAAAATGGCTGTATGGGTAAATGAAGTAAACTGTATGTGGGTGTCTGTCTGTGAGCATCAAGTTTGTCTATAAATATTACACATTTTCAAAGCAATTCTCAAGGTAACTTTGAGGATAAAACCACAGCAGTTCATCGAACAAATACTGTAGTTTAATCTTTCAGCCTTATGAGTATCTTAATTCTATGGCACTGCAGTTAATTATTTATAGAGTTCAGTCTGAAAAATCTAAACAAATTCAAGTATGCTGAAAGAGACCTGAGGATACAGAGATGGCACATGTACTGTCACTGAGGTGTAGGTAACTACAGTGAGGTTTGTACCAAAGGAAACAGCAATTCAACTTCAGCATTGCACAGTATTTTTATGCTGTATTCAGAGTAAGTTATACCAAAAATAACGGCCATACTTAGCACCTAACACCACCATAGAAATCAATACAGGTAGAAACAAACATCCCTTTTCACTACTGGATCCCTTTTGGAAGTTATATGGAAATCACTTCTAAAAATGGCATATCAAAATAAAGAAAAGCTGTCAGAATATTTAAAAGCCTAATGAAAATGGTAAAAAAATGCCACAGTTGATAACAAAATATTTGTACTTTGACAACATGCCAGTGACTGAGAGATAATATCATCTCTGACTTCCTGGGATTGCTTTTTTCTTTGTATTTTCTTGGCAATTTGAAGAAAATTTAACATGCAATAAACTGGCTAGTCAAATGGAGTGATCAAAAATCACTCAAAATTTAAATACTTTAAATATTAGTACATGTACCAAGGAAAAGACAGCATAAAAATAAAAGGATATATTGAAATATGAACCTGTAAAATTCTCACTAGTGTCTGATTGATTTGCTGAGAAAGCAATCAAGCACAGGGAGCAGACATTTCCAAGGGATAAAAGCTCCTGCCCATCAGCCACGTTTATGCATGAAGTGCGAGCAGATGCCACTGAAGAGCCAAGCTTTGTACTGAAGAAGAAGAAATTAATTGGGTGCCTCAATGTCCCTTTTCCCTTCTCTTTGTGTGTCAGGCTGGTTGTTAAAAAGCAAGCTTGGACTCACAAGTAATATGAGGTGCTTGTTTTCATCTCTTCTATCTTTGTTCTATTTTAAGACTTGTCAAAGTGGTTATTACTTATTTTAATTTAATTTATATGTCATCTAAACTATGAAGAGTACTCTGGATAATAAAAGTTATACAGTCAGAGATCTAATTCCTTTGTCACATAGTTTACATTAAACTGCTGCTCCTTCTCTTCCTGGAAACAAAGTCAACATTGGACTGGCCAGTAGCCCTGGGGAGCAGAAACATGGCCTGACTGATGCATGTGGGACCAAGGCCAGTGCCTGTCCTTGTTTATCATCTGTCCACTTGTGTCCTGCAATGCTGCTGGTACCTGGGTCTCAGCCAGCTGAACCCAACCTCCCTTCTTGATATCTGAAAAGTACTGGAGAAGGGAGTTGCTTTTAAGGGTGTGCCTCAGGTGTGCTCAGACTCTTTCCTATCCATACGCAAAACTCCTACTGGAGAGACTATGTACCTAGAGGGCTCTGCAAAGCTGGGTCAAAGTTTTCAGCTGAAATTATGTAAGGAAAAAAAAAAGATTCAGCAACACTGAAATGTTTTGTGAACTGATACCTGCACTGTTAGCATTTTATTTTAAAATGTCATCCATATTTATTTGTATTTTAGGAAATACTCAAGCTAAATTTTGTCCTTTCAAGATCAAATCATAAACTTTTAGATTGGAATAAATTTTTCATATACCTTAATAATTTGCAAAACAATTATAATTTTTTAAAATTTATATGAAAAAAATTCCATAACTTTACTAAGTTCTGCTTATTTCATTACTTATGATAGAGAATTCAGAGTATCTAAGGGCCATTAGTTGTATTGCAGACTTATATAGCTACCTTATATATGTATATATATGTATACAGCTTTTTTTTATAAATACAATCAGCTACAGTAAAAACAGGAAGCTTTATTATTATTATAATCATTATTATTATTTTCCTTGAAAATCTCTTAAAAACAACAGGTTTTTGTCCTAGGTTAGGTTAATTGCTTTTTATTTGGATTCTGTTGCTAATAGTTCTATTCCTTACCAAAAAAAATTGAATAGAAAAACTTAAATCTTACCTTCCCATTCACATGTGAAAATTCTAACAAGATTGAAACAATGTCTCTAAATCTGCTGCTTCTTTGGTTTCATTAAATGAGCCTTTTTTTAAACTCAGCCCACTAATATCCTATTGTCAAAAGTATGATTTAAAAAAATGTTCTCTAAGTGAAACAAAAAACAAGCCCCCCCAAAACACCACAGCCCTCTCAAAACGTACAAACAACAACGACAACAAATCTCAAAATAAACCCCAACCCAAAACCAAAAAACCTTCAAGATTTTTGCAAAGTCAGTTTTATTTTCTAAAATATACCAAACTACATAAATTCTTGGCCCTACTGGATTTAGAGATATGATGCCTGTATTTGAAATACTGTGTTGAACAGGCTATCTCAACTAAACAAAAAAAAAAAAAAATAACAAGGTTTATGTTAGATAAGAAAAGGACTGCTTCTGAAAGGAAAAAAAAATCAGGTTTATCAAAATAAAGTTCAATCATCTGACTCTAAACAAAAAGGACTTTGTTCTTCCATGAGAAAGGATTGAATTCCCGCGCTACTGAGGAAGAGCATTTTTCCTCTGAATGATTGCAGGTACTCTAAAACTTTCTACAAGTTCCAGAACACAATTTGTGGATGTAATCAGGCAAGAAGCATATGAAGAGTAATAAAATACAAGTTTTAGATTGACATTCTCTTCAAGAGAGGCATTTACATAGGAATTTTTAATGTGAAGATAGTCCAATTTTTTTCCCTCTTGGTAGTCTTTTGGCACCACTCTATTTCCTTTTTCTGTCATAATTTTGGTATTATTTCAACTCTGTGTTTATACTTGCACAAAGTAGAGCTTGTGAACACAATGTGAATCAGATAAAGCAAATAAAAATCCTATTTAAACAGTGCTCAGTTAAATATAGTCAGAACTATAAGAAGGCCTTTTCTTTGTATAAGAAAATACAATATAAACATAGCAGTGAAGCTACCCATTAAATACATTTGACATATTTTGAAATTATACAAGACATGCATGACATAGTTTAGGCATAATCAAGATTATACTTTTGGAAAGTTATAAATTTTCTAAACCTCACACTACTTACATATTGGCAATAGCCCTAAGAACAGTTATTGCTGCAGTTATATGCCAATTTAAAAATCTAGGGAGAAGTTGTAAATACAAAAGCAGAGCAATATTTTGAGTACAAGTCAAGCAACTGCATAACAGGAGAGAAAGTCACAATTTTCATTTCAGGAAAAAGGAAAAGAACCACATGTAACACTAACTCAACAGAGCAGTGGGACTTTGAAAATACTAGCCCTTATTAGGAAATCTTTTGGAAGATGAGTAACTGGAACTGAACTGTGTTTCTATTATGGGTAATGAATTCCTCAGCAAGACGGCAACAGTAAATAAAAGAGAACATGCTTACATTCACTCAAGAGTTTCAAAGAATTGAGTATCATTACTAGAACAAAGAGTTCCTCTTATGAAAATAATCAGGTATTTTTCTTTTTTCAATATTCTTCAGCTGCTTGCTCATCACCCTCCCCTTCTTCCCCACCCCTTGCTGCAGAAACATTTTGGTGCAGGAGCAGCTCAGAGCTTTTGCTGGGACCAGAGTTGCTCTTTCCTGTTGGGTGTCAGTTGCAGAGCTCAGATCCTGTCCCCATCCCAAAGGCATCATGACCATCCCTGCTGCCTCACTATAGAATTTTTTTACATTGGCTGAAAAGAGAAATCCTTCTAAATGTCAATCTCCCTACATTCTTCTTTTTGTACAACAGAGCCATTATCCTCATAGATCATCACAACTATGCAGAGCAAGCTCTAAGGGTCTGCTCTGGTAAAAAACCCAGCTCAGACAGGGAAGACTCTCACAGAGATAATACTGAACAGACAAGCAAGGCTAATGAGAGAGCTGCATGACAGACCACCACACTTCTGCTAGGCTGCTGAAACTTACATTCCAAGCGCACACAGTGTAAAGTTAAGGAAAAGATTTTCAAACCATACAGACTTCAGATAACAAAACAGGTAAGGAAGTTCATGTGTAAATATGAAGCATTCTTGCAGAGATCAATGTCCAACACAAGCAAATACTTGGAAATGCTCCTCTAAAAAAACAGAACAACATGTGAATTACAGTAGACCAGGTTAAACCTGTGAGGTAACTCTATAGCTGTAAGACTCATGTTAATTCTGAATTCAAAGCTGATTTTCTGAATCTGCCATTAGTATCTTGTAGCATTCCACTTGGATGAACAAGAGATGGCAATACAAAAAAGTAATATCAGAAAAGAAATCTTACAGAAACAGCAAAAGGGTATTATGCTAGATAAGAAACAAACAACAAAAAAAGGCTCTTTCCCTATTGTGCTAAATGGTCTGAGAGGTTTAAGATACATCTCTCTCAGTTCTGACTGTTAGAAAGTTTATTGGAAGTTTAACATAAATATAAAAGTTATTTGTAACCAATTTATACCTATTTGTTATTATAGCAGTTTCTGATAGTGCTGTCCATTAGATTCAAGAACACTCCTGTGTTGTTTTTTTTTTATCAGAAAATTTTCATCACTCATCCTGAAAGGCATGAACTTGGAATCTGCATTGTAACAGTTTTTCTGAGTGCTACTCAGAAAAACTATTCTATCCTCAAGTTCATCTGTCACTGAATCACAGTATCACGGAATAAGCTGAGTTGGAAGGGACCCAGAAGGATCATTGAGTCTAACTCATGGCCAGCACAGGACCATCACCAAGAGTCCTTCCCCTACATTACCAGGAACTGACATACTTTCTAAATCAGATTCATCACCATATTCTAGCAGCATAATAAAATATTAACAAAATCTAGCAGCTCTCAATAAAGTATTAACAAAATCTGCCTGTGGGTTTTGTCTTAAAATTCAACATTCTCCGGGTTGTTTTAATAAAACCAGTTGTTGCCTCTCTCCTATCTGGTTTCTTTCTGATATCCAGTATTCCTTACTGATTCCCATGCTTTCTATCCAATCCAATAATAATAGATGATTTACTGAATTCTAGATAAAATAAGTATTTTAACTTTTGTCTAGCACTCATTTCTTATCAAATAAGCACAATTTCTTTCTTTACAGTATTGAAGTAAATAAAAAAGAAGTCATGTTATGAGGTAAAAGAATCATGCTCAGAAACACATCCTTGTCGTTCAATCAATCAAGAAATCATTATGAAACTTCAGGGAAAAAAAAGCCTGACTACCATATGACAAGGTTGTCACAACCTTTGGAAAAAACAAATAGAATTATGCATAGGAACAATGGTGTTCTAAATAAGACAACAAACAAACCATCCTTCTCCCAAAGGCCTTTGCCCTCCAGCATATTTTATTTCTTATTTATCTGCTTTTTCTGTCCATACTATCTAGACCTGTAGGAAATCTCTCCTTTTGCCATAAAATTACTACAAAGATGGACAGAAAAAATAGTTCTACCAGCATTAAAAAAACAAACAAAAAACAACATACCCAAACCCCCCCGCCCCGCAAAAAAAAAAAAACTGAGAAAATTAAGAACAGATAAATAGGATGGGGGGTGGGGGATAGTGAATGTAGTGGTCTTGGGTTTTTGATTGCTTGTTTGTGTTTGGTTTTGGTTTGTTGGTTTGTTTGTTTTTAATGGCAGTGTCTATTCTGAAATGAAGCAGCTCTGAATCTGGAAGGCTCAATTTAAGCATTGCTTTGCTTACATTTCCATGTTTCCCAAGCAAGGTTATTTTTTGCACAACCTAGGAGGCTTGTTAACAGTCACTAAGTACCTCCAGTGAACCATCATAATCTCCATCAACAGAGTAATGGATGAGGCTTTCTTTTCTAAATCTTTACCTTAACTTCAGTCATCCAGCCATGAGAGACAGCTGTCCTGAGACCAGTCTTGGAAGGTGAAACATGGGGCAATCAATTGGATAAAGAAGAGTTCTTTAAGCTGCAGCGTGCTCACAAAAAGGGCATAGATATACCATGTGGTGCATGATTATCAGAACTTTACTACTCTGTGACAATTTCCTCACTTAGATGATAATATCTTATCTGAAATTGGGAATTTGGAGCTTAATTCAGAAGAACATAAAGCCACACTTCTTTATAGGGCGAATTACAGAAAATGACAGAAAATATACTTTAGCAGGAAATTCTATTTTTTACATAGGGAAATATGTTATAAGATAGTGTTTTTGTTCAGGTTGCAAGTTACTTCCTGTGGGAAGCAGACAAGCACTTCAAGATTCCCTCCAAGTATCCACTTCAGAGACACACATAACTGAAAAGGATTTTTCTTCATTCTGTTTTCACCTAGTGATAACACTTGACTTCAGCTTCATGATATGTAATCTGTCTCTGAAACATTCATGGCTATGGCTTCATTTCAGATTGCTGATGTTGAACTTCACCAACAGAAGATGGAAAGCAAATAACTTTGGTCCTTACACAGAAAAATCTCATTGTGGTTCCCACCATAAACATGGCAATGTACTTTCATTTAGAAAACTGACCCATTATTAGTGTAATGTCAAACTAGAGATGCTGCCCGTTCTTCTAAGCTCCTTAACTCTCCTTCACTGCATCTATTTCACTCTCATGTGTGTCAAATATAGTTGGAAGCCACTGTTGGCACTTAAAGAGAAGAAAAGTGTGCTTCTACAAATAGATGATCTTTCTGAAGCACTATCTGGTGACCAGGAATTAGAAAGCAAAAGGGAGGAATTCTTTTGCTTTCTTAAGGCACATGTCTGCATGTATCAGGAGATCTGAGAGAGATCCAGGGATGGGAATATTTCTGTTTATCTGAGATTGAAGTTCTCCTTCTCTCCAGAACTCATTTTATTGATAATACCCCTCCTATTGCCTCTATCCACTTTGAAATGCATTATTATGTCTCTACATATGGTACAAATTTTGTGATAAAATTCTTCCCTCCTATTACAGAGGTTTTCATCTCATTCAAAACAAACCCCAAATCAAAATGTAGTTTGAACAATACTGGTCTCAGTCAGTAGTTTCCACACCACATCATTGGTGTGGAAACTACAAGGTAAGATTTTCTGTAGAAGGGGATAGAGTGTTGTAACACAAAATCAAGACAACTCATGATGATTTCTTATCCTAATCTAGTTTCCTATAATTTTCCTGTGATTTAAAGTTCAGTTTCTGTACTCAGAAAGTGTTCAGTTACATATTTATTCTGTTTATATATATATATTTATTTACCAAAATAAGGCTGACAAAGAAAGCTAGAAAAGCTGGATTATAACTAAAATGATTATGTATGCCTGGAGCCATTTTCAATTTTCTGTGGTCATTTTTGGATTTTTTCCCTTTTCCTTTTCTTCTTTTCAACTGTGTTAATGTAAGAAGAGCTGGATTTTAATTAGGAATATTGTCAGAAGATGATAAGCTTTTTGTGGTGAACTCTAATCTATCCAATTTGTGGGCACAATGAACAAATACATAGTAAGTAGGGATTTCACAGAACAGTTACTAAAAGTATTATGTAATCCTAAACATAAAAGGAAGGTGCAGCAAAAATACATCATTTCATTGCAGATTTACATAAAATAGAAACCAATTCTTTCTGTGACCACCTATAAGGTACATATTCTGAATAAATATTTTCCAACAGACTAAACAGGGTGTGTAAAATAATGATTACTGGTCCTTTTAACTCCAACATGCAAGTGGATCTGCTCCATAAGTGCAAAGAAATCCATGTGTACATGTAAAGACATGAACATGTATGCACAGGCTCACACACACATTCCTTTTTCACGGAATAGAAAATCAAATCTTACAAATAATAGCTACCTCGCAGCAGTTCCATACACACCACTTCTATTTTTATATAACATCAAACCCAGGCAGTATGCTAAAAGGAAGAATTATCTACAAAAAATCAAATTCAGCCCTTTGTGACCATTTCTTCAAGTGAAAAAAGTGAGACAGTAATGAACTTTACTGGCTTTAAGACAGCAGCAATCTAGTCAGATCTACTCAATCCATAAAAATGTAGAACCTTAGCTTTTTAAAGAAAAATCTGCCTTTCATTTGTGATCTTCTATTCTAAGTTTTCAGAAACAAATAGCTATCTGTGTCATGCTTCTCTTACTTATAATCATGCATGTCACAGAAATAAAACCTAAACAACCTATGGAGGCTACACATTTATTTCTCGATTTTTATACTTCCTTTAAAATACATATACTGCATCAGGAGCACACCTCCAGTTCCTGAAGATTTGTTCCAGAAGTTCCTACTTGACGCCACTTTTAGAAGCCCATACATTTTCACATCAGTTCCACAACCTCAGAACTTAGCTATTAGAATCAATTTTCACAGAATAAATTTTAAATAAGTACCCAGTATACATTATATTGTCATAACAGAAATTTTCTATAATTCTCAATAGTGGAATCATTACTAAGTTGCACAACACATTAAAATGAAATAGACATTTTTAGGTTTCTTCTCTCATCTTGTATAATATAGGAATGAAGGGAAGTGGGTCCCTGATTTAGGACATGAGTATTTATCTCCATGAGTATATATCTCCAAAATATCATTTGGAACACCTATCAAGTCTCATGCATATATTATTCTAAAAAAATGCATTCATTCAATTCATGGATTTTTGACAAAATTCAAAATTAATGACTGACAAAAAATTACACATTTTATTTGCTCTGATTATGCCACAGATAACACTCTTAGCCTGAGTTGCAAGACAAAGTAAAGATGATTCTGAACTGTTTTAAAATCACAAATAATACATAATCATGTTTTTCATATTTGATTTGCTCTCTTTGAGTTTTATTAAAACTTCTAAAGTTCCATTCCTTGCAAAATTCCTATTTTGCAAAATTCCTATTTTGCAAAATTTCCTATTCCTATTTCCTACACCAAGCAAAACTTGGAGAGCTATAGTACCTTTCTATGAAGAATAGGAAAATATGAGCTTTAAATAGTTGATACTGAGAAGTGCTTGGAATTGACAGCTTAGATTTTAAGTGGACTAAAATATCAGCGTAGAAATCCTTTCTACAATACAATACCACTTTTTATTACTTACGGAGCACTTATGGATTCTGATACATCTAAAATAGCATCTTACTGTATACAACTATCTATATTCTAGTCTTATACTTAGTCACAGTTCATTCTTGAACAACACAATATTAATTACAGTTCTGGGCTTCAAATACACAAGTTTCACTTATCATTTAGTTCAACTGCATGATTATATACTTTCCGTCTTAAAATTCATGAGCTGTGTAGAAAAGTAAAACAACCTTTTTGTTAAAGCTGACCAAGCTTTAATTGTGAAAGGATCAATTCTACTGCTTTTCAGGCAATCAAGGAAAACCAGGGGAAAGGGGGGAAATATTTGATATATAAATAAACAATATTGTTACTTACCTTAGTTTAGATACCCTAACTATCTAAGACAAATGCTGAAATATGAGTGCATTGCATGCTAGGCTGAAGCTTTTCCTCTTTGTTTTCCTTCATTTAGTAAGAAAGAACCCTTAGGGTCATGTCTTGCTCCCACTGAAGACAAAAGCAGAAGTCTTTGCTGGGGTCCAGGAGCAAGACAGGGACTTTAAAACATTCTTCTTTCCTTTTGTATCTTTCTGTATGAGCTTTTGTTCCTGGAGGCTATGCTGATATGAAGCTTTTAAGATTTCTGGAGTCATAATAGAGAGTTCGAAGGCTAATGCTCCTAATGAAGCATCATGTTGTCAGGTAATTTATCTGAAATCACTGACCCCAACTTGCCAGTATTACTTAAAAAAAAATTAACTCTCAACTTAAAAAACAAAGATCGTTTTAAAAGATGTATTTTATGCCACCACAGGTACAACCTCTGATCTGAGTTGCATAAGTTCCATTCATTTGCTCAGATTTCAGTTGCCACATTCACACTCAACTCTTCTGCTAAAATAAATTTCCTACACATGAAAAGCTCATCTTGGCAAACCATTATCCACTCCTGATACCAACATATGTCTCTTTGCATTTCTTGGCTTACCTGTAAACAAGGCTTCTAAAAGACAACAGTTTTCATTGATCAGGACAGCAAGCAACCACGTCACATATTCTAAAACACATTTCTATGTTGTTTCTTGCAGATGTTTAATAATCAAAGAAAATTAGTATCTCAGAAATTTATTTACAGCTGGAAAATCTTCTCTCTCAAGCGGTCTATATGCATATGCATGTAACAGAGATGCCACAGATGAAATTATGGTAAACCATGTTTGGTGAGAGTCCTGTTTCCAAAGAGTGTGTGTCTCACTCACCTGTTTGACTAAGTTGAGATGTGCTTCTGCTCCTTCGAGACACTATGGCAACCACTTTGGCACTAAAGCTGGAACGCCTTTTCTTCCCACCTGTTCCAACCATGCCGACAGCCGTGTCCGACTGACTCCCATCAATGTGCTCCAGCTTATACATCTCTCCGCTCACACTTGTGCTCTTAGTGATTCTCCCTGAAGTCCCCATCCGTCTGCCTTGCATTTTAGGAGTAAATGTACTACAGTTGCAAAGTAAAAACAAACATGTTAATTTGCCTGTGTAACAGCAGTTCCAAAAGCCTTTTTATTTTTTTAATCAGTAAATTAATTTTAAGTCTTGATACATTTCCATTTATTTGGTTCACAAGTAAAAGCTTAATTTGATGCTCCTCAGAGTATATCTTTCCAATACTATTGTTTTTTCTCCACTTCTTTGAGGGAAATAAATAAAATTAACACTTCCCTATGTTTTTCAGAGCAACAGAGAGACATTTAAAAGTTATGTGAAGCCTTCCTGTCTATATTCCCACAATACAGAAACAACCAAAACAGCAATTTTACAACCAGAGAAAATTAACATGGGCCAGTAGTTTAACACATGCATCTCATCAGTACTGTTCACCAAAGCCTTAAGACCTAACAGAAATTAGGATATCACCATCTAAATTTTCATACTTTTCACAGAGATAATGTAATATGTAGTATTTTTTAGGTCTTCAGTCTCTCACTTCATTAACAGTAAGTGCAATAATCTCAGTATGAAGGCAAAATAATTTTGAGGCAAAATCCCTAATAAACCACTAGAATTTTAATTAAATGACAGAAAAATTAATCACTCTGTCAGTTCTGTTTGATTTCTTTTAGCTATTGAATTGCATTTGCATGTTTCTATACAAATCCCGTTTCTGCTCCAGTGTACAGAGGCAGGATAAAGTGTTCACAAACACGGTTTAGAGAACAGTCTCAAATACACACAGGACATACTAATACACAGTCCTGTGACCAAGTAATTCTCTAGCTCTAATGGCAATATAAAGTTAGTTGTCAGTCTGTAGAGGCACAGAAATTTATGTTGCAGTTGGACTCACTTCAGATGCAGTTGTTAAATCAACCAGGCACGTACGAAATTCCTTGACCTTGTATTGCTGATTAGTACACCTACTGGTAACATGCTATTTTTGGGAATTTTTTATCAGTTTTTCTGTATTTTGAAGTCAAATTTATTTGTTAACCAGCAGTCCTACTGTCTCTCCCAGCAAGTTCCCTCCCCAGCAGATGCAGTGGCCTGCTTCTGCCCCCATTCCCATCCACACTTCATTACTTCTCCCCTACTCAAAATCAGAAAGAGTGAGGTTAGAGGCTTTTTTATGCCATGGCAAGTTTCAGACAGAGAGGAAATCAGGCCAGTGAAAAATGAAGGGGTCAATAGGAGAAAAGATGATGTCCTGTAACTTCTATGGATGTGGACTCTGCTGGAGTTTGAATTGGTCCTGTCTCAAGACAGGTCTGGGAAAGTATAAAAAAGTGTATCCTTAAACTATAATTAAAACAGTGTAGCCAGTGACTTTACTGGCAGTCACCAAGAGTTACTAATATGTGACCATAGGTAAGAGCACATAAAAGTAGACAGTATTCTTTCAAAATGAAGCTGGAAAAGTAAAGTCTTTAAATAGATAACACTTAATAGAAAGATCACTGTCAACCCCTGCATAGGCTTTAACTATCCTCAGCACTTAGAATCTGCTCCTGTTAAGCTCAGATAAAAAAACACCTACACTGTCAAACAGAACAAGTTGCTTGATGCACCAAAGTATTCAAGAACACATTTTAGTGAACTACCTGAGGTACATACACTGATCTTAAAACATGTTCCCTCCTGTCCCAGAGAAATTTTATTGACTGGCCTATGGATCTGCAAGGTAAAAATGTAAGACATACATATTTTGATGTTTCTGTATAGAATTCCTTTGTGTTTTATCACCATTCTCCCCCAGAACACACTCTCCCACATAAATTGAGCCTGCATCCAAACAGATTCAATCATTCTAGGCAGAATTTCATGAATTCTTATTCTTAGAGCATGGGGAAAAAATCCAACGAAACTCAAAAAATAACATCTTCCACACATGTATACACAAATATCAAAGAAAAGGCCTTTAAGGTGATAGAAGGCAACTCTGTTAACTGGTTTCTTCTCTGGATCAAGACACTTCACTATTTCAAGGAGAGGGTGGAATCACACAGGCCTCATTTTGAGGGATCCTACTTCCTACTCTGATTAGACATGGACAATTCCTTTCCACGTGGATAATTTCTTTCCAAAAGCACTTGGAATTGGATTTCAGTGACTGTTTCTATGTTGCCACCGATGGCCCTACACAAAGCTTTCTGTAGTAATTTTGTTCCAATTTTTGAGCTTCGGAGTTGTCAATTCTGTCAATTCTTGAGTTTATGCATCAATGTCAGTAAGAGAGGGGGAAGAAACTGAAAATACCTTCTTTGGGAGCATCTGTTGACATTTGAACTATATTAACGTGTTTTACTGACATACTAATGTATAAAACTATAATTTCCAGCCCTAAAATTCAATGGATTATAAAATCTGCCATGCAGATAAAGAATTATTTACCATATTATTGAATTTTCTCTACTGAATTTCAGGTGTTTATGAATATAATAAATACTAAAATCATGGTGTTTTTATGCTAGCCTTCTTTTTTTTTTTTTTTTTTTTACAATTTACCTGAAATGCTCTAATCTCACTTTATTTAATACGTATCTAGGAGGTAGTGATGTCCATTAGCTGAGAAATAATATAAGATAGTACTGTAACTTTTGGAAAAAAGCCATTTTTGATGTATGAATTCAGTAATTCAGAGAATATGGAAAAGTGTCTGAATAATAGAAAAAACTGCTTTTTCTAAAGTCTAATAAAAATTTAATTTTTGATTCTTTGCAACAAGTAGAGGGAACTAGATTTATCTTAATTAAAAAAAAAAAAAAAAACAAGCCTGAGAAATTTAGAATTCAAATTAATCTTTTACTTGTTTTTACCTTGCAAATATGAAGTCTGACTTTCCTAGGAAATATGTTCTAGGGTACTAGTAGAAAACAGCTATTAATTTGCTAGAGATTGGCATAATGGGATAGGACCAAGGATCCTACAGCTGTCCAATACTTCCTCTTGTCATAACAAAACAAACAGATTAAGTTTTCTTTGCATTCATCTAATCCTTGTGTTAGTTTATTATTTTTCATTAACTGAAACAGTCTCAAAAGAATGGGCACTTAAAATTCAGAATTCTTATACCATTTAATTAAGTACTTTTAGAACACAATGTTTTACCATTACATTACTGGTTATCACTTGAAGAAAAAGCTCCTAGCTCACACTCTTGCTTTCTTCACTACTGTTAGAATTTAATTTATGAAGCACAAGCAAGAAAAGGACCTGCATGAATATATCCCTTGGCACTTAACTGTTTTGATAATAAAATACCTAAATTTTTATTTTGTTTTCTAGACTTGCTGGGATTATTAACACATCCATTTAAATGCAAATGAAAGTTTTTGCAGGCTTGTGGCTAAAACTGGTAAATTGTTAAATTATATTTAAACCTAGTTATCATAACACAATAAGTATTTTTTTCTGTTGCAAGATAATGAAGAGTAACATTCTTACCAGTATAGTCCATTTAGTCATTAATTTAGTCATTAATTCACTAAAATTTTATTTATAATTATTTTATGATCTTTAGCAATTCTTCAAATGAATACTTTGGCAAAAGTCTTATGTTATTTCTAAGGATTTCTAATTACAGTCATAACAACCTAATTGATGTGGATATTAAGAATGGTTACAGTCAATCTATATGGGCCTGTGTATTACTTCACAGATATTCTGCATACAAAAAGAGTAATTGGATTTTAAACTTTTTAAAAAAAAATAATTAAAAAATTTATCTGCGGGACTGAAGAACGAGCTATTAAGACAAAAAACTTAATCAAAGAGTAGTGCGAGTTACAAGCTAGCATAAAAATTAACCCTGAAACAAATTCTATAAGATGAACACGCTACAAGAGCATTGTGGACTATACTTGGTTGCTCCAGCACACGCGATGATATAGAACTGAAATCAAGCAGAGCACCTGTATTAAATTATTATTTATCTTTCTGCGTACACATAACTACTATATATGTATTCAAGATCCATAAAAGTATATTGGACAAAAAATTGATATATAGATACACGCTCAGTATCTTTCAGAAATTACATAGAATACTTGCACATTCCACCTGAAAAAGAAAGATAGTAAGACAGTGGTAAGAAAGCTAGAAAAATACTTGTCCATAAACTCACCTATGTAATATCTGGAAGTATATCCTTTCACAGAAAAAATCTGAAATGATTAGCCATTGCTAAAATTACAGCATTTCCTTCATTCTCTTAGAATTACTGATGATGTATTAAAAAACTCTTTAGGTGCTTATTTTCATGAGCCCTCAATTTTACTCCACCCATTTTCCCAATAATGCAAGCCATGAGTAAATAAATGATGCCCACAGTATTCCTTGCTGTGTAGCTGATGTTATATTTTAAGTTCTTTGCAGAGAGTTGCAGCAACTGGAATCCTTCAGCAGAATCCCTGGCCCCCACCAGCACAAGTTACTGCGCTTCCCCTCTCTCCTGCTGAATGCAGCATCACGTACGAACTCAAAGCCCCTGTGGCACCCTTTTGCAATGAGGTAGCTCATGAATACTAATGAGTTCCTAAACACATAATAGCTCTGGACCAAAGGGAAGATATTTTTATAATGAGAAAAATTATGTTTCTAAAAATAAGTGCCTTGTTATTAGTATTATATGATATATAATCAATAAATGCAAACATTTAATTACTTATCTACAAATTTCTCTGTCATTCCAAGAAAGTATTTATATTTTATATTATATACGATATATAAAATTTTTTGCAAGATAAATTACTGCACATTTTAAAATAAATATTTTAAAATATTCATTAGCATTTAATAAATTAATTAATTGAAATACTGTGCTTTAAAAACCAAAGGAAAAACATATATTCTATATAATAATTCTCTCTAATTAATAAAAAAAATTTTAGACCACTATCAAATAATAATTTCATACAGTCTGTACCAACTGGAACTACATATTGATTTAACATGCACATTGATCTTATATTAGATTGTCCTAGGGTGAAATTTGTCCTATGAAATAGCCATCAGAATCACAAAAAACCCCTTGCTTCTGATGTCAAGTCACCATATTAGAGTCCTATTGTGTATGAAGATAATTGAAGATCAGTAATTTGTAAGCTATATCTGTTGTTGACAATATTCCTACATTGCCTGAAAGTGCCACTGAGTGACACAGCTGCTTCCTCTGGGATGACACATCCCCAGCCCCACTGTGTTCAATGTCCAAACTCTCACTGAGGTAAGGGCTGGGGAAGATTTTGTTACAGCAGCCTGCTCTCGAAGCTTAACTAGTAAAAATCCTGCTTTGGAAGATCAGGAAATTTCCATATTGGAATGCAGTATATCAGAATCTGGGTTGTGAAAATGCTTTTCTCAGGAGAACACTGACCACTGAATTGTGCCAGCTTCACAGCTCTGACAGATTTCTACTTTTTAAACTTGGAAAACTAGCATTTCTCCACGAAACCAAAGAACAGCAATTCAGAAAGTAAGTCTGAACACTACAAAAGATAAGCAGATTTGAACTATTTTCCAAGCAAAAGATAAGCAGATTTTTATTATGTACCATGAACATTTCAAGTTAATTTATATTTTCTGAAACAAGCAGAGGAATTGTCTCTGTATGTGGGAGCCCGTGTGTCTGCCTGCACATACCCAAGGCACCATCAACTTGAAGCCAACTAATGACATGAATCATAAAATGAAACCAGCACAAAAGCAGCCACCCCAGGGGCACTGCTCAGGGTTAACTCTTGCTATTAAAGCTGATGTGGAACGGCTCACGTGAATCAAAGGGCAAACAGCTCAAATGACCCAAAATTGACTGCATATAGCCTCACATATTTTATGTTAAAGTGTACCTAATATAGAAAGAAAGTAAACGTTAAATATTTATCAAGAAAATAGATATTGGGGGGGGGGAGGGGGATGTATGAACAAATACAAAAATGTGTAGCTCCATACTGAAGGAAGATTTCTTCACTACCAGGAGAGCTGAATTCACCAGTTTTTCTTTCTTTGCATGACATTCAGGAGTAATGTTATTTTCCCTTTTGTTTTATTTCCCTCTAAAGCACAAGGTGCTGAAGTACCTGTGGTCTTGCTGCTCTTCATGTAAAAAATGCTACATCATTGATACTAAATAGATTGCTCACTGCTCCTTTTCAAAAGTAGATAATAGCAACAGCAAATAGCAACAAAATATGAAATGCAGGAGGAGAATCTGAAAAGCAAAATGAGTCAGGACTAACAAAAAAATGCAGATAAAACTTTTAAAACTAGAGTAAACTGAGGTGAAGATAAAGCAAGTGGGAAGTACACTGATGTCTGAATCATGGCTAAAACTATTTTCCTACATTTTTTAATCAAAAAATAACAAGTACTGCCTGTTTAAAATATAAGCATAATGTCCTTAAACTAAAAGTTTATGGATTACATTCCATCTGTGGTAATTCAATGAAAAGCCAATTAAAATAATTTTTCCATCTTTTTCAAATTGTTAAGAAAGACTGCTGGTGTTGTGGCAGTTTCTTTGAAAGAGGAAACATAATTAGATAATTAAAAATGCAGAAGCAATGCTCCATAGTGCATTTTTCATGTACAGATGTTCTGAAGGGATTAAAGACTCCATCTCCCTCCCTCTCTGACAGATACATAAAGCAGTTTAAAATGATGGATTTTAAAATCATTATCTTTAGATAATGAATAATTAGAACATTAATTACTCTGGCTTCACCTTGGTGTTGTAAATAAATGACCTCAGAACCAGAAGTTCCCGTCTGTAATATACTCTTTGGGGGTAAAGAAGATACATTCTATTTTTTAAGCAGCTTATCTAAAATGCTTTCATTTATATTGCCTTCATGATAATAATTTTGAGGGTACTGCCCTCTATTTCCCCCTGAAAAAAGCAAAAGTTTTGACTCAGGTTACATCAGAGTGCCTGTCCTTGCCCCAAGACAGATCACCTGAGCAGCAATATTACCTAATCACAGTAAATGCTCAAAGTGTTTCTTTCTTTAATGAAACTGGGAAGTGCACAGTTAATGAAACTTTTTTGGAGTTTGGTTTTAGCTGCAGTGATTTGGATAATCAGAAACAAAGTAGAATTGGCAATTTACTTCAAGTGTTGCAGTGGAGATTTTAGACAAAAATTATCTTGTCTGTTACCTATATCTAGTCTGTTTTTCAAACATGAAAAAATTTAGCAGAAATTTTCCATGTCTGGTTTCTGCCCATGGTCGAATTTCTTCTTTTATCTGTTTTAAGTTCCAACTGATATACCATGGCAGACTCCCTGGCCGTTTTGAAGGAAAATACAAAAAAATAAGGCAAAACGAAAACCCAAAACCAATGATAACAAAAACAAAACTCTAGATTCACTTTGAGAAGAGGCTAGTGCTTGACTGCAAGATTCCCATGATTGCGATCCTTCTATTTGGCACAAATAGAATACCTGCCAATTCTTTTGAGTACCTGTTGATTTGGTAAAACAACCTCTTTAAGTGATACCTCTCATGTTAAGAAATTTCAAAGAGATCAAGTGTTAAGATACCAGGAAACTTTCTTGTTACAAAGTGACGTTGCACTCACTCATACACCCTGTTGCTAAATTGTACATTTCCTGAATATTAATATATTGCCTCCAGGTCAGAGGCAGAAAGTCAGTATTTCCCAGGAGTTGCACCTTTTGCCTATTCTGCATTTGGGAGAAATTAGCTAGACTGTCCAGGGTGCAGGGAGGCATGATGCAAGTTTGTTGGCCATCGGGCTCAAAATAAACTCACCTGACTGGAATACAAAGAGTATAATGGACAATAATCCCTGGAAGGAAAGAGTTTGTGGTGATACTGAAGTAGAAAGAGAATAAGAAAAGTGTGGAATAAATTCTTCCTATCACTCTTTCTAAAAATAAAACAGTTCCTAAAAATTCCTGTGGAATTTTTCCTGAACAAAAGACATCTTTTCAATGTCCCATCAGAAGTGTTTATTATATTATGACCCCTCAAAAGATGTTCAGTTTATCATTTGTAGCCATAAAACACTCAATATCTTCTCTGCTTTTGCAGAGAAAGATTTTTCGTGTGCCATCATACCAGTTTGTTTGGTGATCTCAGCAACCATGCAGCCGTGCAATTCCTTACTCTGTCACTGGGTTTAAAAAACCAGAACCTTAAAGAAGCATGTGTGAATTTTGCTCCAAAATTCCTACATGATGGAGATGTTGAATCCACAGCATCAAGACACAATAAACTCCCATGCAACAGGCAGCATATGACCACCAACAAAGACATGTCTGAAATGATTTGTCATTAATCACATAAAATCTCTATGGTGCAGAGAGTAATTTCCCAGAGCAGTAATAAACTAGACAACTGAGAAGACTATTCTTCATCTTTCTACAATTTTTGCCTCATTCTCTAAACAAGTTTAGAGAAGGCTTTATCCCTATGGCTTCACCTCAAAATCTTGATCAGGCTTTTTGCACTATGGCAGCCTTTGAAGGAGGTATACTATGGAAGATAAATAGCAAATGAGAACTTGGTTCAAGATTGTTTAGAAATTTGACAAATGAAAAGGTTGATCTGATTCATAAGTGAACATATATTTAGCAGAATTCATCATTTCTGCTACTGCTGCAGGAATGTAATTGACTCTGTGGCACTTTAGGCCTGAGAAATATGGAACACACCTTCCACAGCGATGTTTTGAAATGCTGCACATGGTAGAATTTGAAATGCTACACATGGCAGAATTTAGGCAGATCCCAGGAAACGCCTCTTTAAAAATTCCATTTGAGGACCAACTTTCAATGTGATGCAGACTGATACTGCCACACCACAGTCTGTGTAGCTGTGTAGATTTGTAGTTGATAGGATCCAGCTCCTCATCTATGGCTAATGTCTACTTCTGAGCAAGAGACCCAGCTCAGCACGCTGCCAGAGCACTGTGATCATTGTTAAGTGATGGCACACAGCTAGGCATGCATGAGGCATGCAGGGCTTTTGGTGTTTTTAAATCTGCTTGGCAGTGCCACAGCACATACAGCACACAAGATGATCCACTAGGTCTTCTAGTATGACACCCTGAAGGCTCTCAGAATCTGAAAATGAGGAACCACCTTGATTACAAGTACACGATGTTTCCTCTGCCAGACAAGGATCTGGGTTGATAACACCTTGAATAATTAAAATAGCATTTATTTTTGTACAGAATACCAGTAACGAGAGCTATATGCTCTCTTATGCTAGGCTCCAGCATTGCATAATCCACTGCAAATTTATATAGCTCAACTCTTTCTTTATATAATGTGAACTGTCCCTTACATTGGTTTGTTAAGAAATATGGGATCAAACTTAGGCAGCATACAAAAGATCTGTTATACTCCACACATTTTCAGGATCTTCTCCTAGTTTTAGATAATGAGTATGGCATAGTAAATATCCTCCACAAAGCCAGTCTGAAATTACTTGTGAATTTGTTTCAATTTTCCAGGTGATTTACTTTTATTTATTAATTAATATTGAATTAATAATGAAGCTTTAGTATTGAATGATGAATTAATAATGAAGTTTTAGTGTTCTGTTGTTGCCTCCACTGGTCCTGTTAACATTATATACATCAATAATTAAAAGATTTTACATTTCATTTTTTTCATGAGTAAAGTATCTTGATTACACCCTTAGTCACTGTAGCACAAATTCAATATAAAGATTTTAATTACTTTTGTAATTAACATTAAATGAGTGGGTTTCTTTATTTCTACACAGACCTCAGTCTCATCAAATGCATGAAAAACCTTGTTTTCCTTCACTGCTATGACAGGAAGTAAAACTTTTCTCAGCTGGCTCTGTGATGCAGTACTGCTACATTTTAGTGAATCAGTGCGCTGAGAAGGGTGGTTGCAGCCCTGGTCTAAAGAGAGCATGGGGGAAGGAGTGAACAATTGTATTGCACCAGTCACATCACATACATTTATGATGAAACAAACAACATTACTGGGAAACCTGAGATGTCAGCAGATCCTTCACATTCTCTCCAGCCCCTAATAACTATAAATTCTATCAAACTAGCTCCAATGTACTATATGGGAGGATAGAAAACCTCTGAAAAATTCATCTCCAATCCAGAGAATGGCCTCTGGCTACATCACCTTGAGAGATCTGCAGCTCAACATTACCATTTGCCCTCAGTTACGTGGCAAACCTCCAGTCCCTTCACCTGGCTCCAAACTAAAGACACTGAGCATTTTGTGTAAGTGAACACATTAATAAGCAGCAGGAAATGAAAATCAGAAAGAGTCACAGAATAGGTGAGGCTGGAGGACACTTCTGGAGATTGTGAGGTCCAACTCTCTTGCATACTGCAGGTGTGATAAGAGCAGGTCGCTCAAGGCCATATCTACTTGGGATTTGAATATCCCCAGATATTGGGACTGTGAAAAATCTCTGCACCACCTGCTCCAGTGTTTAATAAATTTTGCAGAAAAAATGTTTTTCTCATGTCTTAGTGTGATTTGCCTTATTTCATTTTGTGCTCATCCTTTCACTGAGAAGAGTCTGGCCTTTTTTCTCCAGTCCCTCTCTGCAGGCATTTATGGTAAGATCTCCCTTAAGCCTTCTCTACTCCAGGATGGACACTCAGCTCTCTTGGCCTCTCCTTGTATGGCAGACACTCCAATTCCTTCACCATCTTCATGGCCCCTCACTGGATATGTTCCAGTAGCTCCACGTCTCTTGTACTGGGGACTTAGAACTCCAGATGTGTCTCACTACAACTACTCAGCTCTACTGAGGGGGAAGGATCACCTTCCTCAGCCAGCTGGCAACACTCTTTCTAACGCAGCCCAGGATGGTGCTGGCCTTCCTTAATGCAAGGAGGCATTGTTGGCTCAGGTTCATCTTAGCATCCACAAAATCCCAGTGTCTTTCCTGAAAAGGCACTTTCCAGCTGCAAAACTGTGTTCTAGCTGTGAGTCCCTGGGGTGCAATGGCACATGGGGTTACTGCCCCCAGGTGCAGGATTTTTCATTTACTTTGTTGGATCTAATGGGTTTCATAAAGGCCCATTTCCCCATCCTGTTGAGCTCTCTCTGAATAGTGTCATATCCCCCTACTATACCAACTATTCCTCAGTTTTCTGTTGTCTGCAAACCTCTGAGGGTGCATTCTGCCCCATCATTCCAAATGCTAACAAAGATGTTAAACAGTACTGCCATAATATAGACCCCAGGCATACACCACAACTGATTTGCCTTCAGCTGCACTTTGTGTCTTAGGTCACAATCTCCTGAGCCTGGCATTCAGCCAGTTTCCAATCGGCCTCATTGTTTACTTACCTAGGTTGTTATTTCCTCAGTTTGTCTACAAGGGTGTTTTGGAAGAGGGTGTTAAACTTCTTACAAGAAGACAAGATAGAGAACATCTGATGTTCACTTCTCATCCATCAAGTGAGTCAACTAATGAAAGAAGGCTATCAGGCTGGTTAGTCAGGCTCCTTTTGCCCTTTGTAAATTCATGCTGACTATCCACAATCCCCTTGTTCTACGCATATGTCTGGAAATAGTTTAGGATTATTTGTTCCATCACCTACCTAAAGGCTGAGCTAAGGCTGACAGGCCTACAGATTCCAAGATCCCTTTCCTTTTTTGAAGATAGTAGTGATGATTTTTCTTCCTGTCTTCAAGAACATCCCCTGAGTGCCACATTCCAAAGACTATTGACTGGCCTTGCAATGACATCAGTCAACACCAGCTCATTTAGTATTCATGGGTATACTTTGTCACGTGCCAATAGCTTGTACTTATCCAGTTTATTTAAATGTTCCTTGATCAGATCATGGTCTGCTCTAAACTTTCCTTCCAGTCAACAGTGCACTACAGAAACTTCCAAGATTACTTGTGCACTACTGCATTGCTCAACCATCAGATACCAGGATGGTTTAAGTTTTCCATGAAAACCAGAACCTACAGCTGGAGGAAAGCTTCATCTAATTCCTCTTCCTAATCAGGAAGCTCATAGCAGACACCCACAATATCATGACATTGGCTGGGCCTCTAATCCTGACCTGCAAACTCCCAGCTGGTTCATCACCCATCTCTAGGCAGAGCTCCCTGCATATTCTGCTCTCTCACAAAGGGCTTGATATTCTTCCTTGCTATCCTGCCCTGTGCTTCCATGAATTGCAGTACTCCAGTAATATGAGCTATCCCACCCTGTCTCTGTGATCATGATGAGACCATAGCCCTGCAGCTGCACAAAACCCCTCTAATTCCTCTTGCTTGCTCCCCATGCTTTAGAGCACAGGCCATCTGGAAAGCCACACACTTGTGCTGATTTTCCAGAAAAGGTATTAGAGCTTTCCCTAAATGCTCTTCTCTCAATCGCATCCTTTTTCATGTCCATCCACTCTGGGTGGCTCCTCCCTGCCCTGTTTTGTTGTTTATGATGCCCTGGCTGTCTTCATCTCTTGCAGCCACTGCCTATCAACCCATCAGTTGCTTCCTCACTTGATTACAAATCATCATTTCTCCACTTCATCGTTCCTGTTTTAAAGCTCAAGTGTACCGGAGTTAAGTGTCAGTGTACTGAAAGAACAACAGCTACACAAAAGTTGTATATCCTGCTCTAGAAATCAGGGAAGAAAATATTTGTCAGGTAAAGTCTGCCAGTACAAACTTCAGTGACATACAGAGAACATAAATCCCAAAAACCATATACTGAATGGCTGCAACACAAGCCATTCAGTGGCATGGCATAACATGTGAAATAAATTAGAACTGCTTTAAATCCACTGTTACAACTCATTACATTATCCTCTTTCCTTGATAAGCCCATATAAAATATTTTAATTACAGTTAAGCATTCAATTTTAAAAAGAGTGTAAAAACAGATTAAAATTTGGCACAGACATAATGATATTATATCATACATACATTGATCAAGATAAAAAACACAATTCCTAATAAGAATTTTTCAAATTTAAAATGAGGGATAACAGTAATGTTCCTAATGCAGAGGCAATTTGTTTGACATCCAGATGCAGTGACACAAATTCACCTTAAAAAAAAAGTTATTTAGTCTTTCATAAATTCAGCAGATTTTATTGAATCGGATTTAAGTGAAACACCTTATGCTAGCTTGTTATTCCTCTAAAACAGAAGCCTCCACCTCACCTTTACCATGGAGGACAGTTCCCTACTTAACAGCAACAAGAAGTCCAGGTATCTTTGCATAAACAGGCTACAAATGAAAAGTGATACAATTACATAATCTGGCATGATTTTTAGTTAAGTCAGCAAATGTGCTTTGTTTGATCAAGCCTATATGGTGCTGATTAATCATTATGGGTTCTTACTTCTCAAACATTTGCATTAAACCATGAAGAAGTTTCCTTCCACTTCATTTAGGACCTGAGAAATATTTCAGACATATACAGCAATGTCTCCAACATATGCAGGCACAAACTACTGCGGGACTGTATTAGGAATGCACAAAGAGCATGATTGATGAAAGAGCATGATTGATAGTAATTTAGCTTCACTCATCAAATACACACTAACTCTAAATTCACAAATCTGATTTCGATTCAAATCAAAAGTCCCAGAACTTCTTGTTCACACACCAAAAATTCCTGGTATTTTGTTCTGCACTTCCAACTAGAGAGCATGGCAGTTAAACCAGACTTCTACTTCTCAGGATTGTAAGAAAGAGTTTAGAATAATTTCATATACTGAGTAGCTTATCCATGCAAAGCCATTTGTTATAACACATACCTGAAAATGCTAAACGAATTAGAAAGCAAGAAGCTATTTTATATACTTATATTTAGGACTTGCATCAATTAGTTCAGGTTACTAATCTGCACCCCAGACTACTCTTCGAGGTAAGAATAATTGTTGAATGACTTAATTTAGTGAAATGGCTAGAACTGAGCCACCTCCTTTGAGTTTCTATATGCTTATTAGGTTCATCTCTAGAACAAACCTGGAAATAAAGTAGGTGCATAAAAAGGCAGTCCAATGTGCTTTGTCCTTTAAACGGAACACTATGCTCACACAGTTGCCATGGCCACTGGCCTGACACACTTACAAATGAAGATGATGCTGGATAGATGGTTTCAGAATGACAAAAACAGGTAGACAAAAAATGCTACCCTTCCTGCTCAACCATGCCATCCCATCCTATGCCATCCTGTTTGATATATGCTAACATTGAGTTCTTTGGAGGCAAAAATTAAACTTAAATTTCAAATTACTAATCAAACTTGAACTTAAAACTTCTAATTCCTTGACCTTTACCAAATATTAGTAATTTGATAGAAGGAATCCTTTTAATCGTAATTGTCAAAAATTAAAGCAACCAATCTAAACAAGTCATCTAGGGTTTCTTCAATGATTAAAGCTATAAAAGGATGACTCCCCTGCCTTTGATACCTGTCTGAAGATGAGGTAAACTATCCAAGATAATAGGTGTTTTCTTCTTTTTAATGGAGGTTTAGGTAAGCTAAAAATTAATTTAATAAAAACCTATTTTTTTAGGTGAATTCCACTGAAGATACATAGCTTTTAGGGCTGAAGTTACACAACATGAATCTCAAGATGAAAAAATTGTTCCTAATACAACCAACCCCTTCCCCAATCTTTTATTTTCTTCCCCCTATTTCTACTGAAGGAACTGCACTGTACGTTTTTACTACACATTTTGTTCACTATGGAAGTACTACCTGAATTTAGAGAAGATTAAAGCAAGCAACCGTAAAGGGTCCAATTTCTGAGGTATGGATTCTGCGGACAGTATCAGAAAGAGAAGGCATCTGAATTCCAATGATGTCTCACTTTACTAGTCTAAAGTGAAGCTGAATTGGAACTCCCACTGCAGACACTTGGCTTTACAAACTAGGTCACCCAATCTTGTACCCCAAGTGCTCTGCTACTCCTAAGAATGGAAGAGGTTGAGGATTTGAGCCCAGGTTTCACCCTTGCCACACAAGGTTACTGGTTCTCCCAGTACTGTTATTTATGATCAGATATTCTGAACTCAAGGAAAATTTCTGATAAAATCTGTTAGACATATTTATAGAGAAAAAATCCTATTTTTGATGAACCTGACAAAGACACTGAGAGGGCCTAGTTGAGAAAAAATTCTGTGCCTATGAAATAAGGTATTTTGATATGAAAAAAGCCCCTTGTAAGAGTCAAATTCTGAAAAGCTAGGACACAATGAAATGCAGCATTTAAAGATATGAATTGAAATGACTTTAAATATATTTACAGTTCTACTGCAGTGCTCTGCTGGATTGTGGATTACTGCTGCTATAGTCAGGTTGCACCAGTTGCACCTCCACCAATCTGCAATGTGACTTTAAATACCCTTGTAAACATTCCTTGAAAAGGAAATGAGGTGGATCTAGCTCAAACATAGAGGCCAGTTTCTGAGTTCTCCTAACATTCCTTTCTTTTGCATAAACATACAAACTCCTGCATCTGATCTTCTCGGACACTGAGTCTGTCTAGAAGTGCTCTGGGTAAATGATGCCCCCCAGATTTATATCAGGCAGATTTCCTAGTAGGGATATGTTTTTTATAGTTCAAAATTCTTTTTGTGTTTTATTACACCTAAAGACAAGTTTTTGACAGTTTAGGAACTGGCAGATGTAATCAAAGACTACCAAACCAATCCTACAGACATTATAGTTGCTGAGAGTTTTGTCGTCAAATTAAATGAAAACAAAACCCAATCTGTGCATCTAAAAAAGCCCTTGCCCCAGAATAGATTAGTATCAAGGATAAACGATGTATTTGATTATTGATAATGCAAATGAATTAAACTATTTTGAACACGAAATATCAAAATTATTATATGAATAATAGTTTCAAATCTAGTAATTTGTCATATACATGAAAACAGCAAAATAAATGCAGGTAGATAGGGAAAAATACCCTGAGGAAGAAAAACCAAGCTTTTATGAAAAAACCTGTTTAACTAAAAAAATCTAGTAATATTTCTGCTGTAATACCTTACTGACATATTGATTACACTGATTCTTAGCCAACAATGAGAGGACAGCCTGTGTTCAAGTTCAACACATTCATCTATCATCTCCTCATGGGAAGTTTGTTTTCTGTTTTAGATGCAAAAACATTGTCATCTTAGGCCAGTCACAGAAGACAGTTTATATGTGCATAACATTTTCCACAAATTCTTATGTTGTGGTAATCTAGTTTCAAGAATTTCTGGTTGTATTCTGGCACTCAGTGAAAGAGGGAGTGTGACACAATTGAATCTACATGGAGAACTCACCTGATCCTGCCCCGAGGGCGCTCAGATTGCTCAGACATAAAACTTGTGCTGCTGAGGCGAGAGGCACTGCTGGTTCGGGAAATGGCTGACACATCACTGACATCACTATCTGATGATTTGGCAGAGACGTTATCACAACTTCTGTACTGATCTGTTTGTATGTTATACTAGAGATCAAGAAAAGAAAGGGTGAGGAGTCTCATCAAAACAAAACACTTTCATAGAGACAACATGTGACCTAAATATGACAATTACCTTTAACAGCTTTTAGATACAACAAAATTGTATGAAATTCAAAGAAATGCCTACATTAAATAATGCTTTTATGTCTAGTGCAGAAATCAAACAGGTTATTTATGGACTAAAGAAGATACTTGGAATAAAATAACACATTGGAAAATAAATAGGCTGTTGGTTCTTCAGCACACTAGAACTACAATAATGAAATATTTATATGAAATATTTATGCAGCAGACAGACATTGCAATAACATGCATACCATCCATTTGGCTACTTTTTCATTTTTAAAATATTAAAAATATATGCTACAAAATACCTGCACATAGAAATGCATATACAAGCCTGAATGAAATATAATGCTACATGAAGCTATTAGGGACTGATTTCAGTTCCTAAGTTCTATAAAAAAAGAGAAAAAATACATTTTCTGTCTCAAAATGCCTCCTTGTATTGTGACACTAGAGGACTAGTTAGGCAGAAAGCTAACTCAGCAAATACAGTATCTGTTTCCAGGCAGATCAGTTCCCTGATCTTGTTGCTTTTACATCTGCACATGCCTAAGAATTAGCAGAAGACACATCAGGAGGAATATGTCAACAGGGGTAGAAGTTACTTTGCTTTTAAAATCAACTGTGACACCACACCACCTATTACATTATGCTTTACATTATTGCTCATATCATCAGTCAGAGAGGTATGAAAGGAAGCTTCAATCCTAGCAATGTCACACTTACCTAAATCTTGACTTATACAGATATGAGGACCAAATAATTGTCAGGTTTATGAAATTAAAACTCATTGTCATTAGAAGAAGGTACTCTTGGCTGCAAAGCAACTAAACCAGTGGCATACTTCCCAGGGTATATTATGGGAAAACTATTAACACATAGGAGCACTAGGCAGTTTTTGACATGACAGTCTAAGGAGTTCATTTTCCAGAACTATGGTCTGTAAAATTGCAAGTCACAAAAGTTTATTTATGAATCATACACAAATCTGTGGCTGTCTGTGAATACCCAAACTCCAACTTTGCTGGCTGAGTCACTTAGCAAATGCCATGACTGAATTTCAAAAACCTGGCAAATGCAAGCTTGAGTTTGTACAGATGAATGTATCAGGTCTTCTCTCTTAGGTTAATCTTCTCTTGTTCCAGTGCCTTTCAGCAACTATACTTGTGCACACTTGAAAACCTCTTGGTAAACATTGAAGATAAAATGAGGAAGTCAATAGCAGTAGAGAAGGGGAAGGAATAAAGCAATGCTAAGCATCAATTGTAAATATAGAAATCTGCAGGACAAATGGAGGTTATATAAAGTTTCAGTCTCAGTGTGTTTTTCAGGTGTGTATTAGAACAGTGCTTAACAAAAACTCTAAGCAGTACTGTGTGAGGGCCTTGCAGTGGCTGAGTAAAAACACCTGCAGGACAGAAAGCTCTGGTTTATTAAAGGTAACTTGAAGAAAATGGGTAACAGAAAGAACTCAAGTACCCTGATATTCAAAAATGTTTTCAACTACAGCTGGAATTTATTGGGAGGTTCTCTTTACAAGTGACTTGTAACTTTACTGAATATAAATGCCCAATAGGGTTAAAGTGAGACTATGCTGATGTATTTATTGAGATCACCTTTCATTAGTGGCTTGTAGAGTCTGTCAAACAATTTTGGTGATTGCTATCCTTCAAACTGCGAGATAAAATGGTAATTCCAAAATGGAAACACAAAGTATACTAATTCTTATCGGACCTATTTCATAATAAGATATCATGTTTTCCTTCTAAAGTCTAAAAAAATATTCAAAACAAGAATAGTTTAAAAGAAGTTTAAAAACTTTTTAGTTAGGTTAAATATAAACATTTAGAGGCAAGAAAACAGAATGGTTAATTATCTCCAGTGTAAGTTAAACTGCTCCAGTCCCAAGACAGATGTTTTATGCAAAATTCCTAAAGAATTCCTAACAAATCCTTCAAGCTACTCTAAATGAGACATGTAAAAATACGAAAACCATTTGGACACATGGAATGAGCTGGCTTTCCATTAACCTAAACAGATTTGCAATCTGCAAAATCATCCCATTAAATAATAAAATTTCTGTTCATTTCAGTGAAAAAGGAATTTCACTCATCCCATATATTGAGATTATATCTACAAATAATTCCTTTGAAGGTGAGGTTTCAAAAATTCATTGTTTAAAATATAACCAAGCAATCTCTCTCAAATGCATGGGGTTTCTTAAGCATAGTAACAGACTGTTTCAGAAATACCTCCATGCTTTATTTGCATTTGCTGAAGACAATTAGATTTCTTCTCTCTGCCATTATAATGTCCATTTACTACTCTTCCTCACCAAAAAGTCCATATTCTCTTTGTGGCCTTTGGTTTGAGAGTGCATACAGTGAACCTGCCATGATAGAAGACTTAGGTGATCTCTGAGCTGACATGCTGCTGGGAGAAGGGCAGACTGCCCCATCGAGAACAACCAGGGCCAGTGATTTCTGGAAGCTGTTCTGATGGAAGCCTTTCTTCTAAGTATTGAGGGAGGTATAGGTTGCTGGCCTTTATTCCAAGCCATACCAGAATCTGGCTGTTTAGCACTCACATTATGATTCAACAGGTGGACTGGGGATGTCAAGAAGACCTGTTGGAATGCTGGAACCAGAACCATCACAAAGACACACTATTCCACTTGTTCTGAATGTGTTCCACGTTTCATGGGGTATCTACATGAGCTGGGAAAGTGGGGGAGAGGGGGAAAGCATCAAGCATAGTTGTGCAGCTTACCAGTTAGAGTACTGGGAGAGAAGTTACAAGTCCCATTTTGTGTATCAGTGGCTGTTTGGAGATTCAGCCCCATCAACTGACTGTTCAGCATCAATATGAAATCATTTACTGGTGCAGGGGTCTTCAGCCCAGGTAGCCCCTCTTTTAATGGGGGCTATATAGATATCCTCACTCTGTTTTGCTCCCTATAGTCCAGCAGTGTGAAAAATTGAATTGCTTTGTACTGGCTTCAGAGACAGTTTTTCATAAACAGAGAATTTTACTGTGAGATGGGACATAAAGAGAAAAGCTGAATCCATGTCTTCTACTTGCCTTGTATTGCAATCACACAGCCAGTGCAGAAAATATGGAGCATCCCTTCCTAAACGAGACTTTTATGGCACGGCTGAGGTTTCCCTACCACTTTATACTGTATGCCAGGGCTGTGAATCCCAAGAAACTGAAAACCTTTCCCTTCACAGAAACAGAGATCAGCACAAAAAGTAGTGATGCTAAAAATTATTGCTGCACACTGCAGAGTTTAAATTTTACTACTACTCCTGGATTTAGCTTTTCCTTCTTATACCTGCTGCTTCTAATTAATTCACCAACTTCTACAGGAGGCATGCAAGTTTTCCTACCGATTTCCTACCTACCTTTGATACAGTCTGATAGTTATCTCAGCTAACAGTTGAACAAAATCAAAGCAATTTTGAAGGTAATCTTTTTTTCCTTTAAATATAGAGAGAAATAAATAATACTTCCACTACCACAAAGCAGTGCTCACTAAAATGAGAATATTTCACTGTTGCAATACACCTGAACGTATCATTCAGAAGAAAAATAACATGGGCTCACATCCCCTTATATGGTATCTGCAATGAAGTAATGCCTGCAGATTTCCAACTGGGCTCAAAAAAAAATATGATAGAGGTCTCCTGTAAAGCAGAAAACTGCTGTGCTTTATGACTGCACATGTATTTGCAGTAAGTTTCCCTGACATGTTATATTTAAACATTATATCAAAATGAAGTATATTTTCAGTGCAATCACTTTGCTTTAAACTCTGTATCTTAAAGCTTATGTAACATTTCTTTTCCAAGGTGCACTATTACATTAGGAGAGTCGCTGAAGTTGGCAGCAACTTCAATAGCAATTACTAAAGAGTAGGTCTGGCTTTTTAAACATTAATAGCAGCTAGTTTCAAATGCACTGTCCTTGCCTGCATTACAAAAACAGAAGTCTATAAACAGCTGAATGCAGTTCTTCCATTCAATTTACCACCTGTGGAGCTGTTGCTTCCTGCACACTAGCAAAAGGATAAAAAAAGAGGTATGATGAACTGCAGATGTGTTAACATCAATGGGAAGAGCACAGATACAAACCCAAAGAGTGTACCTCACAAATAATTTTACAGCTCTTTAATGACTAACAACATTAGCAATTTTACTAAATATAAGGCATATCTTAGAAGTCATTGAACAGTCCATTATAATTGGATTATCTTTCATATTAGAAAGTATTTCTAATATGAAATTATTTGTATTTCTAGATTTAATTCCCAAAACCATGAAGAATAGAAGAGTTCAGAGCTTTGAAAATTAAATTAGTGTGCTGTCCTTTGACTACAAAAAAAGTCCCAAGTGACTAACCTTGACAAATATATACCTCATTATGTGCTTAAAATGAGGAAATGAAGTGAGAAAATAAAATGGGCTTTCAAACGAGGTTATTAACATGAGAAAAGAGAAATCCAGACCAGGTGCACCGATTCATCCAGGGACTTATACAAGTCTTGAGATCACAGATATCTTTTGAGGCACTCTAATGAGGAATTTTGTCAGAAAAGAAAATCCTGCACAAAGCACCTTGAGTTTTATGATTGCTCACATGGGTTCCTCTGAATGCTGCTGGTGTTCAGAGCCCAGCAGTTGGCACCTTAGAGTGTTCAGAATTCATCACTGACACCCACCAGTGTCTATCATGGCAGCTCATGCCATGGTCCAGAGCCCACCTAGCACCAGTGATTCTGAACAACTTTTCCTATAATTGTATCCAACTCCTATGGACACTGATCAACTTCTGAACAGAGAACAGTAAAAATGAGCAAGTCAAACCACGAGGAGACTGCCGTGAAGCCTACCCATCAAATAAATGGAACTCACTAAATTTTGTGAAATCCAGCCAGTGCTGGAGTGACTGCCATCTTAATATGACATATATTACAGAATTTTTTCTTCAAGGTGGTTGAAGGGGACCAAAAGAAGATGCCACATCTACATCCAAAAGCATTTTCTATATACAGCCCTAGATGTCTTACCCAGTGTGACATCAAACTTAACATTATCAGGCTCCTATCAGCCCAGGTATCCTACCCAGCCCCTGCTTTAGACATTAATTGTTAACACATAAGAGTTAAGACAATAACTATTGAGTTAAATCCACAGTGTCAATGAACAAATGCCATGATTACAGTTTTATACTAAATGCTTTTCAATCACATACAGTCTTAAGTCAGTAGTGTATCTAAATATAGAGTGATATCCTTTTTTAATACGTACTACAGTGTTCTAATAAGTTATTCTCTTGAATAAACAGAACTTCCAAAAAACAGGAAAGCTGGAGCAGCTGCAACATGGTGTTTGTGTTCTATGTGTGGCATCAGGAATAAAAAAAACTTAGTGTATTTTGAATTAAAAGGCTAATTGAGTTACACTGCAATTCACCTCTGTGCAAATCTGGAATTATGCCATCAAATGTTTTGATTCTCTCAAGCACGGAACAGCACAAATATATGCATTCTAGCCACTACAGCCTTACCAATATACAAGAAAGGCAGACATGTTCAAAGCTCTTCTTTAAACCCTTTTGACAAATCCCCATAGGTCTGGTGGTTTTTTTCCTTTTTTGGTTGGTTGGTTGGTTTGGTTGAAGTTGTGGTTTTTGTTTTTTTTTTTTTGTTTTTTTTTTTTTTTTTTTTTTTTTTTTTTTTTTTTTTTTTTTTTTTTTTTGTTTTTTTTGTGTGTGTGTGTGTGTGTGTGTGTTTTGGGGGGTTTTTGTTTGTTTTTGGTGAGGTTTTTTTGTTTTCCTTATTAGATGTTAAGTGTTTCACATAAATTATGGAGTCTTTCCACTGTACTGGGAGGAAATAAGGATGTGAACTCTGTGAAAGTCTCAAAACAGAGTGCAACAGCCATGAAGATGCATACAAATGTTGCAGGGCAGACAGTTATCTATTCAAAATCAATCAAAATACCTCTTGAACATCAATTAATGGATGTTCAAAATTGAAACCATGTTGCATGTTTACTATTGCTTAACTTACTGAAGCATAACTATTGCTTGCTTACTGAAACTAGAAACTGAAACTAGAAAATTGAGAAACCGAGTGGGAAAAATTCCAAAACTGTAATGCATCAGAAATTGACCAGAAATTGCAAAGGACCAGTTACAATATTTCTGTTTAAAAAAGGCTTTTTTCAATATAAGAGAAAACTTATTTAACTTTCAGGAATTATTTTGTATATGCATAATTAACCATTGCAAATATGATCCAGTCCCATACTGAAGGAAAATTTTTTAATGGCTTAGAGAATTTTGTGTGTAATAAAACACGCATATTTGGAAATGCAAAAATATTGGAAAAATCAAATCCATATGAGCCAATTGCTCTGAAATGCAGAATGGACTATTTTCTCAATGTTCAGCACAGTGTAATTTCTCTAATAAATATATTTATTTTCTGGAGCAGTGGGAAAACACTGCTCTTTGGGAAAGAAAGGAGTATTTTGGTTAAAGAGGGAAGAACTCTACTTGCAATTGCTATTTCTTTAATAGTCAGTTAATACTTCTTTTTCAGTATTTCAGAATGTGTATTATACCACTTATATTTTTTTTAATAAGTCTTGTTTCTGCAGCTTTTGAAGACTTTTCACAAATTTTGGCAGCAGAAATTGGGTAGAATCTTCTGTTCCGAGAAGTCTCAGTCATCAGCTTTACCACAATAGCTGATATAACATACTACATTTTCATTACAGCTGTCCAAATTTTCATCTGTCTTGGTTATTTTCTTGACTCTTTCACCATTTTCTCAGGATAGAGAAAGACAGTAGCATAAGGTTTCCTTTGGTAAAATTTTTAAAGCGATCACTTATCACCATAGTGAAATGAAGCAAACAATCACATCACTGAATATCATGGAGTGCTAGAATGGGCTAATATAATTCTTTCTTAGCACTTAAAAATTAATTCTATGTTGGACCATCTTATCTAGGAGTCCAACATTATCATGTAGAAAATACACGAAAAGTTAAAGATTTAAAGTCAATGGGAATTCTTCTTACTTTTTTCCATGTTTTAGCATGGAAAAAAGTACAGAACACAAGGTACTCCAAAAATACTTCTCTATAACAACTGACAGAGAATTTGCTTCTTCAAAATTTTCCTCATGCTTTTAGAAAAAAAAAAATTCTGAATAGAATAATTTCAGTGTTCTTTTGATTTAGTACTCATCATGGTTTCAATTTTGATTTTCCATATGCATTTAAAACCAAAAGAAGATTCTAGAAAACTCAAGGTTCTAAGTACAAGAGAAATTTGTAACATTGCAAGTTGATGTTTTCTAACAGTTATTTAACTATTTAACATTGGATCTATCCTGACCAAATAAGAAAAAAAATCATATTGGAGGGCCAAAATGATGCTTATCATAAATATTAGGATTAAAAAAATATGTTTCAGAATGATAAATACACAAATTTCAATCAGTCTGTAAGCACATATAATCTGACTCAGAAACCTGGCCTTTGGCTCTGAACAAAGGTCTCTGGTCATCCTGCCAAAGTCCTCAGATTGCATTTTACCTCTTTCTCATGAAAATTTTATCAACTCTATTTTAACTATTTTTTTCTTACATGGTAAGTGGTTGGGAAGTATGACAGAGACACACTGCATCGCACCCTCTTGCCCTGAATGGACCTCTTCTGAAGATAACAGCAAACCCAGCAGCAAATGAGCTGTTCTAATTAAACAAATTCTTTCTTCTGATAAAGGATCTCATTAGAAATTTCCACCTCAGCTGTTGAGCTTTTTTTAATAGCACTGACATCCCACAATTTGGCCATTGAGGAATAAAGGTCTTGTTTCTTTTCCTTTCAAGAACTGTTCATTTAAGTTCTTACTTAAGTTGTCTGCATATTTAACTGCAACAAGATCTTGAACAAATTTTTCATATCTGCTAGATATTAAATGTTAGTCGCCAAATTTCCTACTTAACCAGTCCTAAGTAAATTTGTGATTTTTGTTTTAGATGAGTTCCTCACTTATACATTATTTTCACCTGTATCTCCAGGAGCATCCAGCTCCTCACAGTTTGAATTGTAAGCAGCAGTGAAGATGTGCAAGGCATTTTCCTCAGTTTGCTTAGAACCTCATACAGTTTAAATTACAGAGTCATGGGCTATCATTTTAGCCTTATCAAGAAAACAAAATCCCTCTATACAACTTTGTTAACATAATTTCAATATATTTCATTATTACAGAAATGGAATATACACTTTACACTTTTATTAGAAAAGGAAATTGAAGTAATCAGTAGGCACTTCGAGAAATGAAATACCTTATCTCTGCAATTATTAGGATGCAAAAAAATTATACAAATATGAGAACATCTGCATGGGATTGGACCGAGTTCTGTATAACTCGCCACATATCATACAGCAACAAGGGCCAACCTACTCTTTCATGGCCTATTTTCCAAACTGCAGGGATTGAAAGTATGAGGTCTTCCTAAGCTAGATGTGATAAGTCTCTTTTTAACAGCTGTTGAAGGATCTTTTTTTCCTGAATTAGTTTTTAAGTATTTTGGTTTTTACAGATTGATTTTAGTTGATGTCAAAGACCAAGTCCAACGCACATCAGACAGGGGCAAAAATGATGCTAAAAAGATATTACTTGAAGACATTTCTGTCAGGCTTAAAAATATAGTATTCTTGAAGTTTATATAATACTTTAAATAAACAAGTTTATGCCTTCAATTTTCAAGCCAAAGTATCATTCCAAGACTACTGACTTTACCTTGGTGTATTGCTCACGCTCATGTTCTTGGCTAGAACCAGACCCTGATGTCTGATTATAACGGTGCATTTTCATTTTCATCTGTCTCGTTCGCTCCTCCACTACTAAGCTTGCTGCAAAAACACACAATGAAAATCAATTAAAAATAGAGAACAAGTTTTGGAAAAAACAAACGGTTTAGCAAAAAATTTCGCTTATTTCCATTTCAACAAAACAAAGAAATGTACAAACATGTAGAACAAGCAGGGTGTAAACACAGAACAAAGGAACACTAATGTCAAGAAATCAATCACTTTCATTGAGAGAGTCTTTACCTGAAAATGGACAGACATCCCAATTTCTACACATAATCAAGCTGGTGCAACAAATAATATGAAAACAGTGAAAAAATTTAGGTGGTAGGCTGAATTATAAACCTGTTAAATATTCTGGATGCAAAGGATGTAAATCCATGATCACCTAAGCATGTGTTTGTTTAAATGTAGAAATATTACAGTAGCATTCTAAGAATTAATTAATGAATCAGCTATTAAAATTTATTTTTAAAGTAATTAACTTCTCCTACTATCCTGAAACATAGTAGTTTAACAGAGCTAAGACTATTTGAGAGGAATTATTTCTCCATTCAACCAGTCATATCAAAAACACAGTCATTTTCTAGTAGTTTTAAGTTTTTTAACAAGACCTCCTTTAAAATCACTACTTTGCTCTGTAATGATCACCTTTACTTCAAATAATTATTTGTTCTTGTGTTTTCAACTTCCATATGTCAGTGTCTCTCTAAAAACAGAACTCTTGCACCTTCAAGGAGCTGTGATGCTATAAAGAATATCTTCTTCAACTTGAACAAGTTATGGCAATGAATATTTGCTGAACCTGCCACAGGCAGACAACCTTGCACTAACAGAGAAAGTGATGTAAAAGTCCCTGGGCGAAGGCTTCCTCCAAGTAACTTAACTCTTCTGGTAGTGAGCAAATTTCAGAGTGATCTATATATTTTGCTATTCTTTAACTTCATAGCATTTTAAATTCAAAGCAATACAGGTAACATCAATACCATGAAAACTGGCACTTTTTAACAGTTCTAGAACTAGACCCAAATATTCATCAGTAACTATTCTAAATCACAGTAGTATTCATTACGTTCATTGTGGTTTAACAGGTTATAACATCTTAGAGAAACTTATTTTAAGTTGGAATTTTTTATGTGTCACAAATTTAATTTTATTTGAGGCAACCTCCACAAAATCTTCTGCTTTTGTGCCAACCATGGATTTGTATTTCTCTCTACAAAACAACTACTTTTATAAGTCAAAGAGGCCCTCCTCAAATCAGTGATGAGAGAGACACCTGTATTAAAGCTACATGTAATCAACTTGCAATCACAAAACACAGAGAATTTTAAATTACTGGGAAATATGTAATCCATGTATTTTCAATTAAGAAGTACTAAAATTTGTATGTGTGGCTTTTATGCTGTTAGTTCACTGTAGCATTATTTACAGATTTCTTTTTGTCTGTGCTTTGCCAGCACAACGATATAACATTAAGAAAAAAAAAAAGGCAGTACACTCAGGATTGAATATTTTAAACTATAAGCTACTGCAGAAATCACATTTGTGCCTGCACATACCATTTGTAACTTGCTCATAGAAATGATAGAATGTCTGTGTGCTGGTTGGGTATGAAAAAATATATAAAGGTATCATTGTGGATTCCTTCCACATTTCTTATTTAAAAATAAGAAAATTAAGTACAATAAACTACATTACAATTTGCTACAAATTTAAGGCATGAAATAAAGTTATCATTATCTTCAATCTCCCATATACAGAGTCCAATTTAGCAAATTCTGCACATGCAGAATGTCACACTGGGCCCAGCAATTATTCCAGATGACTAATATGTCAGTAAATGTGTACCTTAATTGCAATGAGTCCAGTTCCACCATCAGATATGCAGGCACAGCTCCAATTACTTCAATGGAAGTTGCATGGAGGCATCTGAAGGCAAAATTGAGCACTTTAGGAGAAATTTTTAAAGATGGCCTCTTATTTTAAGGACAGATATGAAAGGATTAAGATAGATCAATTAAAGACTGAAGTAAAAACATGTGTATCTTAATCCTATCATACATGCATGAAATAGACCGAGGATATGAAATTAGAGGGAAAAACGAGACCCCTTTAAAAATTTAGCCCTACATGTGTATGGTGCACAGATTAGAGTCACTCTAAACATTATCCTTTCATTGTGTGAATTTTAGGTACTTTAGCCTGTCAACTGTGTGTTGTACTAAATAATATATATGATATGTTACCGTGTATTACCTATGATACCTCAGAAAGAATATTCTGAAATGAAATTACATATTTCATTATGTAATTAAATGCTATTTCAGAGGTTATTACTTCAGCAAAGACCGAGTAAATATTCAACCTTAATTCTGTAATTCTTGATTTTTGTTGTGTTTAAATGCTTAAGCTTAACATGTTTATGTTCTTGTTTTCCTTTATATATATGTATGTATATCAAAAAAAAATATGAGAACATTTAATGAGAACTGTGAAGTAAATCTAAATTCTCTAATGGAGAATTTTTATTTTCTTCATGAAGTACAATATAATTTAGCACCAATTAGCTGTGAATTTATTTCTAAGCATGCAGTTGCATGAAACTACTCTAGAAAATCCAAATGTGTTCTTTCCAGCTTTGTTTACTATGCACATCTGAGCATATGCTGAATGCAGCTCAGTTCCATGATGGAAAATTTTATCTGCCTGACTAGTGGTTTGGTAAAACCTTTACACATTAGTCATGAGAAGCAGAAAAAAGTCTAACACAGGAGCAAAAGCACATTAGCAAAACTGTAACAACCATAGGTAACAACACCAGATGATCACATTGCTTTCTTGGGAAATGGCTGGTTGCCACAGGTAACAAAAACTTGACATAAAAATTACTTAGCCTGCCTCTTAGGAAAATATGGATTTACTTTCTTTTAGGACATCACTATTTACAGAGTGCTTTTCATGGAGGTCTTGATAGGTAGAACTACACGTAATTTACAGATCAAAGCATTATAATCCCAAGACCTTTAAACTCTAGAGTGGCTCTAGAATTAAAATATGAAGATTTACCATCAGTGTCTCAAAACAGTGGTACAACTATAATCAATATCCATTTTATCAATGTGTTATTCTCTGGTGTCAGAAGTCACACTTCAAAGAGTTGTAACTCCCATCTCTTCAAGGGCTGATGATTCAGATGTGAGATTGATCAGTGTAAAAGTAATTGAGAGAAGATAACTCATTCATCAGACTGCTTAAATAAAGGGTGCAACTTTATAGCCAAAGCTTACTACTAATAAATCACATGAAGGTTAACACCAATGATGTACATAAACAATCAAGCCATGCAGGAGAGAAATGACAGACATATGAATGGAATCAAAATGTTATATTTCAATTCCATTAATCTATGTAGAAACCCATCTGACTCCTGTAATTCCAGGTGTACTGGGTCTGGCTGGGATGGAGGCAGTTTTCTTCACAGCTGCCTGCTCTTCTAGCTGTGACTAAGTGTTGGTAACACACCAGTGTTTTAGCAATTGCTGAGCAGTGCTTGTATAGGACCAAAGCCTTCTCTGTTCCTCATGCTGCAGCCCCCTGCCCTGTCCTGGCTTCCCCCTGCCCCAGGTAGACTGTGAGAAGAAAAAGGTGGGACAGGTGACCTCAACTGACCAGAGGGACCATTCCATACCATATAGCATCATACTTAGCAATAAAACTGGGGGTAGTCTAAAATACGCAATTCTGTAAGACACTACTTGAAAGAGACATGGAATAAACTAAATAAAATAGCTACAGATCTTATTTTCAGCATGCAATCTACCCTCGAATAAAATTAGGACAGACTAACAGTTGTTTTTTTTTCTAAAAGGAGATATCCACTAACTTTTTCTAAGACTTTACCTGTTTACTAAGATTTCATGTGCTAGTCACATTCCTTTTAATATATGGCTATTATGTTAAGATTTATAAAATTATATCTGGTGCCCTTAACTAGTTTACAGGCCTCATCTTTATTAGTATCCTCAGGAAACTATTATGGACATGCTTCAACCCTTAAAGGCTGTTTAACTGAGGGAGAAGTTAGAACTGGCTAGAATTCTAAATGTTCAGAATATATTCTATCTTTTCAATTATGTACAAAATAACACAACAATAATCTGATATACTAATATATCAGATGTAGTAGGGCAGATAAAGTTTTCCTTTTTCTTTAATAAAACTCTTCTGGACAGAATGTATCACATGGTATATTTCTGTTATCCACAGAATATGAATCTAACAATTCCAGAAATATGACTTTAAAAGAAATTAAACTTGCATTCGCACCAAAACCAGACCAACCCTATGAAAATCACTGAGAGTTAAAAAAGCAGCATTAATAGTAGGGCCAGGGCAAAAGAAACAAAAGTAATTTTAAGGTTGAAAGTTCTCCCTTTAAGATTTAAAATGGGGTCTAAACTCTACACTATATGCAAAATTCTAAAATGATATGATGCCTGAAACACCAATTTATTAGTGTGCCAGCATAATGCATGAAAGTTATGTGGGATCATTTAAATAAGGATTGTACCACAGGCAACAATAATGAACTAGCACGCAATAGCATAAGTGCTGTAGGTGCCTTTCTAGTTCTAGTTTTTTATTCCTGAGCTCTAACTCTTTAAGTATCCACCTCTTTCATATCACAACATTCACTGAAGAGCCTACATTCTAGAAATTTTGGAAAACAGTGTATTTTGTCAATAAATAACATCTATTAAGAATCCCTTCATACATTTCAAAAAAGGGTAGGTAAGTTAGATAAGTAATAAGATCTTTGTTTAAAAAGTCAGGTGATTAAGCCCAGGAACAAGCTTCCATCCCTTGTAGTCATTAAGTGAAAATACCTTTCTAAAGGACATTCTTGCTCAAAACCAAGTATGGCTTTAATGCCACAATGACTATGACATTACATGGTTTGTGATTCAAACTGATAACCATACCGTACTTTTATAGATGGCAGAAAACCTATGGATGTCAGCACTGGCCATACCATTTTCTGTAATGATGAAGTCTGCAACAAATGCAGAATTTTCTCCTGAAGTACTTCATATTTCTATTAAAGATGGTCAAGACAGAAAGAGAAGTGCAGGCAAAAAGTATGACTTGGAAAATCTCCAAGTCTTACCTGCCCTATTAAATGTCAGAGTAAGCTACATAACAGGAAGAAATTGGCATCAAGATTTCAGATAGCTGTAACTCTTTCCAGAATTTATCACACATCTGTCCTTTATGATGCAAACTTCAAGAGAAAAGGTCTAGAAATCTAAAATGAATCAAAGATTTCTTACATAATGAAGTACTGAAAAGTAAGTTGAAGTGAAAATTTATCTCATAAACTTATCTCATAATAACAGTGCTTCTGGGGCAAACCAACAGGTTCAGGCAGGGGAAGAGAGAACTGCACTTATTCCAAAAGACAAGAGAGGTTTGATCTATTCTTCAGTTTCAGTCTTCATATTAAGAAGAGTGGTTGAACAGTGACGAACAATAACACCTGTAGTGCAGTCTAGAAGCATGTACACAGCCTTTCTGCACAGTAAAAGCTAGGAGATTCATCTGTCTGAGCAACTTAGATATTCTGTGGATAGAAATCAAGGGAAAAAACTATCTGGTTTGAGGAATTATATATTAAATAATAAAAACCCATCTGTTTTGAGAAGTGGCAGCTGAGGAAGAAAATAGGCAGAACTTATGTCCATGACAAAGGCAGGGAAATAAAGCAGTAATGAGATTTGGATGGGAGAATCTTCTAGTGCAGAGATGGCTGTGTGGCATGGAAATGAAGTCACACTGGTGTTGGACCGGGATGATCCATTTCAGAAATAATACAGAGTCTCTAGTCTCTAGAAATTATTCTGTTGATCCTTCAGGATGAGTTTTGCAGTATGCACACACAAAATATCCTTGCAATAGGTTTCCTGGCTTTAAAAATTCACAGCAAGCTCTACCATGAAATTTAAACAGCACACAAAATTATGAGCAGATAAATGTTTTGAAATATAAAGTAAGTAACACTTACTAAAAAAAATCAATTTTTTTGCCAAGATGAAGAACTTGCTATGACTTCTTTGAATAAACAACTTCAAAAAAGAATGGCAACGTGCAGATAGTGAGGGAGACAGCTCTGAACCCTGCTCTGCCTGACCAGAACCTGCTGTAACTAGTTCAAGCTTGTGTTTGTGGATTTCCTTTCCATGGGAGCTAATGGTTCTCTGGACCTCCTCCCAGTCATAATTAAGGAATGACCAAGGCACATAAGTCAGATTTCCAAGCTGGGGGATGAGCTTGGATGTCTCAGTACACACAGAGGCATGGTGGCCATCTTGAGCCACCTACAACTCACTCCAGAGGGAAGATATGCCAATACAGAAACATGAACTGGATGATGCAACATTCAGTTCTTTCTCAAAGAGCTTCAGGGGTGATCCACATAGAAGCTTCTATGTAAAAGGAAACAACAAGAAAACAAACAAAGACCTCCTAAAATTTGAAAAAAAACCACCCCAAAACAACCAAAACAACAAACCACTGATTTTGGCAGCAAAAAAAGTCAGCATTTTCATAATCTGCTGAAGACTTTATTGCAACCTTTTTCATGGATTACAAGGAACAGATGTTTGCTTTGTTGCAGAGTCATATGCTCAGTGTTGTTCACTTCTACACTATATGCTCTGCCTCATATTTATGTCTCCTTTCACAAAACATCCTGTAACTCTCCCATCTTCATCTCTAAGTCACCTACTATCTATTCCTTTTACATCTTATAAGAAGCTACTAATGTAAATCAGCTCAAATTAAGATAATTATGGTCCCCCAGATCTGCTGGCACTTCATTCTTCCTGTTGCTCTTTTGCCCAGCCCTTTTTAGCCCCTGGGTTTCATCTGCCACCAGCTCCCTCAAGCCAGAGGAATCTGTGCATGTAAATATCCCACCACCTTCTAGACACACCCAAATATTGGGCCAGATCCATCCAAATCTTGTGGAAACAAGTTCTTTTACAAACCTGTTAGAGACAGTCTAGTTTGTCTGTATAAAGTCCATTGTTTTAAACAAAAAAATCCACTGCAGCCCAAATCTTGACAGAGGCATAATCAACAAACAGGTAAGATTGATTTGTACTGTCCTGTTTGAGAGAAATATAAATACTGAGACAGAAATAATTTGTAAAATCAACCACTTAGCACTTTCTTAAGACATTTCATATTCTAAACACTGCAAAAATAACATATAATTGCTAACACCTAATTTACGTGTTTCTTTTTCATCTCCTTTTAACATTATCATGAAAACATACTTGTGTATGTTTGACATGGGTGTTGGAATTCATCCCTGGAGAAGTGGCTTTATTTTTACCTAAGCACTCATCCGTTCAGAAAATAAAGTACTTGTAGGAAATACTTTGATTCAAGTTCAACTCACAGTTTGGCTGTGACCCACCCAAGACTGTATTCAGACCAGAATTTCCCAAGATGAGCAGGACTCAGGAATAAAGGTTAGAAAAGGTTAATCAGTGCTAGTAATGTTTATATTGTGTAGTATTTTGATTTTAACATTAAAAGGGTGGGTTGTTTTTTTTTTTTAAATTTTGTCTCTGCAAGCTTCATTTGGATTTTGAAATAATTTCTACTTTCAGCTAAAAAGAAACCAAAAATAGGAGTTTTCTGCAATGTGGCTTTGACAGACTACAGTTTTCACTTTGTGGGACAGTCTTAGATACCTGTTGTATGAGCTCACTGATTCTCTGCTATCTCAGCACAGGCATAAATTCATAGGAGGTGAGCATTGCATGTCTGCCCCTAAAACCTGCCCTACAACAGGAGTAACTTTCTGACATGGGACTGACATGCAAGCAGAACACAGCTCATTTTTCAGAATCTCTCTGCATACAAAAATGGTTTCTGACCATCATCACCTTTAATTATTCCTAAGCCCACGCCTAGGAAACATCCTTCACAGCTGCCAAGGATCATGGCATCACTAGAAGCATGTGCTGTGCAGAACTCAAGAAAAGTTTGGGAAAAATCTTAAGTCTCTGTGTGAACTTTAACTCAATCAAGCACTTTCTGAGCCATGTTAAATATCTCTGTTAAATACAGTATATTGCATTTTAATAGGAGTATGAGAAATCACAAAAGAAACCGTTTTCAGATTCTAAAGAGGGGCATCATATAGCATAGCGATATTTGAGCAACAACCTTTTTGCATGTTAAGACTGTTAACTAAAGCCTATATACTGACATGAAGTATAATGAAGGAAAAGCCAGTATCAACAGTTGCCAAACATTTGTAAAAAATTACATAAATATTTACCTTTCGTGGGAGAGTTAAAATTCTCTTGCTCTTCAATGAATTAAATGCACGGAATGATGGAAACAGAAAAAGAAATCAGCAAATTTAAAGTTAGATAAAGAAACGTGTTACATGTGACAATGGCATGTACAGTACGCAGTACTCCAGCATATGTAAAAGTAATGTAGAAAATTAAAGTGATAAACTATGACAAATAATAAAGCCTATGACTTTTTCTTTAAAATTAACAGGAACAATGATGTTACAGAGAACCAGATTGTGGAGTCTTTAAGTATTCTGCTAGAGAAGTATCATCATATCCAAATTTATGAATGACATAAAAATCTTTAAATTGTTTTAAATATCACTCTTACTTCTGAACCACATAGCACAATTTGAAGCCTCTTCTGCAATAATGAGTGTTACAAATTTATTTTCTATTAACTGAAATTAATACTCAATACCCATTGGACTATAAAAAATTGCATTTTTAGGGAAAACATAAAAGATTATGAGGCTTGAATTCATCTGTGAAAGTTAGCAGTGCTTTACTCCAGCATGAGTAAAGATTCCACAAGCTGCCTCAAAATATGCAGTGCCATCTAATAATTTAAAAATAAAACCAGAAATATGGAGACAAAACAAACAACATTGATAGTTTGAAATCTTAAACTGAAAGGATTTTTTTTCTTCTGCTACTCAATTTTTATACTGATAGATTTGAAAAAAAAAAACAACTTGAAAGGGTTTGATCTTTTACCGTTACCACAACCATCCTCTCACTGCAATGACATTTCAATGATCAAGTACACAAACACAGAACTATTTTCACTAGTATTTCTTTTTCTTTTGGGATCTTATTTGGTTAAATATAAAAAGATACTTGCAACTCAGTGTATTATTTGACAGCATACTGATGTTCTGTATGAACTTCCGACTCTTATTTGTTAAAAGAAAAAATACTGGACATCAAAATATTGTTCCCCTGTGACGTCACTACCATTGTACAAATATCACACACGTGAACTTTATACATGTAATGCCCATTCAGTCCCAGCAGAGTCTTCATGTAGTTTTCCCTCATGTAACAGCAGCAGCACACACACACACAACGTGCCCTTCCCCTTCCATGCCAGTGCTGAACAAAGTTTTTTCCAACATGAGCTAAGGTACAGCAACACCTACTGCTGGATGCACATTTCCTTTGCTTGGTGTGACCACATGAGCCCTAATGCTGTAACCAAATGCTGGAAACACATACAACCACACTGCTTCAGTCAGGTTTACAGATGCTCTTTACATAGAAACAGACTGCTATTATCACAAACCTTACTCTCATTATATGATTTCTCAAATAGGAAACTACATTGTGAAAGCTATGAAAAAGAAACCAAAAGAAGACCCAAATAGAAGGCAGACAGAGGGAGTAAGACCTGTTTTGCACAAATTACTCCTGAAAGATTGTTGCTATACTACAGCCATTGTACATTTACATTTCTGGTTCATAAATTTCAAGAGTACTGTTTTTTTTTGTTTTGTTTTGTTATTTACTCTCTAGAGTAATAATATAATCCCTACTATATGCTGATGTATTCACTTCCTTTAGCAATACAACAATCAACCATTATGCAAAAGTGTAGAAACCCACCCTCAAATCTTATCCAAGCAAGAATTCCTGTGAAGTTTGATAGCTGCAATGACAGAGGACGGACTGAGTAAAGATCACAGATGTATCCCTTATACGAAAGTGTAATTTAAAAACCATGCAACTACATCGCAAAGTTGTTATAGAAACAGCTGAAAAGCAAAGTCAATGCAGAATCCCCACCCCTCTTAACGATTTGCACAGTTCCACTCAAATATGATGCAAATAAAAAAAACCAGTGATGCCAATCTCTTACAGCCCATCACAGAATGACATATTGAGGATACACCATTGTCCTTACCATGGCTTAGAATTTCACTGCTTTAGTCACCGAGCCAAAACATCTTCATAGCATTAGGTCCTTTTATAAAATCATCCGTTAATATAAAATAAAATCAAAACCACTTCTTCAGTAGCATAAGTTAGGGAAATTACTATTAAATTGTGATGTCTTGAAAACACACACAGACACACCTATACAGGACTAACTTTCAATACTGAAACATCCCAAGACCTTTCAATACAACAGCATGCCAATGTGTCCTGCACTCTAAGAAATACTGCTGTCATGGTTGCAAAGGAAATAAATACAATTATATCTTCTTTGAATATGACTGTAATAAAAATAAAAATCACTCTGTTGAAAAATAACGGAAGCCTACAATCTTAACTGCAACCACTTTTTAAAGCCTGCATGCCTTCAAGTTGCTATTATTTATTTAGTATTGTCTCAAGTAAAAATAACTATGCCTCTTCTCCACTCTAAAGTTACACAAAGTTGCTCTCCCCTTCAGAACATAATTGCCAAGAAACCTGTACTTTTTCACATTTTTTGCCAGTGTGAATTATAACACAGTTAAAGTTTTAGTCCTAAAAATTGATCTTTTCCTCTACATTTAAGGTTGTTTCTCCATTCCTGATCTGTAGTAATAACTCTGTTTCTGTAATGGAATAAGGATCGCTGCTTTGGTCTTCTCTGTAACAATTCTGTGAGTTTTGGGGGTTTTTAAAAGAAAGTATGTGTACTATTCAAGACCTTGTAAAACTACCTTGTTTTCTCCTAAGTTGAATTTTTACCATTCTCAGACTGCCAACCAGAGTAGCAACTAAGCATCATTTGCTGGAGACAAGGAAACAACCTTTTGTTTAGTTCTTAACTTGACAACAAAATAGAATGTCTGAAATACAATGTCAGTCTAGACTTATGAGTGTAGATAGGATCAGTTACAATTGATAGATAAAGATTGAAGATTTGTACTTAAAATATCACTCTGTTTCTCCACATGAAAATTGTTACCAGTCTCTTGCTTCTTCATTAACTCTCATTAGTTCCATAATGAGGACTTTAAAGAGTAATAAAATTACTTCACTGGATTCTTCTATGTCTCCCAAATGTGCAACAGAGCAAATAAGAAGCCCATTTTTGATATACAAATATGCAATATTTTTGCCTCAATCACTATGCCTTGTATAACTGACTTAAATGCATACATGTATATATTCAGACTCATAGATGTATATATTTAGATGAGTATATGGCTCTCATAAAACAACACGATTTTTGCAGAACGTAAAGAAGTACTTTACTATAAAAATTATACTTTATGGCATATCATACAGGTTTTCCTTGAAACACATGACGTCAAGCTGACCATCAAAATATAGGAAGAAAATGCATTTTGAAATATTTCCAATGACATTTGGATATGGCACTAGATTTTGACAGCATCTGCATCTACGCTGACTGTGAATTTAAACCATTAAGGACACACTCCGTTTTCATGCACAGTTCATGTAGATCTTTTACAGAACTCAGTATGTGTTGGGTTCAGTATTACATTAAGGTCAGATCACTTCTGGTCACTACATTTGACCCTGGTACTCATTTAAGGGATTAGAGAAGTGAAACTAATATTAAAATCTGGTACTGTAAATCAGAACAAGTACTGTGGTCTTATGGCCCTAGTGAATTTAATTTCTAACAGTAGTATTAAGTTAGACATACCAGCATATGTATTTCAACAGATACTGACACAATTTTTAAAACATGTATTATAAAATCTATTCAATTTAGTACTCCTCTGCAAATATGTTCTGCGCCTGAACAGAGCATTAAATGTGGATAAAATAGGAAAAGCTCCCTTACAGAAGCAAAGTCAGTCACACAGATGAAACCAAAGTAGTGTGTAGAGAAGGAAATCTCTTTATCACCGATTCCATGTGCTGTGGAATAGCCATAGTGACACAGGCGGCACAGGATTTGTAACAACAAAGCAAACAGGATGCATCCTACCTGCACATTTTATATATAAGGCGCAAGCATATTGAGCACAAGTGTAAACAGGAGTTCACTGAAACAGAATTACTTTACAAGTGTTCACGGTATCAACAACTTTATAAACTTAGAGTAGCTTTGGACTTCTGCTCAACTTTAATTTTTTTTTCCTCTTCTGTACACATCCCACTTCTACTTATTTTCATGGTAAGTTCTACATTCATTTCCAACACCTTCAACAAAACATAAACTGGTATTTTACTCTCACACACCAGTTACCAAGACCAGCAGAAAGAAAATATATGAAGGAAAGCCAAATTAAAATTAAATTGAAGCTGATTCATCATTATATATTGTACCAAGTTCTGAAATAAAAGTAGAAATATGGAAGAAAGTTGAAATTCACTACTTTTCACATTTCTCTATAACACTCCCAACTTGCTAATATGCAGAAATAGAAACTCTGAATGTAGTTTGTAACTAGTTATAATTCAGGCGGTACTAGAGTCACTACTAAATGAGAGGATCTGAATAGAACATTTGAAGTTAATAAAAGCCACTTATATCAGTATATTAGTCATTCAAAAGAAATCCATTTATAAAACAAGAGTACCTTTTATATGTGCTAATTGAAGGGTTTGTATGCAATCACAGCTCACAGTCTTAACATTAATGCAAACTGATTGCAGATTAATGCAAGCCATCATACAAGAAAATCTCACTGGTAATCTGTCATGACAAAGTGGTCATGGTCAGCAGCTTTATCTGTTGAAGAATGTGATCTGCTAACAGTTCTGCAATGCACTACAATATTGCATCATTATAAGCATTTCTTTAACTTCCACAAAGATGAAAACCTTGTAGTATGTGCCAATCTCAGTTGTTGCTTGTAGTCAATGAGAAAACAAGATTTTTTAAACACAGAACACATGAATGTACAAATATTATCCACTGTGCCACTTCATTTTACCATAAGAGTTCATTCTCTGTGTGTAGTATGTTGCTAGAAAAGGAAACAGCAATGTAAATCCTTATTTGATCTTAGTATGTAAGAAACATCTTCCATAATCATCAGATACACATTGTCTTTTTCAGAAAAGAGCAGCATTCTTTGCCTGATCAGTTTACTCTTAAGCAAGGAAGGACTGGTGACCTGTACTCTCACATTTCCCATGGTAATTGTTTTCATTCTTTTTCACTGAACTATGAACTCCAGAAGGAAAATAGATCTGTGACGTTTATTATTAATCTAAGTTAATAATGCACAACAATAAACCACAAAATAAGAAATGAGTAAGACTGTCAAAATCCTTGCCCCCGTTTTTGTTTTGGGGTTTTTTTGGCCGATAACATACTAGACATGTTGGAAACTACCATGACTCTAATAGGAAATATAAAGATGAAAGGGTATTAGAAAAGTAAGGCGATTAAACCACATGTAATAACCCACCAGTCAAACTTCACTGTATTTCCCAAACTACAAAGATGCTTTCATTCTCTTCCATTGCTTTACTGGTAGAATTATAGCACTGGACAGGTGGTTACGCAAGAAGACTTAAAGTAAAGAAAGGTAAGAAATCAAAGAGTTTGAGCAATCACAAGCTCATCATTTGATACCTTGCTCTATACTGCCACTTCTTACTGGAACTTGTGGTAGCTGTCTTCCCCTACGACTGCTGAAGGAGGTGTCTGTGGGAGGAGACTGCGTGGGGCTTCCTTGCGGATGCATTCTGCAAATGAAATTGAGATAAAAGCAAAATAAGGCAAATGAAGAGACATTTTATATTCTGAAATTTAAACACAAATTAAGTTGCAGGTACTGAAGATGGGTTTGAAAAAGTTTCCATTTGGTCTATGCCATATGCACATACTCAGGTCTAGACCCCTAGTCAACTTATAAGGCCTTACATTTAATTTCTCTAACTACCTTCAGCTACAGAGAAATTATTTCCCTTTATTTGTTTGTTTGTTTAATTTATTTATATATTTGTGGGTTTGTTGTGGTTTGGGATTTTTGTCATTTTGGGGTATTTTTTTATAAAGTAATAGTGAAAAACCATTGAATGAAAAGCAGTTTTATAAGAACCACTTATGATCATTACTCACAATTTACATACATTCTCCTGCACTCATACAAGAGCAATATAAAATGCTACTTTAATGTTTTATTAAATTTAGTATTCCCTTTGTGCTGATGCAATAATTGCACAAGGTCACTGGGCAGCAAGTATCTATTTCCAAAGGATAGTGTTAGGTTTTTCCCAGAACTCAAAGAAGGAAAAAGACCTTCCCTCCAAAAAAGGAAATGGGAGGGGGTGTGTCCATGCAAGTACCTGTGTGTGCATGCAAAACATGCACAAGACTTCAAACATTCAATATCTAAGTAAGTATGATAAATCACTTTGGCTGAATTGTAGCTAGCACTAGAACACGAGAAAGTTTCTGTGTTTCAGAACACTTTGGTACTTGATGTCTTATTCACAGCTTCAGAGTGTAATGCCTCAAACACCTTTGGAACCCCAACATTTAAAATAAGTACGGGCACCCATAATAACTGTAGGAAAAAGGTTTAAGAAAGCAGAACAAAGATGAGAAGCAGCAAATTGCTGAGAGCTTACTGTGAAATGCCCTTGCCAGTTACAATAATGTCACACTCACTATAGTGGATAAGCACTGTTTAACCAGTTGTAAGTAGATCATTTGTTATTTGAAGTAGCACATTTGTGCAAATTCAAAGTACTGTTAGCTTTCACTAGGTAGATCAACTGACTTTCTCTTAGCCTGTAAGATCAGAGTTTGCTGTGTGAACAACGTGTGATTTTCTGCACGGTGTTTAAGAAAAATACTTTGATAATTTTCATATGGACACAGAACAAAACACAACAATGGAAGGATGAGACACAGCCAGTCTTTTAATCTTAATTTGCATAACTATTTAAGTTCATCAGCAAGAAGTGCCATCTGGATGGTGAACGTAGGTGGAATAAAGGATATGGGAGAAGTTTAATACCCTGAAGAGAAAATAATCTACAGTGCCAGAATGACTGAATGTGCCGCGTGTGCTCAGAGTACAACACCACACTAAAACCTTGGAGGCAGAACATGAAAGCTGTGCTAGACACATAATAGCAACCTTGTCCTAAGTGGAGAAGGCGGCGTGGAGCCCCGTGATGCCAGGGGATGTACAGAGCATGAGAGAGTGTGTGACACTAGCCTGCTCACTCAACCTGGAGCGAGTGTGGTGTTTTCCCCTAAGGACTGGCTGCTCAGTCCTTCGTGGGGCTGGAAGTCCCCTTCTGGAAAGACATGGGAGCAGACCCCTAAAACATCAGGGCCAAAAAGAGACCATGTAGTTGTTAGCTTCAGGCACACCTTCCCAATACCTGGGAATATCTGACAGGAAAATTTATTGCCTGTCCTATTATCAAAACTTTCTGGCACTAGGGCAATATTACATCTATGATGGAATACTGAACTACAGCACTCAGACTTATTGAAACATTTTTGTGTCACATCTAATACTAATCAATCATGTTATGGAAACAGAAGCCCACAACATGATCTGTGGAGATGTAGAAAGAAGCAGTATAATTCATGTTTCCCTATGCTCTTGTTCCCTGGGTTCATTGCTGAATTACCAAGAGCCAAACCCCTTGGACACCAGTTACTTTTCAGAAGTCAGAAAAAACAGCGGAAAGAAAAGGTTTTAGTAATTTCCATGGCACAAGAGTCCCTGATGCAATCATAGCAAGGATTTCAGTCATCATTTAGGTAATCTCTCCAACTCAAATTGAAAAAGCACCTGGGTTGTTACGACAACAGAATCATCTGACTCAAGGAAAATGCAGCCATTGCTTTTGTATCAGGAAAAATAATCTGGGACTGGAAGCAGTAAAACTAAAGGAAAGTGCTGAGGTCCTGCTGCATAATGTGCATTTTCATTGAAAATAGAGATGTCTGTGTTGTTCATGGAAGTTTTAAGGCTCTCACAATGTAAACAGATGTACATTCCACCTCTTGAATCAAAATAACATAAATCCATTTCTGACAAAGGCAGGATCTCATCCCTCCTCACTGCTCTTATTTCAGTTAATAAGCAGCATTTAAAACTTAACTAGATGTACTTATTATTCAGTATATATATTTATTCTTCACTATTTCTTAAGAATTTGAATATGTAATCGCAAACTACTGTAACATTAAAGTTAAAAGATATGACAATAAAAAATCAGAGAAATTCAATTAATGCAAAAAAGTTCCAGTCTTTATATTAATTTTATGCAATGATAGATTTAAATTGTAACTTAATTTTTTTACATTTTAAAGTGAAATTCATTTCATCAGAAACATTTTTAATTATTTATCTGTTAGAGCTATCTATTTATATAATCCATTGTGGTTTTTCATCCTCAAAGTTAATGTAAAATAAGGATTTTTTTAAAAAGAATCAGTGTTAAAGTGCAGAAAAGCACTTCTAGTCTTTGCCATTGAGCTTATCTGCAATGATGGAGAATGCCAGAAAAATTCCCTATGTATTCAACAAAGTGCTAATAATGGAGATACAAAATATACAATACTGCAAATTATGGCAACATAGCTTTTGGTACTGTCACAGACATTCTAAAAAAAGCCATATTAGAGGAATATTCCAAACTCTGGAATCAGACTGATAATATGAGATGCTTACACATCAATCAACACTCCTACCTTTCTGTTTCAGCTGCAGGGCCTTTCCTAGTTTGTTTTTGGCTGCTATATCTTTCCACTTTTCTGGACTGCCTGTGAAGTGACATGTCAGAAAAGAAATAAACAAAGAAGAAAAAGAATACAGAAATATGAAGATTATTTATTCATGTATTATAAAGGTAGTAAAAGAAATGGTTGACAGACGAGAAAGTGACAGCTATCCTCATAAACAGGCTGGTGAAACCGAAGTTTAAGAGACATTGCATCAATTAGGTTTGATTGAGGCTCATGGTGTGCAGCTTATGAGGTACCAAAACAAGGAAGAAAACATTAATCCTGACTGAGCCTGCAACTAGTTGCAAATTCAGAGCCTGCATTTGGCTAGAAACAATGACTCCTCATAGCCCTATAAGTCATCTCTCAACAACATGAGAAACAAGTTCAGAGCACATAGCAGGAAAAAAAACTTGCAGAAAGAACCAAAAATACTATTTGAAGGTTTAAATAGATTTAAAAATTGCTTTTAAATCTGAAGTTCAAAAGTAAAAGAAATACCGTGTCAGATTTCAAAAAGTGTCACTATATTATTAAAAACTTTTTTCAAAAATCTAATTCTATTACCTTTTAAAGTTTTTAGAAACAGATTAAACCAATTCTATTTTGTTCCTAATCAATAAGTAAGTTAGAAATTATTTCATTCTTTCACTCCTTTCCTACCTACCCAAATCTTTTACAGAATTCATCTGACATTTGGATAATGAGGCACTAGCTACCTCAGACAATCTAAGCACTGATTTTGATATTAAATAAGAACAATGAAAATTTATAGGAGTCTATACATATAAGAACAAGATAAAGCCACATTTCACCATTATTACCCAGCACTTTAAATATAAGTCTCCACAAATCTCGTGTTCCAAAATTTTCTGTACTATCTCTAGGAATGTTAGCATTTAAAAATTAGGATTTGCTATTTTAAACTTCAGAAAATCATCAATATGTATTATTTTTCTGGAAGAAAAAATGCACACAGTGTTTCAGGATTGTTAAAATCAGGGAGCGATGATTACTCAATCCTAGACCAGAAATGCTGACAAACTTTAATACATGCAAGAGCTTGCAATGATACAATTCAATGTCATATATTAGGCTATATAAATTACTATGGGCAAAACAGAGAAACAATAGTATTTAAAATAGTAAGTTTTCATTTTAAATCTTTGTACTTATAAACAGTAATCCAGTGCCTGAACTGGAAGAGACCTAAACAGCTGTGACACCAAGTTATGTCCAAAGAACATAATCATAGTGGATTTTTATTATTTTTACCCACTGCAAAATTTGATGAGCATTTTTTTGTGATGCAGTAGATTCCACAACAAAGAAAATACTCCAGCAAAATACAAAATGCTATCTGAATGAGCAGGGGTCATTACCTGGATTTTCAAAAATGTATTTTCTCACAAAAAAACAGTATGTCAGATTAAAATCTGAAATCCCTTTTGTCCTCAATCTATTTTTTCAGATTTATTTTTTGTATATTCTCATTGGTTTTCTATTTTTTTTTCTTTACCAGGACAAATATAAAGTGGATACAGAGGAAAAAACACATATTAAATGCTGTGGCTTTACTTAAAACCTACAGTTAACAAAGTTCTTTAAAAAAGCCCCCTGCAGTTAGCAAAGTTCTCATGGCTAGATCCACTGTATGCAGCAGCATTACCATTCAAATTATGTCACCCTCTTCGTTTTCTGTTTAGTTGGTTCTGTTTGGGGCTTAAGTTCTCTTACACCTTATGTTGCTTGCCTAGTTTGTGGCATTGCATACAATGGAGAAAAGAGAGCTCATAGTGAGTAGTTTCAGTCAGATGGAAAAACTAAGAGCAGGACGTGCTTTGCTGTGACAAGGAACACAGTAATACACAGCAGTAATGAGCTGAGTACATTTATTTCTCTGCTCTCAGGGCTGTTCTTGAGAGCAGCACATACTAGAAATTATTTTAAATCAGTCTCCTTTCTGTTTGTTTCCTCCCTCTGGCTAAGATGATGCAGTATACATTTCCAATTAGCTCAACATGCTCCGATTTACTTCCCAAACAAAACTCATAGGCGAAAAAATATTATCCATGAATGATACATGCATATATGTACTTGTACATAAAACCAGGGGAAAAAATAAAATAGAAAATGTGTGAAAGTATGCAGAGCATATGAACAATATACTATAACCAATACCTCATTTACTTTGATCTATGATTTGAGTAAATAAGGATACCTCTGTGCTGCTCCAGGTTTAGCACTTAGGTGGTCTACACTGTCCTGTTTTGGAATGCAAGACTCCAGCGTCCTTGTTCTTCACAATATTTGGAAACATGGATGTGAATTTGGACGGAATGAGCAGAAACAGAGAGATGGTCACATGCAGTGAAGGTGGAGACATGCAGTTAAATATATAAACAAAAAGCATTAAGTCACTATCTATTGGATAAAGCTGTATTTCTCATTTTCCTATTCCAAATGCTATAAAATTTTAGATGTAAGATCAACAATCTAAGATGTTATGAATTATAGAATGAAAGCCACAACAGTATTTTTAAAAACCATTATACTCTGTACGCTGAATGCAGCATTGTTATTTAATAGGTGCTATTACCCTTCTTGAGAATATATAAATATATAAAAAACCTCTTTGCTTAAGAAGATTCATCTTTTGTCATAATATCGTGAAATTCTCCTGAAAATGCAAGTAAATTTCCTAATTTCATGTATTTTGATGAAACTTTCATATTCTATTGCCACACAGTCTGCTACAGTAACAATTAACAATAATTCAAGAGCAAAGAAGAATAACTGACTCAGATATTTTTGTTAATAAAAAGTATATGGGAATATTTCTAAGTTTCTATGGTATTTTAATTTCTGCTGAAGCCACAGAATTTGTTTACATCTTTCAGTTTGGCAAAAATATTATTATTCTGTTGGTTTATTTATATTTTTGAATGAAATATATTATAAAATCTATGAATGGAATTTTTTTTTTGCAAATAACAAATTTGGATTCTGAAGAGAAAACTCAGTAAAATTTTTGGTCCACTAATAATTTAAGTTTTGTAATATATTTTCATCTATACCTCCATTAGGGTCAGGAAAGGCTAAAATTTCTCTCTAAGGTCATAAATCTTCCAACTGCCACACCAAATCATTGAACAATATATATCATATAAAGACAAGAACTACATTTTGCTTTATATACATAAAAGCTATTTACAGTTCATGTTCCAAAATTCTATGCACCCCAGTATATTTAACAGATTTTTGTTAACAAATCCACACACATAAATTTAACAATATTCCTACTGAAACTGAAAATTATTACTTCTGAAAACATAACATTTTTATACAATTCAGTGTCTGGCATTTTAAAATTAATTATTACTGTCTTGTACAAGACCTCTCAGTAGTTTGCAGTGAGTATTACTTTATGTAGCCTTGAAACCACCAAGAATGTCATGTTCAATACTTCCTGACTTTTGCTGAAGTTTTCTTAAAGGCTGGACCTGCATGGTACCTGCTGGTACCAGGAGGGCACTTGCTCTGCACGTGCCTTCAGGTGACTCTGGGACAAGCATTCTTACACATGCATGCATGACTGATGAAAGCTACTTCTCTCAAATGAAAATATATGAGAATTCCTTTTTTTTAAAGGCTTGTTGTATCCAGTCTTGGTTATATGCTATTATTTCCAGATTTTTTTCAAACTAACAGTGTGAAAAAAAAAATTTCACCTACCATTAAATGCTCATTTTTCATTCACCTTGTTTTTATCATAATTTACAATTTCACAGTTCTCCAGATACTCATCTGTCTACACTGTCAACAGTAGACATTTAGACCTTCTAATTTGTAATAGGAAAAACCAAAAAACTTTCAAGGAATTATGCTGTCTGATTCAATAGCAAAAGTATCCTTTAAATTATCTTACAGAAATACATGATACTAACCAAACATTTGCAAAATTTTAATACTGAAGTAATACATAACTCACGTCTTCATTGCATCAACATATCAAGGAGTCACTTCTTCCTGATATGGCAAGTGTACAAATTTCAGAAGAACATTCTTGCCAAAACTTTTATCAAAATTTAGGTTAACAACCATTAGAAATAAATACAATGTTGAAAAAAATTAATTTATCAAAATTAGAAATAGTGCATAAGTCAAAAATTTAAGAAATGTATTCAGAAATAGATCTTGATTGCACTCTATATGCAAATTTGTATATAGACCCATTTGTAGTATAAATATGTAAGGTACTCAAATGAAGAGTAAGATGGAATCCATCAAAGTCAATTAGTCTGTGAAATACGATTCAAAAGCTGTGATAAGCACTTAGTTTGTTATCCCTGCTGATCCATCAGTCACGCCTCAACAGCCACTACTTCAGTTGTCAAATTGATACGGGCGTATCTTAAAAAAAACTTTAGTTATTGAACTGAGTAGTGTTGGCCCACTGCAATAAGCATGTGAATTAATCAGAACAAATGTAAACTTACAGAGCAGAGAACAAAGGTAAAGCACCTTTGATTCCCTCACTGATGTTCTCTCTACAGATATGCAACGCAAAAAACGGAATGTTCTCAGAACTTCTCTTCATGTTGGAGAAAATCCCAGAACTGGCAGGCTGCAAACAGGTTAGCTTAGATTCCTTCTGTGCTCATCAGTGCCTGACTCCTCATCACTGGGTTTTGGGGACCAGATTGCATGCAAGACCTCCAAACACAAGAAGGCACCCATTTCACATAGAAAATCAGACTGCTGATTAACCATCTCAAAAACTTTCCCATAACAGATTCCATATCCTACAGATGCTTCATGGTAAAATGTTTGCTGGTGGGTATTAGATGATTTCAGATTTTCTCCACAAAATTTCAGCTGACATAAAAAGGCTTACTATTTGGCACTGAGAATGGTAGTATTTAGATGAAAACCTCATTTCACTGATTTTTTCAAGTCTGATACTCTGAAGTCAAAGGCAATTTTTCCATTGGCTCAAAAAATGAGAATCAAAATGACTTAAAAATGCCTAAAAGACTTAAAGTACATTTGAAAACTCTTAATAGCTTAATAGTCCCATCAAAAGGAGGTGTTGGCAAAATTTCTGGAAAAGCAGTGTCTGTAAGGGAGGAAAGCTTTGAAACAATATTTCACTTATTTAGTTTCATAATTTATAATGCTGTTTAACTCAAATTAAAGAAAGATATACTGCCCCAGACAGTTTACACTCTTCCCACCTGGTACAAGTGAAATATTTTTAGAATCAAGCAAACAAGATAAATGACAGTACAAATGTCAGTACTGTGGGTAGACTTTAGCAGAAGGTCAGGACTGGCACCACTGGTATTTTGGTCTTACAGTTTTAAGTGCAACTTCATAAGTTCATGTACAGATTATTTACATTAACCTGTATTTACATTATTCTGTATCCGGTCAGTTACTGTATTACAAAATACTGAAAGAAAAATTTTGAATTTTTATTTAAATAGAAATTACAGTGTTTGCTTAAAATAAAGCCTATCAGGAAATAACAAAAAAATTACTGCTGCCAAAGCAATGGGATACCAAAAGTCATGTGATTAGAAAGCTCATGAGAAGTAAAAAGCAAATGTGCTTCTATTAATCATAGGTAATATTCAGCATAAAAATGAATTTAGAGCCCTGATGTTCATAATCAAAACCTACCTTATTATGAAAACCTGCTCCATGGAGGCCATCCTGATTTGGACAGAATTTACAAACAGTGCCAATTTTTACATACATCAACTAGAAACTGTTACCAAGACCTCCAAAATATCAGCCTGTGGGGTCTGTTTCCATTAGGAACAGTTTGTTGAAAAAAGGAAAATCAATGAAAACAAACATATACACAAGGATATGCTCTACAACAAGTATTTATCACATTATAAAGCACCACAGTGAAAGCACCAGCACCACTTACAGAAGAAGGTAAAAACAGACTAAAGGACATTAACACAGATGATGTCTTGTTATATCAGACATCATATTTTGTGTCTTGAGACTATTCAGACAAACAGAAAACTTGAAAAGATGTTCATTCTTCTGTGCTTTATAACACTTTGACAAAAAGCAGAGATGATATCTAAACTGCTGTTTTATTTTGGGCTTCTGGAGGTTGTAAGTCTCCACACATATGCACACTTTTAAATTTCAGTGTACTCCTCTGAGAGTGCAAGATGCAGTAAATCATTTTTCAACTGGGAGGACTTGACTAGTACCTGTCATCCTCCGGAGATGCATGCTGGATATGAATCCTGGGACTAGTAGGTCGTCTCCTCTCTAGGGAGGGGGACCATCTACCCCTGTTTGCCCGTTCAATAAAACAGGAAAAAAATACGATATTTAGTTTGTGGTAAAATTAAATATATGGGATTCGGGACTGGAAAAATACCCCAAAAAGTAATGAAAGTGTGTAATTTAATACCCAAGTATACTTTACGTAAGGCTGCCTAAGGCAGAAACATCGCATCTGAAACCAAGAGAAGGTGTGCTCAAAGATGCAGAATATAGACCAACACAAATCTTCTATATGGTGCACCATTAAGTTTTCAAACAGTCTCAAATGCTAGACTATCTAAAAGCCTGTCATTTGTGTAGGAAGCTGCAATTCCAAACTAGAAAAGACTTTTAAAGACCATATGATGGTCATTATCTTGGTATTTTGCTAGTTCTATCTCTCCTAGCTATTTACATGGAAAAATGTAATCTCAATAAAAATGTAGGACTATTAATTATAATAGATGTTCTATGGCATAAAGTCACCCTTTTCTGGAATGTAGTGAAAGAATGCAAGTAAATTATTTAGCTAAACCTAAGCTACACACATTTGTGTATAAGAACTAGGGTAATTTTTCATTATTTGAAAACATATACTGAAAGTGTGTGCAGCAAGCTTCCTCTTCTGTTCATTTCTCTTTATCCCTGCAGTACATGCAGGTACATTATGTTACACAACCAAAGTCAACAAAAAGGACCTGAATTGAGATTGAAAACTGGCATTTTACATGATTTTTTTTTCTTGAAAATGCTCATGCAATTTAGAATTATATATATTATATTATAGATTGATGTTGCTTATTTCTGGGGGGATGTCATGTGTTTGCAATGCAACAAGTGTATGCATAACAATTTAGAATACCAAAAAAACCTGATTTATTGACAATTAGCAAAATGTTTGCATCAACTCAACACAAGTATGTAATATTTCCCTTTCTGAGGCATTCTTCCAGTCCTTTTAATAAGGAAAAGGGTCTGATTTATGGAACATGCAAATAACAAAGGTTTCAGGGACATGAGCATTATTTGAACAGTTAGGTAGGTCTTTCAGATGTTTTAACAGCAAATAGGTTGTTAGTAGTTAGTTTCTTTTTCTCTCCAAAGCAAGAGTTAAAGAAAACGTTAATGCATCAGTGCACTCAGTCAAAGCCCTTAATATGCTGATATCCACTACAGATATTAAAGAGCATTTGATAGAATTAACTAGGTAATTCAGTAGGAATTTTCAGAACATGCTCCCTTTCATTGAATGCTGAATGACTGTGAGGCACAGTACAACACCAACATGTAATTACCTATTTCTTTACATGGTTGGAAAGAACCAGAAAGACAGTATGTCACAGACCTAATGCAAACAGCTATTTCACTGTACATTATTTTAAATGGAAATGGGGGTATTCAACATAACTGTTAAGGGCATGCAATATAAAAATCAACATGAAATCAGGACAAGTTTAATTGGATCAACCTCCCTGAGATCTGTTTATGATTAGGTAACAGGTAACTATTGAGCTTTGTCTCTTGTTTAGATAGTAGTGACCAGCTGATGGCAAAGATCCTGTTTTGATTCCCACTGCAGTGAAGCACCTCAGAACAAATCTAACACAGCTATGGGGTTGTATTTTGCTGACCCTTATACATGACCTAATTCCTGGGCTGTGCTCCTCAGATTTATTTGCTCAGATCTCCACTAAGTGATGTCTCAGGCCAAAAGCATAACAGAAGTACCAAACAGTGCAACTGTTCTTGTCCTAACTGCTAATACATACAACAACTGCTTGCAAAAGCAGAAATTTAGAGAGTAAATAATAGCCATACATACATACTACATATTATTAACTGTCACTGACTGCAATCTTAAGTCACTCTGGGGAACATGCTATTATGATGAGAAACCATTTCTAAATCAGTTCAGAGTCTGCCCTTGTACCTCATGTCTAGGTGTTTCCTGAGCAGAGACTGGGTGTTGAAAAGAAATTTCTCCATTCTAAAGAAATAGCATCCAATTTACAAGGAAAAAAGCAAAAATTTTGAGACACAGTGAAAAGGATAATAATGAAAAAACTCAAAGTATAATGAAGTAGTAACAGGAAAAACACTGTCAATGGTAATAGAGGACATATTATAAACTTAAAGATGCCTTGTAGATTATCAAAGGAACTTCAGCCACAGAATCATTTTAGAATAAAAAAGAGAATTAAGAAAACAGATTGGAATAAATAGAGGGTAGATGGTGGGAAGAGGAAAAAGAAAGGCAGGCAAGGTGCAACTGCATAAAGGTATTAGTAAGGGATCAATTATTTTGAATGTTCTAGAGTATACTGTGCAAAAGAGAAGTATATGAAGGATTAAACTCTACAAAATCAGCCCATTTAACAAAAAACTTTAACAGGCCTGTGTCAAGGCAAGGTCAGTTTGCCAGCAAAGTTATATGGACATTACTTGGTCAAATGATGGAACTTATAGGAGGAGAAAAGGAATTCTGTGTTCATTGTTGTATTGGTTCTGTTATACTGAAACTAACTAGACCTTCACGTCACAAATTCATATATTCATCTGAAAGTAGTTTTCGGCTGGTATAAAGACTTTGACTGGCAAAGCAGTGTCTTAAAAACCAGTAACTACTCTGACCATTCCAAATGATGTGAACGACATTGTATAAAGTTCAAGGATCAAAACTGTTTCCAGCAAATCACTGACAGAGAAATAGGGCTCTACTGTCCATCTGTTATAACAGCATCATTTTCTAAAAAGTGGTTTATTTTAGCTCTTGTTCTCAAATATAATCTAATGCATATACTCTGAGTCAAAAGGTTAGGGGAATAAGGAGAAGTAATTATCCCTAGGTAAGTATATTCCTAATTTTGTTAAAGAAAATATATAAAGCTGTATTTAGAAGTCCAGACTTTTAAATAAAATCCACAATGCTGTCACTCAGGGAGGGGAGAAGGAAGAAGAAACAACATGAAAACAACTAACAACATCTTCAAAGTAAGCCTCTCAAACATAATGATAAAGTGCTGTAGATTGGACTTCACGAAACCTTAGAGAGTTTCTCTTTGATGGACCAATTCTAGACCTGACAAGTGTCTCATCTCCTCTAAGTCTCCAGCAATGAACACAACCATTTCTATATTGTCTATTACATTGGAGTTTTTATTGTATTTAGTATTATATTTCATTATAATTACTTTCAAAAGAGTTTTCCAACCGCTTAAGGTGAACTTGTCTTACTGTATATTAAATCTTCTGTTCTCATCTTGTCCAGCACAGACCCAAAACACTTTCTGCAGACCCTGAACTTCAATACATATTCTTCAGACTAAAGACTCCTGTATCATCACATGCAACTGATGACTAACTTCATGTTCAAGTGTAAGATTCCACACTAAACAGAGAAGAATTAAATAATCTAAAATTTATGTTCCCCAAAACAAAAGGATTAATTTGGTGGGGCTTATATATTAAATATAACATCCTCCTCCAAAATCTAGGCTGCATAGGAAAATCTTCTATGTCACAAGAAAGGAAGAAAAATCCTCAGTGAAAGCCACACATATCTTATTTTCAATGAAATTATCAAGAAAAAAATTGAGTATGAATTTTCTTAATAATGGAAAGGAAGGATCCCAAGTCAAAACCTCCAATTTAGAACTTCTAAAAGCTTAGAAAAACTTTCACAGTGAGGGGCAATTTTTCTGGATCAGACCCACTGATGATTTGGCAAAATCACCTGTTTAGTAGCAACAGAGGCTATTAATACAGACAAAACACTTTCATTTATAAGGAGCTCTGAAAAATTATGCAGATTCTGTACAGTGCCCAGTGGACAGAGGTTCCTGGACATGAATTCTAAAGACACAATAGAACTACTTCACATCAGGACAGATGTAGTTATGAGCACAAAATTTTTACTAGATAGTTTATAATTATCAGTTAGTGTTTCATTGAATATTCTACCTGATGGGTGGCATCTTGAAGTAAGTACAGAATACATTTCTATGCAATTACATTAAGTAAATGCTTGTACATGAAGGCAGCTGTATATATGTACACATTCATTTATTAATACGATGTTACGGTATTTTTAAAAAAAAATCAAGAAAAATATCTGTATTTCATTCTGAGTGGCTCAATGTCAGCTGAATATTTTTGTTTTAATAACCATGTTCATATTATCTGTAACGTCTTGAGCTCAAACTTAAAAAGGAATAAACTACTGTAGATCCATCAGGGATACCTCAGCAGAACATTAGTCACTTTTCTGCAACAAGAGCATAACTTAAGAAGAGCACACTTCCAACCAAGGAGCAGCAGCAAGTGGGGAGCAAGGAAAGGGAAATTATAAACAAAAAACTCAGGTGAAACTCTATCTCAAAGAGGGAAGTGCATTCTTAGTGCCTTTCTTCACACATCCTGTCCTACAATAAAGAAAACAACACAACAGTTGCAACCACCACACTGTGTATCAACTAAAAAAGCACTATTAACTTCCATACTAGTTAAATAGTAATCATACTGCACAGATGAAATCGTAATTCTGTCCTATTCCACCTCGAAGGAAGCCTATTATTGCCCTTAGGGAGCCTAAAATCTCATTCTAAGTGGTATAATTCTTAGCCAAAAAAATGGGTAGTGATGAAAAGTTCTCTTGTGGAATCACCCTTTTTACACTAGTAGTATTTGATTCACCTAAAATTTTGCATGAAGCTATTGTAATTGTAAAAGTACAGAAAGCATCCATAACATGCCTGCACAATGTATGTGACACAATAATATTTCCTTTAAATTGTAAACATCTTAAAACTTACATGAACCTTAACATAATAACAAAGGAAAAAACCTTAATGCAGTTATCTGCCTTGCAAAAGCAGATGCAGAAGAATAAAGAAAGCAATGATGTTTGGCTGTTTTGTAAAAAATATATCAGTATTGATACAGTTCTGGTTTGAAATGTGAGAGTTTTGTTGTATTTTCTAATTTATGCCACTGCTTTATTAGCAGCCCACAGAACAAGCAAGAAACAAATGTAACGCTTTTTAGCAAATGATGATGAAGATTCACGACCAAGTGGTAGTTTCAAAATACTTAACACTGCAATGCTATTATCAGCATACTGAGGACTTTTGTAAACAATGAACATCAGCTTGAACTAAAACAAAGGAAGTAGCCAGAAGCGGTTATAAACTCCAACACACAATTTACATGACATACATGAATATAGGAGCAAAAATGTCTACAAATACCAAAGCAGACAAGAATGTACAAGAATGTGGAATATTCATATGAAGAAAAACAAAACTTATAAGGATCACCAGCACAGATGACAAGAAATTCATAAGTTTTTATTTTATACCTTTCTCGTTCTGGTGAATGCAAACTAGTATCTGGTCTCAAGCAGTTGGTACTAGCACTCCTAGCCCTGTCAAGGGAGGGCTGCAGTTCACTAGTGCCAGTGCATTGCATCCAATGGTAGAAGAGAAAGAAAAAGAAAACAAAGAAAGGAATACAATGTTAGATATTAACTCATAAAATAATGCTCTCTTTACAGAAAATGTAGAATCACAATGGTTTAATTAAGGAAAACGTAAAAGAGTTGACTGGATGATAGTGTCAAGATTTGTTTAGAAAATAAAAGCAAACAAAAGGCTGCTAGAAATTTTTGCAAATATCATTGAAATGTTTAAAACTGAACAAGACAGAACAGCATCCACTTGTAAGAAAAGTGGAATGAGAAATACCAAATGATAAAGTTATATCCTTATTAACAGCAGTAAGTCTTAAGCCAACAAAAAAGAATGTGATCCACTATATGTCATGTGAAATCCCTTTACAGTGAAGCTCATTTATTCTGCAAAATCCATATTAGATACAAAACAAGTGGGGGGATTAATCCTCAGAGTCTTACCTAACCAGTAGATCATCTCCAAATTTCGATATTCGTAAATTAAGGCAATCATGAAGGAGTGAAATATCCTGTCTAATCACGGATTTGGTCTTAGCACATGCAGGAAGAGTTGAGCTTTGTAAATTAAAATTATTTAAACAAAATGAAAATAAATATAACATGTAACAGAAATCTCATAAATAAACAAAAGAATGTAATAAAGAAAAATATACAACGTATAATTTTAACAGTGAAGACAACTCCAACTAATAAAAAGTAGTTTGGTTTAGTTAGGTGTTAATTTAAACAATTAGATGAAGTTATTTTATCTCTCCATCACAAAAATGTATGAAATATTTTGTTAATTTTTTCTTTAACAAGGGAAGTCTAACTATTTTTTTAAAATAAGTGAACTACTTAAAGGGGACTCTAAACACTTCTTACCTGTACAGGTTCCAATGAGTACCATTTTCTAGTAAAGGCATCTTGGGTGGTAATGTTTTATAGTGCCTAACAGAACTTCTTGAATGTGGTGGGTCAGAAAAGAACACAGGACAACACAAAAACATGCCAGAAATAAAAAGACAGGTAAAAGCAAGCCACAACTGACCAGAACCATAAAATAAATGACCATAAAATAAAGGCATAATATTCTATTATTCTGTATAGCTGTAGGAATAGATATATCATATATATTTTTTCTCTAGTACTGTAACAGCTATCTGAGGGAAAATTTTTGTATTAACCTTTTTCTTAATAAAGTGCATGGATTTATGCCAATTCTAGTACAGCTCAGATGTTTTCTTGAAATGGAACTAATAAATATTCCATTTATAGATACTTTAAATTAAAATATACAGACTGTTTTAAGTTGATATTAAATTTACTCTTTATTTCTCTTAGTGATGCCTTACTTAGACCTGCAGAGATTTAAACCTCTTCAGTAGCTAAGCATGAAAGTCTTGCTAAAAAAGAGATACATAGTATCAAAAATTTAATTACAGATGTATTAGCAGCTGGCTCTTTTGAATATGGAAGTCTTTTGAAAGTGGCATATCAGCTTCAAAACTTAGCAGTAATAAAATATTATTAGTTTTAAGCTAATAACTTAAGAGAGGTACTACATCAGCTAGCACAGCAGCACTAAGGTGCTACATGAGAACTGTCTAATATCATCATAGATTTTAGAGAAGGAAATATTTATTTTATCAGCCAGCTCTACCCAATGAACAAGGGAAAAATTTAAAGGCAGGCAGTGGCTGCTGAATGGGAATTATGCCCATTTAATGGCTAAGGGTTAATAAAAACATTCTAACAATTTTTCACATACTCTATGGAACTACTAGAAGAACCAGCAGGCTTGAGGATTTTGCAGCATCAAGAACAGTCTGCCCTGATAAGACATTTTGATTTTTGTTAAGCCTTGGACCAAAACACAGCAGGATCAACATTAGAAACCTGACTGTGTCACAGGCAGATGAATCAACCCTCTGCCTGGAAATATCAGTGTTTGTAAAACCCTAAAGGATTTAACTGAGGAGCTTTGACTAAACTTTACGGGTTTAGTGATCACCACCAGTGACTTCCCTATCAGAGGTCACTGTAACGTGGCAGAGGAGGAAAGAAGGAATGGTTGTCACCCAGCCAACTCTGGCATATGACCAGATATTACCAACCACTGTAGGGGTGATCTAAGACATGGAATGTGACAACCTATGATCTATAGCATAGGTACACACCTTTTCATCATTTCTGCTATTAGTCATTAATTGCACACACAGGAACAGGATGGACAGCTAGTACTAGTATTCCAAACTGGCGAATTAAACTCACCATAGATCTTAAGTTTGTAGCTTGGACTACCTAATTTCTTTCATTTAACATGAAACCATTAACATTTCTTTCCCATTTTAAGCTGAAGCTGTCTCAAGGACTAATTAAACCATTGTTCAGCGAGCTGCCTAGAAAACAAGGATAAAGCCTTATAAAATTTCTAACATGAATAAATGTCAGGTCACTAGAAATAAGAAAGGACAGAAGATAGCAAAGAAAAAAAAATTTTTCAGTTCAGACTGTTTTCACAACTATTCTTTCAAGAATGTATGTTGCCAGTTTTGGGGTATTATTTGGAATTGGGGTGTATAAGTCTGAGAGTTAAATTTAAAAGTATCAATCTATCATCATCTATTGCTTTTATATTCACCTTCAATATGTTATTAAAAGTACCATCCTGTTTTATAGTATACCACCTACTATTACTTTTAAGGGGTGAATTTTTTGGGCTTTTTGATCATAAATATACAATAACAATAAATGGAATAAAGAAAAAGGCAAGAAAGGGCTGTAGGCTCCGAATGCAGTGTAGCTCTTACCTAACTCTATTGCTGTCCTTGCACAACTTTTTGCTGTGACCAGACTGGTTTAGTAGATTTGTAAAACTGTCGGAAAGGTAATGGCTGGGCAAAGTGCACCAGAAGTTTATAATGCAGTATTTATTTCATTAATTGAGACTTCAAGCAATGTCATTGAAAAATTATAATGACAATCATACTCTTTAAGAGTGAAAGGAGAAACGACAGGGCTGGGGCAGGAAGAGGGTGAAGCTACAGAAGATGGAGCAAAAAGGACATGGGAAAAAGGCATGAAAAACTGCTATTATCTGACAATAAAAAGTCATAAAATAATAAGTTAAATAGACTACTAAACCCTAAAACATTGATGGAGATACCTTTTTATCTAAAGTATGAGAATGAAAATATTTCTACTGATAATAAAAACTTAATTTAACAGCTTCAATGATGCAGATTTTTTGAAAGTGTACATATTTATTATTTTAGTTGTATATTACTCTGCTTTATAACAGAACACTATCAAAGTATCTTCAATACTGCTTCAAATTTGATGATGAAAATTGAAGCAAACCAAGGCATTAAAAAAAATAAACAGCACTTTGTAAGAGAAAATTCTACATTAAATAAATTAATAATGGCACTAGACAACATGGTTTCCATTTGATGATTTAAACATTTAACACTGACACAAAACTCATCAACACCCAGATTCTGAAGGGACAAGGGACAATTAGGTTGAATTAGTTGAATGGTTAACTACTTTAACTTCAACCTACATTTTTACTTATTGTAAATGAAAGATGTTCTACACAATGTCATGGATTTTAAGCACAGTTACCAGACATAGTGAAAAAAACAGGTGGGGGAAAAGACTTTGGTTTTTTTAGATAAAGATATTTCAGTCCTGTTTAGTTTCATAACACTGGAAAATGGTAAGACAGGGAGCTCCAATCTTTGGAATAAGAGATTAATGAAAATTGAAGATGGGCCCAAACTACAAAGTTTACATGTGGATCCAATTTATAGAACAATATTTAGATGCAAAAATAAGTAATACAAAACACCTCAAATTTGGGACTTCCAGCAGGCCCTTGTAAATCAGTATTTACTCCTCTGCAAGTGACTAAATCAGCATGAGATTAGGTGTCACAACAAGCAAAGATGGTTTAATTGTGAGTGGCTGTTACATAAACATAAAAATCTAAATAACAGAAAACAAAACCAACTAAAAAACAAAGTTTGAAATTATTACAATGCTGTCATGCATTGGGAGATCAAGACTTTTGTGACTAGACAGAAAATCTACCACAAAACACAACTGCAAAACCAAATTTCTTCAACTCCTTTAATCCTTACTACTGAGGTTCAAAAACAGATATACACATCTGAATCTGAATTAAAACAAACAAAAAAGAACAACTGACATCTGGATCACAATGGACTTGGAAGTTCTTTATTTATTCGGACTAAGTACCACTATGGAAAAAACGCTTGGCACACAAAGTATGGACAACTAACCAGGTGTGTTCATGATTCCCACATTCCTGTATTTACCTGATGGTATGTAGGCACTCTGCACTTCTTCCTCGCTTTGCTCTGGGCAGCATAAGAAGCTCACTGCACAGACAGGATGGGTGGTGAGTGAAACAGATATAGTTATGAAGCATTAGATGACATGGGTTATGCCAATGATAAGCAAATGAAAACATAAAAAGAAATGAGAAGCATTCACCCAGATAGACAGCCTGATAAGACTGCACGTCTCAAAAAATACAAGTCAAAATATGCATGTAATAACTACATTTTCAACAAACTCATTTTAGTGTGGTACCTCCTTCTGTGATATTTTTATTTCAAATTCAGAATTACTTTTCAGAGCTCTTCATGAAAAAACAAATGCATAAAATGGCTACGGTTTTCTAATAACCTCCTTTCTCATGAACTAATTAATGGAGAACTGCTTTAGGAAAAAAAAGAAAGATGCCTGTTGTTTGTTTTGTGTTGGGTTTTATGGCTTCATAGGCTGCAAAATCATACATGTAAAAGCAGTGAAGGTTTGACAATGATTTAGTGCAGACTGGTTTATGGGAAGAATAACCAGTAACCTTTTAGGGAAAATCAAGAATATATGTTCATTTGAAATATTGTGTTTGGCCAAACATAAATTCTGATTCACAGCTCTTAAAGGATTTTTGTATTGACAATCCTAAAGAAACAAACGAAAAAGCTAATTAGTCATCAGACTTTTTGTTTCTTATTCTTTCAAATTGAGGAAAATGAACCATCTATTCTATTTTTCTTATATTGTAACCAAACACATACTATAGCCAGCAAGATGGTAAAATTAATGCATATTTATGCCTATGGCAAATATGACTATGATATGAAATATCCCTTGAATTAAGCCTGTAATTTTATGCACTTCAACACAATCAGAAAGACCAAGCTCCAAAATTTCTATCATTGAAAATATGAAATTAAAGGTAAGCTTCATGGAAACATGCTAATTTTAAAAGAAGCAGGAAATCCCATGAAGTACTATGGCAAAAAAAAAGAAAAAAAAAAAAAAGAGAGAAAATATTACAAAACAGATAAAGCAGTAGTTGTTCAATGTGTTTTACACTTCATGTCATTATAAAATGATCCATTTCATTGATACATTATAGGCATTATTTATCTAAAATTCTAAACTGGGCAGCTTGAAATAATGGCTTGTGAATCATGTAAGATTCAATTACATCTGTAGCCACTAGCTTGATGCAACAATATGCACTAGAGTTGAATTGAATTTCTAAATTCTCTTTTTAAGCCAAATTTCTATTCATAGCTCAGAGGACTGACAGAATTTATATGCATGTTTCTAAATTACAAACAAGTATGGATTTTAGGAAAAAAGTTATTATTTTCTTTAGAGTTGCAAAGTAGATGCAAAGTCCATATTAAATCACAGGGTACTTTATTAGTATTTACCTTTCCTAAAGCAAAGAGGATCTATCATAATTGACCCAAAGCAAACATTAATAAAAAAGTCATACTGAAAAGTGATACAACAAATCCACCATAAAATCTTCTAGTTAAAAAAAAAAAAGAAAAGAATCCATCAAGAAGATTATCAATATTGTGAGAAAATGCAGTTCCCTGATAAATTAAGTCTGGTTTGGGAGATATTTAAAGGAGAGATTACTATTCTCAAACAAATGGTTTCTATTCTCAGAATTAATAGATTTTACTTAGGAATAAAAGAAAGAAACAAACAAACAAAAAGTGCCATGCTCTTGAAAATTGGACAATGATTTCTTAATAATAAGCTTTTCCTAACAGTTTATATATATTCATATATGTGTATATATGTATATATAAATATATATAAAACTGTTGAAGTGGACAAATAAGTTCCATTGGAAATTTATTGCAACAGATGCTTCTGTAAAAGAGTGGTAGTAACTATTTTTATAAAGACCTATATTATTATTTAATACAGATTTTGAACCAGTAACAGATCATTGAGAAAACTATTGAAACTAATTAGCAGCTGTAATTGCTGGCATGCAATTATCAGGCAATTCCTCAGCTTTCAAGCCAAGTTTATATTAGATATCTATGTGAATATACTTGTTTAGATGAAGGGTTCAGTAAATGCACCACACATAATATCTACACTACTCTTGACACTAATACATAGTATTTAAGGAAGTTGGGTTTTTTTTAATTCTTGGATGTGAGGATCTTTCTCAGCAAAACCTGGTTTGGATCTTTCAAATGATGCCACTCTTTTGTACTGAAAGCTGGCAAAACCTGCCAGAATTAAACAGCCTTCACAGCTGACAAAATCTGGGGGAAAATATGAAAAGGAAAATGGGGAAAAGGAGACCACTGCAGACAAGATTAGTATTCAAGGACACTAGGTACATGGACCCATCTTTAAATCCTGCAAATAAGACACGTACATCCTTCATGTCTGATCTTTAAACTTCCAAAAAAGGTTTTGTGAACACTAAAAAGAACAGCATTCTTTTCTGACTCTGAACAAATCCAGCAGCCCATTGCTCACCCCCAAGAAAGGCTCAGTGTAAACCCAGCTCTTCTCCAAACCTAATCCATGCATATATGTCTAGGTTTGAGGCTTTACTAAAAGAGAAATTTCGAGACAGTTAAAACTGTCTATATTTATACTGACAAAAGCTACTTTTAAAGGCTTTTTCTCTTCAAATCTGATGAATAAGAAATGTATTCAATAAATATCTTTAGGAATCTTTTGAATATATAACTGCCCAAAATAAATAACAGAAAAAAACTGCAACAAGTGGATGTTACTTGAATTACCCTAACTATAAATATAACTATAAATCTGACTAGTATATTTAAAGACAATTTTAATTCACCTCTGAAAGAAAATTCAGTACAAAATTACAACTTAGTCTACTCTGTACACACTTCTTGCCTATAAATTTGAATTTTTAAATGTACCAGATAACTTATTAATTCCCCTACCTATGTTACCATACTACAAAAGTAAAACAGGCAAGATCATATAGAAAACTGAACTAGCTTAACTGCATGAGCCATCTCTTATTCAGTCTTTATGCTGTTTCAAAACTGGCCAAAGATTTTCAGAGACTTTTATGATTTAATATTTACATGTATTCACGTCACTATGAAATGTATGTTCCGTATTGAATTTACTGAATTATAGGGAAAGATTTCGTTATACTCAGTTCTAAAAGTAGTTACTGCCAAGAAAAAAAATCAAGACATTACTATGACAATTGATCTTATCTGAATGGTAAATTTGCTATTATAGTCTAGCTATATGATTTTTTTAAAGTAAACAACATCCCATAAAAATTGATAATGTATGTGACTGTCATCATTATTTTTCACAACTGCTGAGCTGAAATACCTTTCTAACCTTTTTTTGCAGCTATAAATGACACATAAATTCTAATTTCTTCCATTTTATCAGAGTATCATTCCTAGACACCTGAAAACAGTGCCTACTAGGAGAGGCCAAGTGTTCTTTGAATGTAGCCACTCCATGTATTCCAGGGAGAGATGTGTATTCGTCACACATCTAAGACTGGAAGTTTTTGCACACTACAACTAGTACTGCAGCTATCCTTACTATTCCTGGGTAATGTACAAAGTTACCACTGGGTAATTATGCCTGGATAATGTACAAATGTATCAGAATGTTACATAAGATGCTGGGAGACTGCACCCATAGATGTCCAAAATTTATAAGCATATGAATCCAAACCAGCATGCATCCAATTCCCAGCTAGAAGGAATTCATGTCTGGTATTTTGCCGGCTAGAACAACTGGTAAATTCTGGTACATTACAAGAGCTAGGGCATACATGAAGATGTATGGCTTTCTAGCAAAAATCCCCAGGCTTTATTCAGGAAAAAGCAGAAGAATATCTAGGACAAACAGACAAAAATCATTTGTCTAGAAACCTGCAATTACTATCAACCCAGTACACAGTTTTACCAAAAAAAAAAGTTACAGATAATTTAACAGTGGCACTAGATCTATCAAATTATGTTGAATTCTCTCCCTTCCACATTGCTATCAGTCACATTTCTAATGAAATCTTGAAAATTAGGCAAACTGAAAAAGATGTTTCGAAACTTTTTACCACGTTCAGGCTGACAATGTACCTTTCTTGATCAGACAAATACTGACTATCCGTCTCTCTGGATCTGTAATCAACTGGAGTTCTGGAGGCATCATGGTGTCTAGTTGGAGAACGTGATCTTCTCATTTGATGAATTTCATCTAAACTCCTGAAAAGCAGAAATATTTATGATAATCTTGTTTTCTCATAATTAACAATGGATCACAGTACAAGTTGGTTGAAGGAAGTTTTTAATCTAAAATTACTAAATGATTTCTGAAAGAATGTCATTACAAATTATACAATTTATACATGCCACTATTAACCACTTAAGTGGCTTCATAGAAAATTTGGCCACTGACTAAAAAAATATTTCCAAACCTATGTATTAGTTACAGTACAGAGATGATGAATCACACAGAAAATATGAGTAAAAAGAAGTAAGTCTTACGAAGTTATGATTCATCCCGTGAGTGCTCTTGAGTGACTAATAAAAGCAGGTTCAAATACTGCACTAATAAATTTAGATACAAAACCCAGGCTTTAAAATAGTGAAAAATTCCTGAACAAGAGAAAAGTTAATAATGACACACTACAGAAATGTGAAGGCACGTTGAGTTTCACTTGTGATGCCTACCTCTGTAATGGCACATTTGGTAAACGTGAACGGGGCCTGCCCTGATCGTCACCACGGTGAGGAGACACAGAACGTGAACGATGATGTGTTGTTGTTCTTTGCTGTTCTGGCACAGTTAGCGTTGTGGATTTACCTTCTCTAGTACTAGACCTATAACCTACTGGCAAGAGGGTAACAAAAGGCAATTAGAGATTAAAGGTCTGGGTTTAGAAAGAATTCAGATGGCTAATCTTCTAGGAGCATGTATCCAAATGCTTACACAACTTTCAGGTCATCATTCAGCTGTTGTACATCCCAATGTATCATGCAGAATAAATTACTAGCATTACCTTTAAATGTCTACATGTACAGAGACTGAAAAAATGAGACTTTTTGATGTACTGGAAGATGTGGAGCAGTTTTCTTACTCGGGGAAAAATGTTCTGGGTATTTTGTGTTTAAAAAAAAATATTTGAAAGGAATCTAAACAGTGCAGGTTTACCTCTACCTAAAAAATGGAGAAACCATGCTTGCATACAGCAGCACAGACTCACACAGGGCTGCTCATGTATAAAGTATCTATATGCCTTTTGTTTCAGCTAAATGAAAAGCTGTTCTCCCACAGAACTTGGCCAAAGCCACCTACTTAAAAAACTACTAGCATTTAGAGTATATTGTACTGAATACTGGGTGTTGCATACTCTGCAGAATATTTTTTCCAAATATTATGACTAAGAGGGAAAATTTCTCACAGTATTTTTAAATACCATTTAAAAAAAAATCAGTAGAATGTTAGTACATTTTCAGTATTTCAATATTGTTGTGCTTTTTTCTATGTAACACACACTTTGCCTTGTTATCCATTTTGACTCCCATCCAAAAACAGACAATGAAGCTCAGTAAGATAACAGCTTTCAAAAGGCATCTGTTATCTCTCCCAAAGAGCCTAAGGAGATCTGCTCCGACTTCACTTGATCATTTCTAGACATTTAAATGAGATTACAAGAATCCCTTGACAGAAAATCTCTTAATGATATAGAAAGTCATCCCCTAAATCATCCCTTAATCACTCCACAAATTCTTGCTTTGGTATCGAAATAATGATATTCTTCTTCTCTGAATTTGCTGAGCATTGAAGTTACTATAATGTGTGATTTTGTTCAGCTAAAAAGCCAGCCTATATCAGAAATCTTGTCATGCAGGGAAAGACTATGATTTTGTCACCCTATTGTCAATTGGAGAAATTTAATTAATTAAATAAATTGCACTTTCTATAGATCTCTGGGATCTACAGGGTTTTAACTTTGGGGTTTTTTAATATATTTTATATAATTTGTTTAATTTTTCTAGTTCTTCTCTGGTCTTCTATCAAATTACAAACAGTCTGTCTTTTAAAAGTGTGCCCTGTATACAGAGTCTGCATTAGGCTTGATCATGAATTCAGTGACATTTAATAACCTCTTTAGCTGCAAGTTTGAACCCTGACCACAAACATCAGAGAAGGATAAACACTTTTTTCCCAAAGTGTGTAAGAGTTTATCAATGTATCCTAATGGCCTCATGTATGAAACAATCTACTGGGGTTTGTCAACCTTTTAACAAAGTAGGACTCCAATGTTCTGCAGGTTTTGATATGTCGTGATGCTGGAGTACATTACCTGCCAAAAAAGTATTTAGAGTTCTCTAATAAAATTATGAAAAAAAATTTGGATCTCCCTGATCTCAGGAAAAGGATTTGGTGCAAATTTTGAAGGAAAAGGAGGACTCTCTCAGGACTTCAATGTAGATTCACAAACCAGGATTGCTGCAGAAAATGTCTAGGTCTTTTGTTACAGGAAGAAAATAAATGACAAAAGCTGGATGTATTCTCTTTCTCAGGATAACTAAATCTAAGTTGTATTTGCAAAAAGATATTTCATTTTCCAAATAAGCTTGTGTAAGAAAAAATCCTGTAATCTCTATTAGAAGGAAAAGCAGTTTACATATATTAAACACTAAAACCAAAGAAATCCTAAACTTCTTTCAATCTTCTGGCAATTGTACTCAAATACATACAATTTAAGTTCAAAAAATGAAATATAAATGGAAATTTAGAAAATATTTTTAGAGCATTTCTAGTCTCTCTAAAAAACTGCACACAGGATTATCCTGTCAACTCAGAAGTCTAGTATAGAAAAATGACTTTATGTTATATATTTTGCATAGCCAAGCTGTCTAGGGAACAATACCTGAAACTTATGCAGTGTGTGTACACAAAGCTTACAGAACAGAGACAGTAATTCATACTTATCCCAGGTATTATTTCAAGAATTGTCGAACTGGTCAAATTGCACCCAACTGGTCAAATCACACACTTTCACAGTGACCATGACAGTGACACCAACAGTAACATTTCTTCATATCCTCAAATACAAAGGCTCTGTGCTCTTCAGGGTGAGCAGAGAAAAACTTGCATGGACCAGCATGATAGCAGCAACCAAGCTGATGGTAATTTATGCAGAAGTTTCTCAGTTGCTCACGGGAAACTGTCAGGTGTGACCGGAAATGAATGTGGGATGGATGATGAAAACGGTTCTAGCAAACATTTGATACCATAATTATATTTTTTTTTCTTAAAGACAATACAGACAAAGACAAGGTATTGTATTGATGTCACCATGCTGCTGCAGGAGGAAGGCAAATACATTTGTACAGATTACATATGACAGAAAAATAAACTGCTCTGAAGAGTTACCTAAAGAGTTACCCATACCATACGCAATGCAGCTTGTTAAAAATACAACTGGGGATATTGCCAAGTGTATATCAGCTTTTTTTGGTCTTGTTTTTAATTAAGTTAGTTGGTGAACTTAATCTGGTTAAACAGATTGGTCTCAAAACATGTTCAGATTTTATTAAAACCTCCACTGGCCCTTATGGAGTACTGGGCTGTCCAGTACAATACAGACACAGAGTGACTTGTCTAAGAACAGCTCAGGATCAAAAACTTACTTAAGAGACTTGAACATCTCTCATATATGCAGAGATTGAGTGACTTAAAAGACCATTTTCTTCGTGTAAACAAATGTCAGCATACCAAAAAAATCCTGTCAAAATAATTTTTGTTAAAGCTAAGCTTCAAATTAAAGCTACTTTCAGCTGTTGACATAAACTTTCATGCATATATCTAAGCGCTGATTAAAAAAACGATATGTATATCACTGCAAGGTAGTACTAGTAAATGAGCATAGTATAACTACATGGTATAACATGAAAGATAAGATTCATTAATTAGTGATATGACAAGGGAAAATACTTTTCTTAAAGTATTTTGGAATTTATTAAAGTACCACTATCTTTGATGTAACAATCATTACTTTCACTGACAAGAAATTACTCTTTGCAGCTGCTGAAACTTCTAGGAAAATAGTTTTCCTTGTTATTACAGAATTCTAATAGTGCATTTGCCTTAGCAATTGCTAAAAAAATTGAAACTATAGTTTTAAGGATTTTCAAGGTTCGTTAAATTAGCAAAACTATTTTCCTTCATGTTTTTAGCTTGCATGGAATGAAGTGAAATTTTGTGCTTTTACATTTTGTAGTTATGTTTTTATTTATTAGAAAATGAGCAATACCCTTTGTGAAAATCTTGAGATATTAAGGGGGCTAAATAACTTCATTTTTTTTCTCAGTATTTCAGGAAAAAGAGAAAATTAATAACTTGCAGGAAGATTCCGCCTGGCTAACCTGATGTCTTTCTATGACAAGGTCACTCTCTTAGTGGATGAGAGAAAGTTTGTGGATTTTGTTTACTTTAACTTATTAAAATCTTGTACACTGTTTCCCCAGGATTCTCCTGGAGAAGCTGGCAGCCTACAGTTTGGACAGATCTTTAAAGGGAAATATTTTCTTATGCGTCAAATGTTGTAAACTCAATTTCGATATTCTTCTCTTGAGAAGGAATATCTTAAAATTTGACTAATCTGGTTAAAGACAATAAAGGCTATTCCAAAATGCTGCATCACCATACTACATTAAAGTGAAATATGGGTATTTTCTGTTCCTTTCCAAATGCATGCTGTGCAAGAGATGTGTGAGAAGTCTGAACCAGACAAGAGCTGGGGTGCACTCTGGTGAGAACCATGGTACTGAAGGGCAGGAGGAGGAGAGGGGCAAAAACCCTGCAGAACAACAAGGAACTTGCATAGAACTTAGTTTTAACAAAGGAGTCTGTTTTATGGAGAAAATATTTGCACATTAATTCAGTGCAAATGAAGGGAGCAATCCAAAGGCTTAACAATTTAGCAATGAGGCAAGTTAAAAAGGTTGGACAGGAGAGTAGAAATGCATGTATATGAACTTGATCTCCAGTCACATTTATGAATCTATGCCTAAGGTTCTCAAATAATTCGACAGACATTGGGACTGGAAACCTTTCCAGATCTTATTGCAAAATATATTTCCCTACATTCAAATTTTCTTTGTCCCTGTGCCTAAAGTCTAACTCCCTTTTAAAAATTCAGCTTGCATATGCAAACAAATCCCACACACTTACATGCATATAAACTTCACATGGGAATCACAAACAGATGAACTCCACTTAGAATTGCCAAAAAAACACACCAATAAAACTGAAGATGGACAAATTTGTGCTTGGTTGAATGACCTAGGAGAATGTTTCTGATTAGGTGGACTTCAGAAGGAGCTTCCTCACTATGCCCATCAATTTTTAACTTGGAGAGTCTCAGATTATTGCAAATCCAGTTCTAAAAATAAAATCCTGCTATTTTCTACATTGATCTCTGAGCAAATTTAGATCTGTGCATTTTTCAAAGGCACACCTGAGCATGAAGTCTAAAGAAATGTCAATAAGAATCAGTTACTCAAATGGTGGCCCAGTGAACAAAGTCCAATATGAGCAGCTGAACCACTTTGAATGCTTCCTGTCAGGTGGAAATTTTTTTATTTCAAATGGGTGCATGGAAGGACTGGCAGCTGAAAAAAAGGCCCCAGTTCTTAACAGAATATACTGAAATTAAACATAAGTAAGTATCTACATTTTAAACTCAATCCCCCCCAAAACAAACAAATGAAAAACCCACCAAAACAAAAATAAACAAAAACCCCTCAAACAAATAAAAACCAAACAACAACAACAAAAAAAATCCAACAACTCTGCCCCCAAAAAACCAAACCAAACCAAAAACAAATCACAAAAAAACCCCAAGCAAACAATAAAAAAGCCAGGGAAAATATTCAGAGCCTATTATTTGTATTTAATTTTTAATGCTCACTCTCTCTGCTGATGTAAAAAAATCAAATATCATAACTCGGCATGCACGAATGAATTTCTCTCTTAGCGACTGAGACGCAAAGTTTATAAAATAAGAAAAGAACCCAATCAGCATCAAAGGAAGGAGAAATTGTCTCAGTTAATGATAAAGCATTAATAAAGATGATAAAGCATTAATAAGATATGTGTTTATTTGTACAGTTATATAGTAGATAAATAAATTGTGAGATTATTTTAAACACAGATCATGAAGAGAAAGCTTTCTGAATCCCACCATGATTTAATTCAGTGGTTTCCATCAGGAAGATCCACAGAAAAACTCATCTAGTGCTGGCAATGACATAGTGACTATTCAGTTAGCTTGGGACAATTGGGAAATGTATTTATCTGACTTGTGGCAACAGTGAATGAGAACTAGAAGAATGTGGTATCCAATATAGTCCTCAAGATTTTCAGTACGTAGGAATGCTGAACTAAAAGTCAAACCATGACAGTCTCTACAAGTAAATATTTATGAACATTTAGGGTAATGATAGTTCATGAAGGCTTATGAAAACTATAAAAGATATAGCCATGCTACATGCATCTTAATCTATAGTCATGCATTATCAATAAAGTCCATGGGAGACTGCATTAAAGCTGTTTCAAGCGAAAAGCAAAATAATAAAAAAAAAGCTTTAAATAAAACCTGAAATCTTTACTATTTTAAAATGTGGTGGTCTTTTAAATTTCATTTGCATTTTAAATAATGCTTGAAGCATTACAAAGTAAAAAATTAACCATTTTTAACCAACCAGTGGGCCCCATATGAAGAGTGATATGCAAAATAAATATAAATGAATGAATAGTAGACTCTTTTAATTTACCAGGGATGGGACATGTACCATGGAATAATCAGGAAAACTGTTTTTTCCACAATGCACTCTCCAAAACCAGTATCCTCAATATTCCAAAATATTATAAAGAAAAAAATCCAAACAAGCAAAAACAAAGCAGGACCATGCTGTTCATCCACGCACCTGGAGGAACAACTCCAATACCATCATCAACATCAAAATCTGAGATGTCACTATCACTGATTGGCCGAGATCCTGCACAACAGTAAGGTAAACAAATGAACCTGAACATCTGGTCATGTTATAATATGTAAGAATATGTTCATTTAACATAATAATGAAACCAAAAAGATGATTTTAAGTCAAAACAATAGAGAAGAAGAACTCAACTGCAGTGACTAACTGATGTTTCACAAGACAGCAGAGCCAATTGAACATCTAACAGCTGCTGCAGCCTCCTTTCCCTTTCTCTTCCCTCAATTCCTCAGGGAATAGTTATCTCACTAAGCCTCCAAATGCAAAACTCAAGTAAAGGAAAAAATCACTTTTGTGCTACTTCAGTGAATATGCTGAATCAGCTTGCGGAACAGGAAAGGAGATGAGGCAGCATATGGTGAGAGAGAGGAAGAGGAAACAGCACTGCCAGCTTTAAGAAAAGCTCAAATATCTCACAAAACCTAACCTTTAATTTGCGCTCTCTATACATATCCTCCGTTTGGGCATCTATGCAGCAATTACAGCAGTAATATTTACATATTTATAGTTCATTCCTGAATGTGCACCGATTTCCTATGCACTGGCTGGAGTGAATGTCTTCCGTATTTTAGAAAAATCACAAAAATAGTTTGGAAATGTACTTTAAAATAACCTCCTACATCTTTCATATTTCTAAGTAAATCTTAATTTAAATGAACAGAGAAACTACAATGTTGAAATATCTCCTTCTTTTAACATGCCTCATACAAACCTGAAATCTGACTCAACTGTAAAGCAATTGTACCTCCAAAATACATTAATACAATTTCTCTTTTCTGCAAAATACACTTTAATGAGCATATTGGAGGTTGAGACTAAGTTTACGTTGGAAAGTGCATTTAAGCCTTTTAAGTCTTTAACGATTTATTTTTTAAAAATAAAATGCTTATAATGTTTTTAAAAGTATCTAATAAGTAAAAACTTCATCTTTCTATTTATAAAGAAATTTATGGAAAAAGAAATCTTTGAACAATTTTGTTTTGCTATTGAAAGCCAAATCAATTCCAGCAGGTTTCACACACTTAAACATTATATATCACACTTGCAAGGCTGCCATGTAAAATGTCATAATTTAAATTGCCTTTCTGCCAAACATTTTCATTACTTTTAAAGACTACGAAGTAGTCTTTTTTATTTTATTTGGAATTTAGGTACCATTACACCATATCCAGCATTTCTAATTTAATATTTAGGAGACATTAATGGAATTTGGACCTACTTTGTAATTTTTTGCTAGTGCTTTCTCCACCATGAACATGTCTTCTTGGCATGAATGGTGATGGCTGAGGCAGAGGTAGTGAAGATTCATCATGTGTCTGTAGCTTATACCAATGTGGTTCATCATCTAAAAGTGCTGTCTCCAGCTCTATAAGAATCTAGCAGAAAAATCATAAGGTTTCAATTTTACTTTGAAGGTACACAGAGAAACACATATATAAAATACATATGCATATGTACTCAAAACCAAACAATGAACTCAGGAGAAATTGTATGCATCACCTCTCCAAGAAATTCACTCTCTTCTTCTTGTACTCTTGGCTGATCCCATACAGTAATTTCAAGCATACGTTCTCTAAAATCTCTACGATGTACATGTGAGTAGAGAAAAGTTTGATTCCATTTTGGCTCTAGACTTTTCTTTACTGTTTTGGTCCTTCTTTTACTTTTATCACTGAAACATAAATATTTTTTGTAAATTATTCATAGACATAAATAAGCAAATACCATGCACTCATCAGCATGTAACTGTTTTACTGTTTTCATTTTCTCTTCATCAATAACGCCTAAATGAAGAAAGCATTTTCTGCACAGTGGATCACATTCTTACAAAAGAACACAAAGTTAAATTGATACTGACTTGCATGATTCAAGTCTAATTTTTTGTTGTAACCATCTATAAAAAGTTGTAAAAAGGAGATCTTCATAAGCATTCATTAAAAGTTGATTCAATACATGGCAAATTAAACCACAGTTTTCTAAACTGGAATACTATTACCTTCTGTCTGGAAGAAAATACATTTTTACATAGGGATTTCTGGGGCGTCCATCTACTCTTGATGGCAAATCTGTTGCCTGTAGAACATTTACTATTAACTGATGTCCCACTTTGTCATACCAGAGTTTAACCTACAGGAATCAAGTTACCAGAAAACATTACTGAAAATGGAGAAGAAACAGAATTTTCAGATTACATCAAAAATAACCGTTATTTTAAAGTAACTGTTGTGTTGGGTTTTTTTTTTCCCCAAAGACAATGAGATACATGGCATTTAAAATACCTTAATATTTAATTAGGTTAGATGGAAAAGATGATGGTATATACCAAAGACACATATTTATCACAGCTGAATAAAATAATAGTGCCTGATTGTTTACTGTACTCACTGCATAATCTTGGATCTGTAAGTGCACCTAAACCAGCATGTCTTAGCTCTGCATCTTCAAATCTACATTAAATAGGAAGCTCTGCCTGCATCAAATATCAAAGCATAGTTGAAATCTATCTACTCAGATTTGTGACCCTTTCAAAAGTGTTTATGGAAACAATAATCTAGAATTGCATAATTTCTTAAAAGAATCATAATGTTTGGAAATTTTTAAGCCTGCTGTATACTCACAAATTAATATGATCAATATAAAATAATTATTATAAAAAATAAAAGAATGTAGAAAACAAGGTCTAAGTACTGACAGTATATTTAACAAGCAGGATTCCAATTAGTATTGCAAGAAAGTTCCAAGATGTATCTAAATTAAAATGCATTATTGAATAGTGTAATGCTTAACAAATACACAGCCCTTTAAGTGCTCCCATAACGAAAATAGTGATACTATGCTTGTTATCTGCAGATTACTGGACATGTACAGCAAAGTCACTATTTTCAATGTAGAAGCTACAAAAAAGACAAGTTTCAAGGCACTTTTATGGGTTTTTCTCAATGTAAATTCCTGCACTCTTTGGTGTATTAAGACAAAAATTTCTTTTGTCTGCTATGATTACAGTGATGGTTAGTTAGTGCATTCTCAGGGCATCAAAAAACTTTTGAAAGATGTTCATCTTTACGAACACTGACCATTTCTCTTGGCCTCCAAACAGGCCTTGGGAATATGCAGGTCTGAGGGGCCAGCACTTCACAGATTTCTATTAAAAACTTAAGAAAAACAAAATATGCTCACAGAAAGCTGCCCTGGTAGGACCTGAGGTGCATCCCGTAGGGCTCCAGGGCTAGTTGGAGATATAACAGAAATAGAAGGCCTTTCCATCTTCTGAGATTCAAAAGAACTTGAACCTAAAACCACATGAGAAACACATGAACTTACCATCCAAAATTTGGATAACTTATGAACTGCTTCTCCTTGAAATCTTAAAGATGATGTAGAAAACACAGTGAAAAGATTGCTTGTTTACCCCTACATCCCGGATTAAACCTGTCTTTTTTTGTTTATTTGAAAGAACATATTAAAAAAGTTCTCCCCATACATCACTGACAAACCACAGCAGGTGTTTTAAATAAAATACTGTTCTCTGACAGAATTACACATCTCCCTTCCCATGCAAAGTACTCTGATTCTATGATCCTAAGTCTTTGATGAATAAACCAACTGCTGGACATCATCAGTTCTCCCCTAGTGAAAAAGAGCCTCCACTCATGATACGAGTTTTTGACAAGTGAAACCTGTCGTAGGAAAGGTTTCTAGTTGCATCTCAGGAAAGGCTCAGATGGGAAAGGACTGGGAGCCATGGCCCTCAAATCCTCTGGCAGAAAACATTCAAATGGCATAGTTAAATAGAACACCAATCTTTTGAAGTATGCACAAAAAATTGACCTAACTAAGGTTTTCTTATTAAAAAAAAAAAAAAAGAGAAACAAGAACTCTGGGCTTACTCTGTAATGGTGCAGGAGGTGAAATCCTGACATCATTTGTACCTTTGTCAGTCCCCTATACCTGTTTTCTCTCTTATGTTAGGGGAAGTTATTATTTTGGTACTAAGAGCACAAGATATAGAATGAAAAAACAGAATTTAGAATTCTGCTAACATTTGAAATCTGTGTATGTTTAATAAAATCCACATTGCTTCAAATTTAACACACAAGACCAAAACCCATTGAATTTTATCACACAAAAAAATTCAGAGGCAATGCAATTTCCACAGATCATCTCTCAGAAATTTCATAGCTGAAATAATTTTGTTAGGCACAAATCATTCTTAAAGAAAGGAACAAGATGTGTACTCACTAGACTCTAATGGGGGGTGGGAAGTTTCAGGAATCCGTGGGATATCACTAAAATGTGAATACATAGTGATTAGAAACCACAGAGACAACCTTTGGTTGTGACAAATACATGGTTGGGACAGTTTTTTAGAAACATGGATCTGTTTCTGTTCTAGCAGGTTACAAGGAAAGAAAGAGGAAATATTTAAAGGCATACTCTCCACTACCATTCATGAAAATCACACAAATGCATACCTTACCCTCCTTTCAAGTTAAGGAACTCACAGATATAACAATATGAGCACTACAACATTAACATTGTGGATGGATTACAGGATACTTTTATAACTGGAACAATGAAGAAAGAGAACTTTTAGGAAAAGAAAAATACACAGTACATAGCTGTACTTCCTTTGCCAAAAGGAAGTACAGCTATAGTTGTTCAACTATTTTTTGGAGGAACAAAAATCAAAATAATATAACAAAGATTAACTCACTAGTAATTTTTATATAAACGTCTCAAGGAGTTCAGAGAATGAAACTGATGAAAATGTCTTACAATAATAAAAAAAGAAAATAAAGAACATTAGCAATGTTAAACAAACAAGTGAATAATGCATTTCTCCAAAGGATAAAAAAAATGAAACAATATTACAATTGGATATGGACATTTTTCAAGACATACATATCTAGCACATAAACAGATATAAGCAAGATAAACTGATTATGTCTACACACATCTATCAGTGTTCTTCCATCAATAAATTTACTCTTTCATCAAAATCGGGCTGATGCTCGTTCCTGGCTCTTTTTATTCTCAGCCAGCATTGAAAATACATTATAAGATCAAAAACCATCTAGTATTGCACAAGTCTTAACAAAGCAGCAGAGCAGGGAAATCGAAAGAAAACTCTTCAAGGAATTACTTGAATGTATTGTCATCCACACAGACTAATCCAAAATTGGAATTGCAATAACATTTCTGAAGAACATTTACAAGATTTTAAGTCTATAGTTGAAAATTTTAAAGGTATTCAGTCTGATCAGTGAAACAAAAAAAATATTTCTGACTTGGAAGTCAGTAAAACTAAGATTCATAGGTGTATAAAAGTCACTTATGAAAAAGAAACAGGCACTTGTATGAGAAAAAGAATGCAGCATTGCCCAATCACTGAGCCTTAAAGTCACTTTTTATGTCCTGCAATTTAAACTTGTGGTGCCTGCGTTTTAAAATAGACTATTTCAGTTCTGTATTAATATCTCAAATCAGCTTAAACCTCACATCACTAAACAAGAATGTGCTTCTCCTTGTCTTGATTTCATGAGTCAAGAATAATGTGATTTCCTCAAACTCCTGGAATTATAGCTGAATTAGTCATTCTTGACATGGCACAGTACTACTCTACAAACATATGAACAGATTAACAACCTGTTGCACAGCAGGGCTGCTGTGCAGTCTTCTTCCTATTAACATTTTCCATTTTTCAGATCAGACTTTGCAGGGCATTTCTCATCAGTCTGAAATATTTACTTACCATAACCAAACAGATTTTTCTGTTCAATACAATGTTAAGTTTGCAATATTTTCTTGTGCTAGAAAATGAACACTCTCATCTGCAGTACAGCACTGTTTATAATAACACCACTTTTTAGGTATCTGAACCAAGGTTCACATGTGCAAGGACTATTTCAACATGGAAAGTGACATCCACAGTGTCAAGTTCTATGATTAAAAAAAGACACTAAAACTAATTCTGTTTGGATTTTTTTTCTTCTATTGTCAACAATACAGTAGAAAAAAAAAAGGCTAAAAATAAACTTCAAATATTAATTACACCTATAGACACTTATTAACTGATTCATATTTATGCTAAGGCCCTGTCACAATATTAAAACTAACGCAGAGAAAAATAATAATAATAAAAAATCAACGTGAAAAACAGATCCACACAGTTTACAAGAGGATTAAATGTTGGCATTTTAATTAGACAATGAACATTCTAAAAGGAAACTATAATCTAAAACTTTTCACAAAAGAAAACTAGTCTTATCTAGCCTGCTTTTAATTTTGCACTGCAGAAAATATTCTGATATATGATTTTAAAAAAATCTCTTTAGAAGAAATAGTAGCTCATGACCTAAAATACTCAAAACTAGAACTAGTCAAAGAAAAACAAAGTGAAAAGTTGCACAGCTGCTTATCTAATACAATAACAAAATTTTACTCCCCTTTTGGAGCAATATGAACTTGAGAAAAGTATTGTGAGACACACCTCCAGTAAAGAGCTGCCAACTTAAACTTTGTCTTTCCATCACTACCTTGGAAGACAACGGTACTTTGTGGTCTTATATGACATTATTATCTTATGTCTGATCCTTTCACACCTCAATAACTATATAAATTAAACCAAACTATATCTTAGGTTGAAACTACTCTGTACAGATACATGGTTTGTGAGAATCACTATTTTGCACAGAAACAGCTATAATTTCTCTGAGGGATATAGTCAAGAGGTTGACCACTGAAAACGAACCAATCTCAAATGTGCTTATAACCCACAGATTGTTCTAGGAACAGATGTAACCTATTCTAAACCCCAGAGAGTCTCCAACGAGTTTCTGAGTTCCTCTTCCCAGCACTCATCCTGCTATTTCCAAAGTCATTCCCTCTCATTAGAACCTGTAGATCAATCTGCAGTTTGCATTAATTACCGGAGCATCTCTCTGGAGTTCAGCACTGCCTGGTTTATGATGGAGGTTCAACCTCCTTGCCAGGACAGTAACCAACCCTGCACAAAGGAACTGAATCATATCAGAGAAACAACAGCTTTGCACCATTATCTGTGGAAATCTAAGCACAGATAGCTAGCATCTGACAAATAAAACAGAGACAAATGAAAAAACATTTATTTTACCTGCACTATCCCATAGAGCACAGAAGAGATGGTGAGTTAGTTACCATGCCAGGCTTCTTCTCCAAAAAGTATACTGCCAGAGGATTCTCTCTGCTGTCCTATGTTAACCACCTCTCACACTGTATGCATATTCATAGGTGATTCTTCCCCTCATATTGAGATGGCCAACCCATTAATTCTACTTTTTATAGTTTTCTTATCTACCTTGTGTTGCAGTCATTAAAATTAGTGTCAATTAGTTTCTATGGAGTTTCCACGGTACTATTACAGTTATACTGTTTATTGTTATGCCTTTAGCTGCTAATAGTGTTATGTGCTTCACATATTTCTCTAATAAACATTCTACAATTATCCATTACTTAAAATTACATTTGCTGGCAGATACAGAAATCCAAATTTACAAGACTGAACAAATTGTTTAGACCACAATTTTGTAACTGGCAGTCTAATTTGTGGGCAGTCTAATTTGTGGACTTACAGTCCTTCCATTATTCACTTAAGGCAAACTGTCATATCTGGGCTTTTTAGACCTAATATGCTAGGAATTTTTATATCAAGACCATTAAAAGTGCTGGTACATTATTTGCATTATTTATATTGGGAGATGAAAACCCTTAAATTATGTAGATGAAATACCATTTTCAGGCCTTTCGGGAACTTATTCCCTCACAGGAATTTTAGCTGTAATGGATTATCACTTATGCTGTATCAAGCAACTTCAATTTTGCTTAGTCAGCACCTAAAAGTATGCACCAAACTTTGACATACTAGATGTCTTGGATGGGCCAAAATAAAATCCCCTGTCATGAATCTGAAACCATCACACAGCTTGGAAAACAAGACAAAGCGGAGCTAGGGACAAAATCAAAGTGATCTGTTAATACAAGGAAACCATTTTCCATTATGCAACACAATTTACATAGATCATAATTATTAAGAAAAAAGAAAAAGGGAAAAAGAAAATCCTGTGCAGCATGCTCTTTCTTTTGATAACTACTGTTAGGATTTTCTCTGTTGTACAAAGTCTGGAATTTTTGGTTATTTTCAGATGACAGGCACGTAAATCCTAATCTGTCAAAAAACAACTGGACTTTGACTCATTACTGCAGGATAGAAGGGATCAGTCTTTAAATTTTATAGTTCTGTGCTCTACGGATATTTATTTGTTCTCATAAAAACCCCAAAAACAACGTGACTGTCAAGGAAAAGAAAAAAAAAATAAATCATATGAGACATAACGCTACAAGAAAAATGTTGTATTATGCAAAAACCTCCATGCAAGACTCCATTTATCTCAAAAAAAAAAAAAAAAAAAAAAAAAAAAAAAAAAAAAAAAAAAAAAAAAAATCTGATGTGCTCTATTTTTGGCTACATATTGAAAATATATGCTTGGGTTATCCAAAGAAAAACTTTACATTTTATTGGTACTATGTGTGGGTGCACTATTCTAGTGAAAAATCCACTGTTCAGATTCAGGAACATTTGATTTCAATCAAACTTCAAAGAAAGGGTGGTATTTTTTAGTTTTTCTTCAGGAATGTGGCAATGGAATACAGTCACTTTGCACTTAATTTTTCCAAACCAATAGATTTATCAAATTGTAAACTAAAAGAATATATTTGGTTTAATACTGAAGCTATCTTAGAAATTTGAGGGCACACAACATTTGCAATATTGACAGCAATCAATATATCTAAATTCTATTGTTTAAAATGCTAATCTAGCAGTTTCCTTTTACATCAGTTGTACAGTTGTGCAAATCCATTTTCATGTTTTCTTCAACGAGATGGAGAATTCAAGTCAAGTCTGGTATCAACATTGCTGATTTAAATATAAAATCTAGACTTCCAAAAATCTCCTTAAGGCATGTTATTTTTAATAACAAAGATGTATAACTCAATTTTATCTTAAGAATATCTCCTAATTTATCTGACACAAAAAATGCAAAATAAAGCTTCTACTCCTCCACAGTCTTGAGCTGGATGGTAATTTTAGCATTTATGAACCACTATTATTGCATCTGACTTTCATTTTCCATTAGAAGGTCAAACTGATAAGTGGAATTACCTATTAATGTCAATTTTATTTAAATACTTTTAACAGAGATTGCCACTAAAAAAGCAAAATTTATTTGCAAATATAGGTACACTCGCAAAGCACAGACAAAATCAATAATCAAAATGTAAAAAGAATATTTTAGTCAGAAAGAAAATGAATAGTTTTTTGTTTCTAAAACTGAAAACATATATTTGAGACAAGCAAAAATTATAATTAAGATGAAAATAGCAAATGCAAAAGAATCACTTCTTATTGTAAATCATATGACTGTTTCACAAGGTAAATGTGAATTTACAATAAATGATTCATATTCAATTTTTTTAGACCTAGCTCTAAGTATTCCTGATATCTAAAACTACTATCACTAATGCAGGGCCAATCTCCTTAATTTTATCAATTTGAACAGATTTTATTTTCCTTCTAAGGCTTATTGGGGAAATTGAGAATAGAAGAATTGTCACAAAACTCTGAACCTGAGTTCATATTTAAAAAAAATAGAGACTATAAACATAACACATTAATGCTAATTTTTAATTTTGCTTCCATGTTTGACTTCGATAACAATCATTTAAGGGTAAATACAATTTTGTCAATTATATGCTTTGTGTTTCCTTTTTTAGCTCTTGAAAGAATGCCTGTTTAAAATCCTGCTAATATTGGCTTATTAGAATCCTGCAATGCTTCCCTCCATTCACGAAGACCTTTATAAGTTATTCTGACCTAGCAGGCTGAAAGCCTGAAAACCAGAAGTTTGTCATGCACAGGCGTACCTAATCCACCAATTTTCCTTTGCCACTTGGCAAAAGCCTTTGTAGTACTTTGACCACACAGAAAACAACATTTATGCTTATACATCACTGCAAAGGCACAAGACTGTAAATGGTAGTGAAGAAAACAGACTATATAGACTGTCAATAACAAAAGGAGAACTGTATCCCATTATTAAGCAATAAAAAATAATTAACTCACACATAATCCCTTTAAGATTCCTATTAACAGAAGTAATAACTGTGCTTAAGAAGCAAGTCTTTAGCCTTACCCAATAGGCCTTGAAACAATGATTTCAACTTGAGGTTCTGATTTTGATTCTAAAATAATGTTGTAAACTTCTTCATTTGTAGCTCCAGGCAAGGGTTTACCATTCCATTCTAGAACTTCATCCCCTTGAATTTAAAGAGAAGTTTACCTCACTTTCATATTCTTTTACAGAGAATGAAATTTATATTTTCAAGTAACATAAAAATCACTTAAAATCATGAAAGAGCTGTACTGAAACCTTCAGACACTTTCCTGCCAAGGTGCTTTTCAGCTGGTTGGCTCCCAAGTGCTTACTCTTGCACAAGGACGTTCTGTTCCTCATGCAAGACCTCATACTTGCAATTATTAAAATTTATGAAGTTTGTACAATTACTCAAAGTTTTATCAACTACCCAAATTTTGGATGTTTTTTACTAACTGCAAGGACTCATCCATGCCTTTTTTGTGTCCTCTAGTCCCGTGCAATAGGACAAACAGACTTTCACTCATTGGAAACGTGCAAAACAATGTATTTTTTCTGGGAAATAATTTTGGCTCTAAAACTACTTTTAGAAATTAAAAATAGCTTTAATTAAAAAAAAAAAAAAAAAGAAAAAAAAAAACCACCCTAGACCAGAAATAGAAAATTAGGATTTCAGCCCAAATGGTTTAAGATTAGTGGAGAAAAATTTATTTTCTGTAATTATAATCTGCATTTAAAACCTATAAACAACTATAATAGCTGGTGCAATCAAGCCCATGTATATTGATTTATTAAAAAAGGAAAAAATTAAAAATGAACAAAAAGTAAAATATTGTTAGAAACTCATCTCCTTTCTAGTTCTTTATACCTAAAGCCATACACATTGGCATTGGAGCTTCTGGATTCTTAAGGCACTACATAGGTGCTTTGGTTTGCTAAGAAAACACTTGGAAAGTAGTTGCTTAGAGCTGTAGTAAAAATAAAACCATTAAGAAGGAACTTGGAAAACCAAATGCTGTGCATAATTCTCACTTCATTTGGAAGCTTGAAAAGTGCCATTAGCAGAGCCATTTATTTGTAAGTGCAGTATATACATCGAATACAAATGAAATATTTTAGGATCATTTTTTTGGCTTGTTTTCCATTTTCATTTGTAACAGTTAACACCAAAAGGAATGCTAATAAAATCCACTGTATTTGTAGTGTGTCATCCTTCAGTGATGTAAATTTTGTTTGCCATAATCAGTTTTAAAAAAAAATGTTTGCATTGCTTCTGTGGAGTCTAATAAGCAACTTCTGAGCTAGCAAACAAAAATTTACCAATGTCACTCAGTCCTGTTAACAGCATTCCTCAGGAGTGTCTTTTGCTTTGCTCATACATCCAAGCAATTGGTGTTCATAATAAATAAGAAATGTAGGCAATCATGTCATTTCATAATAACATCACAGTATTGTTCTGTATTTAAAAAAGATTACCATAACACATGACAAATGCTAGTATAAATTAAAGGTTGCATTCAATAGGCCATTAATAAAAAACAGTATATTTTATATGCAACTGATTGATTTACCTGCTCTGAGATGCCCCACCACATCAGCCAAGCTACCTTTCTTCACTTTGGTAATGAAGGCACCGAGTCGTCCTAATTCTGTCATTTTTCCTCCAACAACCTAGTTAATCACAAATTTGTGAGTCTCCAAGCTACAGACCAGATGTCACATAAAGCACAAATATATAGACTAAGCAGTTTTCACATTATTTTTAAAATTACGCCTGAAATGTTCATAGGCAAACCTATTGTCAAGTTCCATTTTAGAGAGGCTTAAAGACAAAAAGAAGTAAAGCTGACACAGAATGAATAAAACTGATACTATTTTTACTGTGTTTGACTAGTCAATCTTATGCAGTTTGTTAACTACCTACGTTAATTGCAGAAAGAACACTTCTTGATAAAGAACCAGGCAAATGCACTTTCTACAAATAATCGTCTGTCGTACTCAAATTTAAATTGCAAGTGCACAACATTTCAAGTGTATGAAATCCCAAAATGCAGTTGGTACGTCAATTGAAAACTTAGCAAATACACTAGTATTAAATATGGGCAATGAGTTCACAAGAATGTTGATATTGCTAAAAACATAGGCACTCTCACCCAAGAACATGACAGGACAAACCAGCAACTTCTGGCTTTTGTTGAACAGAAGAGAAACTGAAACTGAAAAGATCTGTTTCTAAAGATGACTACAGGATACAGAGATCAAGAACATCAGAATAAAACTAAGTACCCTCAAGAGGCCAGATTTTAAATAAAATACAAAGAAAAGGTAGTCTTGTTAACTTGCTATCTCTTTAACTATCTTACTCTCTCCAGTCAGGTGAGGAGTTTGGGTTTTGTGGGGTTTTTTTTGTCAGGACTATCCCAGAAGGGTTTTATAATAAAGTGAAACAGTAGAATGATGGTTCATTAGGTATTAGTTCTCCATGCTGCAACCACAATACGTAGCAGAAGCTTTTGTACCAAAAAGAGATCAAGAATCCTATCTGCCAACAATATTGTCACATGAGAGTGCGTAAAATTTATCAGTGACAGCCTTAGTTCATATTACATACAACTGAAATTTGAAAAATCAAAGAGAAACTCTACAACTCTACAATCTACATTTCCTACTAGGACCAACTTTTTTTGCACATATTCAAATAGAATCGTTTGCTGGCAGTGAAGATCAGCTTTGTGCTATATACAACTAAATATTTAGTAGAGTGAAGCGGTTTTCTCATTTTTTGTATTACCATGCCACACTATCTCACATCAAGGTGGGAATATTTCAGATATTGCATTCTTTCTGTTGTTCTCAGTGGAGAGGGAAGGACACCCAAAGTAAATTCTATCAGCCATCTTTGTTGCTTCATATATTCAAAAATATACACAGAGAGAGAAATGCCTGAACTGGTACACTGTATGTCCCACTAGCTTCAGAAAGAGCACTCTCTTTTAAGTGTTCTGGCAATTTAAACACATGAACCTAAAAGTCTGCTAAAAATGTAAATTAGGGATTTAAATCAATTGGACAGTGTTGCTAATATCTCAAGTTTGAGTGCTAGATTAACTGGTATTACATTTAATATAACCTCTATTGTGATTTAAGAGGATTGTTTGTCATTTTTTGTGTACATATTTGGTTTCTTTCTACAGAATTTCTGTTTTCAAATGGCTGTGCGGCTTTTAAACATTGACCTTGTAAGCTTTTGCATCCAGATGACATTTATGTATGTGGAGTATAAGATGAGTTACTTGACTAAATTGCAAACAGCAGAGCTAGAAAAGGCAGGATTCCATTAGTGCATTGCCATGTGCAGTATGTATCTTACAGATAGGAAGCTGAATAAACAAATGCTTTTTAATCATAACAGGTCAGCCCCTTTGTCATGGACAACTGAAAAATGTATAGAAGGAGTAAATGTATTTATAGTCATAATTTGTCCGTATAACTTTCAAAATTTAGTAAAAGAGAGGAATGCATTTTTTGTCAAAAGACCATATGATTGGAGAGTCCTCTGATTTAATGTGTTATATACCTTTATGTCTAAGGTCAGTGGAACTTCCTTTCCTTTAGCACATAAATCATTTAATACTTACTTTTAGCCCCAGTAATGCACCTGATTCTTTAGGCATGGTTGTTCTCTTGTTAAGAATAACACGCCCAATTAAGCGATCTCCCTCCTTGGAAGGCTGCCACGTTACGGGATGCTGTCAAAAAACAAGCAGTGGAATTAAAGAAGTGTGACCATCCTCCAGTATTTAGATGCACATGTATAAACCAATGAAATTACTGTATCATCATGTCACAAACATCCTTCAGATGTCTTAGATATTGCACCTGAGTTTTCTTTGATTATTTCTGTTGGACCCTGGCTATATTAAATATTTATGCCTCTTGTAAGAAAATCTCAGCATTAAGTCTACAGATAGAATTATAATCCATCTCAAACTTCAATACAATTAAACATTTCAAACACATATTAGGTAATCAAATTCAATATTTACTTTTAACTGACATGACTGAAAAGTGCATTCAGAAATTCTGTTCTTTGGAATAATACATGTTATGCAGGTCTACCATATGAGAGTTCATTATATAATAAAATCAAAACTATACTTTCCAACTCCAAGTCTTTAAAAAAAATCACTAATCTTTCCCAGAACACCATCACACTCACAACTAGTTTTTTTCGGTTCATTGTGTAATTAAGTGCCATGTCTATAAAGGAAATAAAGTAAAGTTAAAATTCAGGCATTTTTACAAATACTCATTTAGATAAAACTTTTTTTCTGATTTCTATTTCCTTGGTAGTCTAAAACAAATTTTCATATGATTGTGTAGAATATTTTTTTTTATTCAAATATCTTTGCTGAACTGAAATAATTAGCAAACATTTTAACTCATACTTATAAATCCCTATTCTTCTGTTTCTTACCGAACTAATAGGGGACGTCTCCCTGCTGTGCCACGTGGCAGGATCCAGCCAGTAATAATCCAAGTCACCTGGAAGAATATGAATAAAAAGAAATGTGTAATCTCTCAAACAGAGAAAGATGTATGAATGATTACTTCTGCATGCATGAATTTTAAAGTGCAATCATTTGATGAAGCAAATACAAAATCTTTACTATGATTCAAATCAATATCTCAATTTGAAAAAAATACAGTGCATTAATATAAAATAAATTTATTTGGACTTCTGCTTTTTCATGAATTGAACCTTAGAATTGGTTGTGCACACTGTCTATTTTACCTTTGCTCAGTCCAAGAATGGACCCCAAAGTATCACGTTCACAGCCCTCCTCCTCCCCACCATCTCCATAATAAACACACAGGACTACAGCTAAGGACGACACGAGAGCAAATACTCCACAAAATAGGCACTTAGCTATAGTTAAGGACAGAACAGTCAGCCACGCCCTAGAATCTGCAAAGATCAATGCTGTGACAACAAGTATCTACAGAGGGACAGGAGTTGGTACAGAGTACCAGAGAGAACAGCCACACAAATACAGCTAATAGTACCTATAGCAGGTACAAGACTGCAATACTTTCTTTCACTTGTGACAAATTTAAATGCTATGTACATCAAGAAAAAGACCATGAATTACAGTAGTCTGGAAGTCATCAGCCTATCACGAAAAGGAGGGCACTTCTGGCAATATATCTTCAATATCTTACTTTATAAAACAGATCTCTGTAACACTTAGATGCCTGTGTTCTAGTAAAAGGAGTGATCTAATAGAAGCCTAAAGTGTGCAAGGGAGAAGATACCTTTACATGAAGAGATTTGTTTTTTGTTCTTTCTCTACAAATACTTAGATGCCAATTATGAAATACAAGTGGCAACATTCTCTATAACTCATAAAATCTTTAATAGCTTACCATCTACATGATCAGATGCCCAAGTTTATTTTTAAACAGCATACTACTATCACATGCATAACCACATGAGGCTGTTTGTGGTTTCATTAGCTACTGCAGTTCTGCAGGTTTGGAAAACACATTAAATCACATTAAATATCTTTCAGTTTTATTTTTAGGATCCTTCCTTGTGCCTTTATAAACTTCAAAATTACAACAACAACAACAACAAACCCACAAACTACACTGACACCTGCAGTGCTGGAGTAAGGTCAAGTCTATGGTACAGACCTCTCCAAGTTTCAATAATGGACTCAACAGTAGCACCAAAAATCAACTATCTCCTGTGTGGGCTGGCCTGCCACAGGCCAAACACAACACACTTTGTCTTCTTGTTACAGAGTTACTTGCTCAGCAGTAGAGAAATGTTCAGGAGGGAATAAATGTCACATCCTGCATGCAGATGAATTTATCCAAGTCCTCAAAAACATTATCCCCTGCTTTCTTTTCCTGTCTTCCTTCCCAGATTTCGCTTCTTGCTTCTAGTTTCCTTGCTGGCCTTCCTCCTAGTTACTGCAGATCCATGGCCATTTAATTCATGCACCTAGCATCCTTCTCCACCAAGTCCCTGCTGTAGCAAGATTCTCTCATACATCTTCTGTCGTGTCTCATCTGCTGATTTTCCTGTTCTCACCATCTACCTACCCTTTGCTGCCTTTTCTTCCCTCTCCATGTTTTTCTGTCATCCATCTGTCTGCTTCTGCTTCTGGCTTTGGTGTCCATTCTTAAGGTTCTGTATTTTAATCCCTGTTTAACATCAAATCCTTTGATGCTAAGCTACATTCCCGCACCCTCCTTCTCCCATCTAAAACTTTATGTGTCTGTCCCTTTCCCCCCTTCTGTCTGTCTCATGATTTGCTACATGACACCAGTTCTCTCACCCTCACCAATTCTCTCAAAAGCTGGGAGCGGGAACTGCACTGCAAATGCAGCTCTGCTGAGCTGGAACATGAATGATATGCTCAGAAGCTCTAAAGGTAGCTATCAAATCAAACAGCTTGACTGAAAGTCACTGAAAATGGTAAATCTACCATTTGGTGAATACTTTAAAAGCTACAAAAATACATGAATTGGGGAGAGAAAAGTACATTCTTTAAAAATGACTTAATTTTAAAATTTCCATAAAAAATCAATATGATACAGACCACTGGCACACAAATGTCTGGAGGAATTTAAAACGATAAAAAAAGATGGAAAATGGAAAATGCCAGTTAATCTGTTCGTAAACACTCATCAAATAGAACATAAAAGTTAAGACAGAAGGGAGAAAACTCCCCAAATGGGCATTAAAAATAATTTTATGCCAGCGACACTGATATTAGGGACATCTGCAGTTCATTACTCTGTTATATCTTTGAAAATAATTTCTCCTTGGTCATCCTATGCCATTGCTGCTTCTTTGCCTAATGTCTATTTATGCCATTCTTGCACCGCCATACTCCAGAACTCACTCTTTGTTAACTGCACAAAATAACTTCACTGCACCAGCATTATGGAGATCTGGGAATAGGTAAATAACATGCAAAAACTTACTTAGAGCATAGCTTCAAAACTTCAGTTTTTTCTCCAGAAATCACCCACCAAAACTTAAAACAAAAATCCCTATACACAGAGAACACTCTCCATTGGTAAAACTCATTAAACATAACTAGCAAAATAAGAAAATTTTAAGACATTATAGAGAGGAAAAAACTACTTTCATAAGGAGCAAATAATAGCTTTATAGGCTTAAACTGCTTTTAAATACCTTTTAAACCATTCTTTTAAAACATGGACAACTTATTATTTAATAAGCGCCCATGAAAATACACATATGCTGTATCATTATTTTTGTACATTACTGTTGTATTTCTAAAATGCATTATTAAAAATGCATTTGCAGTTTTAATGTATGATTTCCTTAAGACCAACTGAGTAAAACAGAGTATATATTTGTAAAACCTTATTTTCTATGGGAATAATTCAAAAGTTGCATCCTAACAGTAAGGAAATGTTTTTCCTATTACCACGCTGCCGCTCAATTACTTTACTCCTGGATGCACATAGATACAATAAAAACTTAGAAGACACAAATGTGTTGAGTTTTTTTCAAATGTCTCTTGCAGCCTTCCATCAAAGTTCAAGATGGGGAGTAAGACTATTAATAAATTCTCATTGTTTTTATATTTTAAATATGTGTGCATTCAAAATAAAGGCAAAGCTAACTCATACCACCAAAAAGCCATTTCCTCAAAAATGATGTCTTCTGCAGCACTATCCATACCAAAATGCTGGGGTACTGTGATTTTAAGTAAGATCCTGAAAAGCTGAGTTCAGGAAAAACAGCCTTGTCCCTCTCGCAAAGCCAAAACAAGGACAAAATATGAGAGGGTCTGTTATTGTGTATGAACAGTCATGCTGATTTCCAAAGAGCCTTGAGTACTGGGGACAAAGTACTCCAAGATGTTTTCCCAAATCCATCCAGATGGTATTCAGAGACTACTGATATTCAGCAAAGAATGTGCTTCAGTGATTTGCTCAAATCCATATGCACTGGATTTGCAGGACTTACTTAAGACAAGAAGCATCCAAACTGTCTTTGAACATGGCCAGGGATGGGGCATCTGCAACCTCTCTGGGCAACCTGTTCCAGCACCTCACCACATTCAATGTCATGATCTTATCTAAATAAGATAAACTTTTTCAGTTTGAAGCCACTCTCCTTTGTCCCTATCACTATAATCACTTGTAAAAAGTCCTTCTGCAGGTTTGTTGTAGTCCTCCTTTAGATACTGAAGGGCTACTAGAAGGTCTCACCAGAGCCTCCTCTTCTTCAGGATGAACAACCACAACTCTCTCAGCCTGTCTTCACAGGAGAGATGCTTCCATCATCTGACCATCTCCATAGCTTTCTCTGGAGTCACTCCAGGAGGTCCATGCCTTTCATATGTTAGGACCCCAGATCTGGATGCAGCATTCCATGTAATATCTCACCACAGTGGAGTAGAGGGACAGAATCACCTTCCTCATCCTGCTGGCCATGCTGCTTTTGATGCAGCCCAGGATGTATTTGGTTTTCTGGGCTACAAGCTGGCACCTCATGTTGAGCTTTTTATCCACCAATACCTCTTAAGTCCTTCTCCTCAGGGCTGCTCTCAATCCAGTCTCCACTCAGTCTGTACTTGGGGTCTGTTGACCAAATCCATGTCTTTCCAGTTTAGAGGCAAGGATGCCATATATGGGACAGTATCAAATTCCTTGCACAAGTACAGGTACTGATGTCACTCTTCCTTTATGCTGTAATCTCACTGTAGAAGGCAACTAAATTGGTCATGCATTACTTGCCTTTAGTGAAGCCCTGTTGGCTGTCACAAATCACCTCCTTATTTTCCAGTTTCTTTAGCACAGTTTCCAGGATGATCTGCTCTTTGATCTTGCTGGGCACAAAGGTAAGACTGATTGGCCTGTAGTTCCCAACATCTCCCTTTTTCTCATTTTAAAAATGGGCCATATTTCCACTTTTCCAGGCAGTGGGAGCCTCACCAGACTGCCACAACTTCACAAATATGACAGACAGTGGTTTAACCATTTCATCTACAACTTTCATAAGGACTGGCAGACACATCTCATCAGGCTCCATGGACTTGTTCACCTCCATGTTTCTTAGATGATCTCAAACTTGATCTGCTACAGTGGGCACTTTCTTTACCTCCCAGTTCCTGTGTTTGCTTGTGGCAGCCTGGGCAGTGTGGCTGGAGCAATTCTCAGCGAAGACTGAAGGAAAAAGTAATTTAGTACCTCAACATTCTCCATATTCAAGGTAATCAGGCCTCCTCTTTTCTTCTGGAGAGAGCTCACATTTTCTCTAGTCTTCTTTTTATTACTGACACACCTATAGCCACTTTCCTTGTTGCCCATGATGTCCCCAGCCAAATTTAGTTCTATCAGAGCTTTAGCTTTCCTAACCAGATCCCTGGATGTTTGGACAATTACTCTGCTGAGCTGCTGTAACAGATGTGGTACATCTTATTGTTAAGCAGGAAAGTACTTCTACAGGAAAAAACATTCTATCATTTTATTGAAAAATAATTCAGTGTATAAACAACATACGCTTAAATCATTCTAGTTCATGCTGCTAACTTACCACAGAAAGAGAATATGGGAGTGCCCTGGCTTAGCAAACAGCCCTCACATTCATGTGGCATGCGGAGAATTCAAAAGCTACCTACTGCCTATTTTTACAGAAAGCTTCACAAAAATGTTCATTATCTCTTAATCTCAAACCATCCCACTTCAGATGTCTGCAGTTAAGAGCGTAAACCCTTGCAGGACAAGCAAGATCTGTGTTTTACCATCTACACAGTTCTAGGACAGGCTGGCTCATGCAGTTTGTGGGAAGAATGCATCACAATGCTCTGAAATTTAGGTTATCTTTTGTAGTGAAAATACATTATTTTGTTTCCTGCTAGCAGATGTCCTAAGCACTGAATATTAACATACTCTAAGACTCCAAAGTTAAAATAAAGACTAGTACTTCGGAAGTGACAATTTATATACATAATACTCCTATTTCAGATACAGATGGCACATAGCTCCAAAACTAGAACTAGCCTCTTAAATTGCTTCCTCAATTCAGAATTTATTTAGGTATTTTCATTTAATGATGAGATATAAAACTAATTTTCTATATCTTAATTAAATTTCTGAGTAATAAAAAAAAAATTGGAAAAGAGTCTACACAACTTTATCAAGCACTAGGCTTTCAGATACAGATAACTGACAACCTGGGCTAATAAAAACTGGAAATAAATGGTTATTTCTCTCATAAAAAATGAACACTTTTTTTTTAATTTGAAACAACCCCCTTAGTTTAAAAATATTTTTAAATGGTAATTACACTGTGAACAAGGTGATGCTGATTGATATTTGCAAACAAGAAATACAGAAATAATTACACAAGGAAGCAGTGAACTTATGAAATATTATTTAGATAATTAAGGGCACTAATACTAAGCTAAAATCTAGTGAAAAGGAAAATCGATTTGACTTCACTGTAGTTACCATGACAAATTTCTTCCTTTACAAGAGTTTGCAAATTCATAATTACTTTTTAATTTGTAAAGGAATCATTTTTCAGTTGCTGATTATGAAAAGGTCTTTCAATGTATTCTTTTTTTTCTTTAAATCTGGGCTTAAAGACCTCTTCTGTGGTCTGTTTAAAATATGAGTTTCTTATCCAGATATTTTTATAACATAGATTGTGATTTACTTTTAACTACGTTAAGTATACACTTTTTTATAATGAAATATTTCACTTGTGTTCATTGATGAATGAAGGTTGCTCAAAAGACAGACTTGCAAAAGACCTTCCAACACAAAAACAGCTGGGCCTAATTCTGTGTTTCACAAAATGGACTTCCTACCTTAATTATTTCAGTATTGTTTTAAGGCTTCATAAATTCCTGAAAGAAAGAGCTACTAATCTTGCCAATGGAAGCTTAAAGCCAAAAATCACAACCTATATAGTTAACAAACTGAGGATTTTTAAATGTTTCTAAAATTTTCAACATGGACACAAGTGACATAACAAGGAAGCTGTTCTAAGTTTCCTAAATCTCTAGGGACTTTTCTCATTAACTCTCTGAGCCAAGAATCTTTAGTAACTTCACTCAAACACCCAGAGTCTTCACAAGTTCATCAACGTCTTTCCAGCTAGATTCTTATTTTTGTCTCAGAGATCATCTAAACTGCTATTCTGAGGATGTGGAAGTCTTACTGCAAGCATGTGAGTCCAAGATTATGTATGATTCACAGTGGGATGGCCCTCAAAAGCATATTCTGTAGGGTCATGACAAAGTGTGACAAACCTACAGATATAAAATATTAGGCAAGATGCATGAACTTGCATTAATCTGAAAGTTTACAAGGTTCATTAAAAATTTTCTTGAGGATACCAGAAAAATAATTAGCACCAGGAACTTAAAATCAACAGGCAAAGATTTTGATTTTGATACTGTGGCATTCAAGGATTAAAGGAAAAAATTGCTGTCTAATTGTTGTCTCTGATTTTGCTTACTGGGATTGCTATCTTGAACAGAATGTAATTTTGTAGATGGATGGAAGAAGGTGTCCTTCTGGAAATTTAGAGTTTCTCTGAATAAATTTATTCTTTTTATTTAATTCCAATTCAATATTGACACTGACTTGTGTCAACAGTTTCATTGAGTTCCTGTTTCATATAATTAACACTTCCAGTTTTGATATGATTTCTTGATAATATTTTTGTTCAACGTATAATGAAATTTGAAAAATATATATAGCAAGTTATCTCAAAAAGTCACATAGTCTCATAATTTTGGATATGCTTGACAAGTTCTTAATATTTTTTCTGCTGTTCTGAAAGAATTCCTAGCACTTCAAATACACCATGCTGTTCTTCAGCATAACACAACTGTTTTTCCTGTGGGTTGGTTTAGGGTTTTTTTCCCTATCTCCTGTGCATATTAAACCAATTGAGTAGGCATTGATTGCAAAAAAGGGTAATATTTCCATTTTGGTCTTCTTTGGTTTTTTCCCTCTGGGAGTTTTCAAAATCTTAAGTTTTTTGTTTTAGTATTTGTTAAAAACTGATTTATTAACAAATTATCATTGAAAATAAAAGCTGAAAATAAACCCTAGGCTGTTTCTATACTGCCAGTATCTAGAAATTTTAACAAGGATGAAAAGACAAAAAATAAAGTGGCTGTAAGCCTGTAAAGAAGCAGCCTACACATTAGAAGTCCCATGGACACAACACCCAGTAAAGCATCAGTGCCCTGGTAGCACACTCTGCAAATATGGTACCAAAACAGTCAATGCCCAGAGAAACTTATTTGAACACACATTTTCTACCACTGTGTGGAAAGAAGAAAGGCCTTTCTGCTCAGATACAGAAGCAAACACACAGTGTTTATAGATATGCTGATAAAAACAACAGCAAATGAAAGCAAAGCTTCTCATTATCCACAGGACCAGGGAAAGGGAGAAAGACAGTGAGCCTTTCTGTTGTCCAACATATACACAAAGAGTCCATCATCGAAACCTGCACAAGATACTCAAGAAATAACAATGTTATATTTCATAATCTTGTTATTCATAATTTCATCTTCATGAAAACTTCAGGAGATAATCAATAATCTAATGAAAAACAAAGTCTGAGAATGGGAAAAAAAAAGGCTCTTTGTTGTTCTGAGTTTTAGGACTGTAGAAGGAAATACGGCAGATGAAATTCTCTAATTAAAGACAAAAGCACTTCAGCAGTACCATGATGGGGTCATATTCTGGAAGAGCAAATTTGGAAGATTAAGCCTTGTGAGAGTTTTTTGTTTGTTTGTTTAGTTTTTGTTGATTTGGTCTTTTTTTTGTGTTTTTGTTGTTGTTACTGCTTGTTTGGTTTGGGTGTTTAAAATATCATTCACGAGTATCCTCAATTATGCAGCATTAGAAAATAATGAGAGGTTTTGTTTCTCTAGTTCAGAGCGGAATACTGGAATACTGCAGGGACAATCTTTGGAGTGCACTCTGAGAGACCACTGACACTAGTAAAACAGTGAGCAAAGGATCTTTGGAGCTTTGCTTCCCACTAGTAGAAAGGAAATAGTTAAGAATGTAAACATGAATAAATTTCATTATCTTCCAAAAGGGAATGAAGCCGAGTAGAAGAAAATTCAAAAACTTTCCTACAAAAAAAAAAAAAAACCAAACCAAACCAAACCAAACCAAACCAAACCAAACCAAATAAAATAAAATAAAATAAATTTTTCCTATTGCCAAATAACCAAAGCAAAACATTGCAACCTTAGAGAAAACAAGGAAGCAGCCACAATAGCAAAAGGAGTCCAGCAGTCATGGAAGCATTTAAGAAATAATACCAACATCAGAAGCAGAACCAGGCCAATTCAGAAGAGGAGAAATGCAGTCGAAGACTGACCAACTAAATCATAAATATTTCCACTTCTGCAAGAATCAATGGAAAGTTCCCTTTGAGTGTGTAACTTACAGCGATCAAGTACCAGGAAGCACACAAGACATAATTAGAAACACAAAATATAATGCAAACAGGGATGTGTGCAAAAACAACTGAGATAATTCTGCAACTATTTAGTCCCTACTACTTAGTATCTAGTACCAAGTAGTTGCCAATCCAGAATACTATGTAAAGAACCTGCTACTATTTGGCTCTATCAGCAGATGTCAAATACATTCACCTGAGCAAGAGTTTTGTTTATGAGCATGCCATGTTAAGAGCCACACCAGAAAAAGTGTCTAGCATAAGGTGAAAACCTATTTAAAATAATATTTTAAATATATTCTAATCATATTTGGCTAAAATTGGTAACAAATGCCCCCCAAAGTATTCATTAAGCAGGGTCTGTAGTGTTTGTCTGGAGCACAGTAATTAGTAGTCAACATGCACACTACTGTTCCATGTAATAAAACAGAAACATTGTAAGAAACTTAACCACAAGGACAAAGGAATGGCTTTTTACAGGAGGCCAGAACCAGATTTCAAAGCTATCCTGACAAACTAGAAAAAAACAAACTGGAAATAGAGGATCAGGCTCAGAGTAGACAAGGAAATGGCTCCACACTCAGACCAGGACAAACAAGTGTAGAAACAGGGAGAAATCTACCAGTTGAGAACTAGCAGTGCAGATGATGAGGTGGATATAATTGATCTCAATGGAAACAGGAGAGGATGGCATACAAGCCTGGCTGCTGTTGGAAAACCACTATCCTTGCCCTTTGGGAGTTACAGGGTTGGCCAGAGACCAAGTCTACAGTGCCTTTCCTACTTTTGCTACAAAAATACCTCCGAAGGTCAAACTGGTGATGAACTTAAGGTTTTGTTGCTAGTTTTGGGGACCTTGTTTTGTTTTATTGTCCATCATGGTTTGTATTTTGGGCATAACTTGCACTTAACCAACACCCTGACATAAGAGCTGACCTTGATGACAGCTCATTCTCTCAGGTTCTTTCTTTGCAGTATACAGTTCAATTTTCAGAGTGGAACATTTAGGATGTTGAAGTGTCATTATGGAGGAGAGATGATATAAAGCTAATGGACAGAGAGCTATAGATAGGCTGGTTTAATAGTCCATTATATCTCTATAGTCAGGGGGTGTGGGGCTGAGTGTGATTTTAAAGCATCTTTTAGATCTCCCAGGTCCATGTTATTCCAAAGGCTGGAGACGTGCTGCTGTTTGTCCATTGCCCACAGCTCAGCCTTGAATCACCACAAATCAGGATGTCACTGCTCTGTATTTCTCAATCCCAATCCTGTTTCACCTTCTTAATCTATTTTTGCCAAGATGTGCAAGAGACCTCGGGAATGCAGTTTACAGCCATCTACACAGTGAACAGTTTGAAGAAGAAACAGAGTTTTTGCTTGTTTATGTACGTATGAACAACTTAGTAAGCATGAGAGAGTGCAAGACCTTGACCTTAGCCAAAGGTGTTCTCCAGTCTCATCTTTTAAACCCTCTGCAGAGCAAAGGCTGAACTTTGCTCTCTCCCAACCTCAGCATTTTGTCTTCCTGATATTCCTGCTGTTTCTGTTCCATCTCTGTTTTGACTGCTATTAAATCACATTTTCTCCAATACATCCCTCAATATTCTGCCCTCATTAAACCCTAATTCTCCTCTAAATTCTGTTGAAATTAAATACATTTCTAACATATATGTCTTAAAATATAGTATCTAAAGTATTATTTTCAAGAGGATAAAACCTCTTTCATGACGTAATTCTATTATACATCATTAGGATTAATTCTTCTAGTGAAAAAACTACTTTTCAAAATCAATTTTTATAGACAGTGTTATCAACTACTTAGATGTAGATTTTAAAGGTATTTGTTATCTCAATACACTGCATAATCCTCAAGGAACTTGCAGTGGTGAATCCTTCCTCTCATGTCCTCCTGTGATCCTTCCTGTGTTTAGCTGAGGACTTAATTCCAAATACAAAAGGGAAAAGCTGATGTCCTTCCCTGAGCATAAAGTGCAATGCATCAATATGATAATGCAGAAATAATGTATAATATAACCAGAACTGTACATTTATTATAATCCATATATAATTATAACCATAACTGCATCTTATCCTAAACAAACATATTTTCATTCCATGTACATGAGTTTTATGATTTTCCCCCTAAATAATACGCAAAAAGAAAAGTAATAGAATCATATTCCATTCTGAACTTATTAAAGCTCCTATGTATAGAATAATTCAAGAGAATGAGGACTTGTTAATTGTCTTCTGCCAAAAATAAATAATACACAGGAATGTTCATTTGTTTCCTGAAGTAAATTTCTAAATTCTTTATCCTTGACTTTTTCAAAATGCAGAAGTCATAATGCAATAGGAATATTATTAATACTTTTCAGAAATACATTTATAATTTGATGTGCACTTTCAAAATACAGATTTTTATTTAAAAGCTCATTCCATATAGCAGCACTACTGTCAAATTATATTTAACACGAGCTTTCAAAATATAAATATAACTGAAACATAGACTTAAAAGCAAAATGTTCCTTATTTCCTCTCTAAGCTGAATATATGCTACAATTAACATTCTAACATTCCGAGGATACATCTCCACTAAAACTGCACAGTTAGATAAATCTGTTCATAGAAGGATATAATTTTGTTTAAAAATATGAAATACAAAAATATAATTAAAATCTCAGCACTATATAGCTCTTTATTTACCTGTCCCTGAATGAAACGTATGGAGCAGAAACTGAAGAAACCCAGCAAACATAGCAGCTTCACCAAGAGAATGCTTAAAGCACAACTAGCATCTAGTAGGTGCTGAATCCAGCCTGCAACTGTAGCAAAACCGTAATGCCAGCAAAAATCCACTTCAGTGTGAAGGAGACGATATAAAAGAAGTCATGAGGTCCTTGCGTCCTGATTCTAAGCCAAATTATTCTGCAGTGTCAAACATTCAACAGCAGTGACACCAAACAGGGCTAACGAGAGCTCTTGTCATCAAAACAAATCTCTGCAGTGTAGAGCAAGCATCGATTACTGCATTAGTTCCTACACGGTCGCTGCAATGACAAGGAGTTGCAGTCTTTAGGAAGAGTTAATGATTTTAGAAATCCAGAACCAACGATCCTCAGGAAACAAGATGGGAGGGAAATGCCCCTTCCTCTCTGGATAGAATAGGAAAGAAGTTTCTTAGTGCTTTTAAGCCAACAGTAGACACAAGCTCAGGCACCTAAGTAATCAATACTACTGCTGCAGTTATTATTTATATTCAGAAGTGGTGCACTGAACAAGTTTAATCAACTGCATAGACTAAGCAATTGTGTAAAGGAAATGTGGCTTTTTAAATTTATGTAAAACATCCCAAGCTGCAGATTTACTTCTAGCACACTGAAAACACAAACAGCTCTTGAGAAAAAAACTTACCACTTTTTACAAATTAATAGGATAATTTAATTCTTTTCATATATAACAGATGTATGCATGGAAACATAATTTTATGTAAGAAAAATATATGCCAAACAAAAACCCCCAGGAAATAACATTTTGTATTCCAAATTACATGTTCAAGATAAAACGGAAAAGCAGAACTTGTGTTTGCAAAAGCCAGATGATTAGAGAATTATAGCTAATAAAATTTACTTAAGTATTTAATCTACTGTAATCATATCCAAATGATACAACAATAAAACTATTTCTGTGGCAGGGATAGCCTTCTTCTGTACAAGCAGATGTTTTTCTGCAGCCTATCTACATACTGCAGGACTCCCAAAATACAATGCAGGGCATTCAAAATACAAAAAACCTGCTTTAGTTTAGAAACTAAAATGTGAGAAAACAAAGCAAACAAAGAGAAGCTTAGAAGGGATAAAATAGAAATAGTAAAGCTAATGAGAGCTTACAGCTCTTTCATAATTAACAATGGATATGGATCTATTAGTAATAATGAAAATACACTTCTAATCAAGTTGTTTCCCTGTAATTCTGGATCAAACCCAAGGTACTGAACACTCTCTTTCCCACTCCCACATGTCAGTCAGCAGCAAAAGCCACAGAATATCCCTGTCCACTGGTGGCTTTCAGTGTCTCCAGTAGCACTGTATCAGCAGAAGGAACGTACAACTGTCTAACTCTGCTTTATTCACAGACATGCTCTTTTTAGGAGATTATTTTTTTGGAGGACAGTGTCCAGTCTTCATATATTTCAGTAGCGATCATCTGCTATCGACCAAGAAACATATACCCAGCTTTCTCCTAAAGCCAGAAACGTTTCTTGCAAAAGAAACAAAAGACGGAGAACGCCAGATGCCTGATGTTTCCACAGCACATCTCCACTTCTGCATTACTCCCTGAGGAATGACCTCCTCTTCTGCCAGGGTAGACATTGAGGCCTTTGCATCACTTCAGAACATAGCACACCTGGGTCCTGAACACTAACCTCACCTCACCTGACTGCACAAACTAAACAAGGCAGGGGATGTTGTCATAACACAAATCAGCAGATGAAGAATTCCTGCTTGCTACAACCTCAGAATTTGTACATGAGACTGTGTTATATGGGGCTTGTTTTCTGACTTGTTTCAAGTGTTCCTGTCATTCCCATGGCATGCATGTGTCTGTGAAAACAATAATGAACTGTTTTCCCAAACACATTTAGAAACGTTGTTTGTGCCTCATGGCGTTGTTAAAGCTGTTGCTGTCTCCCACTCCCCTATGTGATAACCCCTCCCTGCTTCTCCAGCAGGCAATTCTCAATGCCCATTTTACCCACTGCTATCCCCAGCCATGAGCTCTGCCCAAGTCCTGCCTAAGTAGCCCAGCCTAACAGCTTCAGATGGCAGAGGTGTCTGCAAATATTTGCTGAAAATAAGGGAAGAGAGGAGCAACAGAAGAATGCTCTGAGGTCAGAAAGGGCATTTTGCATAAAAGAACAGTACCACCAGCTCCAGCATCCATTGCTCATCCCTAAGGATGGAATTCATTCCTTCCAGCCCCAGACACATCAAGCCTTTCTGGCTGCCCCAAAGGCTCATCTGACAGCTTAAGAATAAAGTGCTAATAGTTGGTCTATTTACTTTTGCATCCATTAATTGTATCAAAGCAGTAGGAAACTAACTGTAAAACTGGACATCATTCCGTTTTCATAGTAAAAATACATTATTAAGTTATAACACACTTTCAAACTTTGCACAGGATAGCACTGCCTTTGTAATCTCTGCAGGTTTTTACCCTTGCAAATGATTTTATTGCCACTGTCGGCTGAGGCACGTTACACTACACATCTGATACTTAGACATTGACCACCATATTTTAGCCCTTCATAATCTTCCTGCTAATAGCTGGTCTAGATCTTAATCTGTGTATGATATGCCTGCGATTATAAAAATTCCTAGGACCATTAGAAAAGCATAAGATTGTTTGATCTCGCACAACTCTACCATTATTCAAGTTTTAACAGAACAAATTACAAACATTAAACATACTGTTCAGCTTTATGCCTGGGCTAAAAAGCAACTGTCCTCTAAACCAAAAGTTTTACAACACATTTTTGGAAAGAGGAAAAGTCAGAGAATGGTCCCAAGCTTAATTCTGTAGAACAAAAAGAGCAATTCAAGTAATGAAACCCCTATGCTTAAAGTTGGATTTTAAATTAGAAAATCAGAGAAACTACAAGATCTGCATTACAATCTCCAGACCTCAAAGCCAAGTTACAGTGGGGAAGATACTCTAATACAAATGCAGGAGTCTTAGATACAATATTAGGTATTGTATGTGACATTTTGTACTGCAGCCCTGTCTGATCTGCTTTAAAAGGTCCTGGCTATTGTGGGAGATGAACAGTGACTAGATAAGCCACATACCTCTACAAGGAGGGCAAGAACAGGACCTGGGAAACTACATACTGAGATGGTTATGGAACAAATCCTTCCAGAATGCAGTCCCCAGCACATGAAGGCCAAGAAGGTGGCTGGGAATCACCTGCATATCTTTACCAAGGGCAAATCTTGCCTGACCAGTACAGTTTCTGGATCTGCAGATAAGGGGACAGCAGCAGATATTGCTTAATGTAACTGTAGCACAGCTTCCAACCAAGCCTCTCACAATATCCTTCCAGCCAAACCAGAGAGCTATGGATTGACTGGTGAACTGTGAAGTGTGTGGAAAACTGACCTAACCACTTGACTCAAGTGATGGACAAAGAACTGGAGTTTGACTGATGGTAAAATGTTACACATATAAAGGACAAGAACAAAGATGCATGGGGAAGAAACAAGGCTTTCCTTTGCTCTGCTAGCAGCCCTCCAGACCACAAAAAGTTCTACTGAGATGATAAAAAACTTGAAGTAGTCTTTGGCTTTGCATCCAAAATTAAACTCATTAGAAAAAACATACTTGCTTCGAATAGGCTTTAGTGCAGCGTTTAGCTAAAACTGGGCTAATTAAAACACTTGCACCATGAGTAGGTCTTTTCTTCAATAAAGAAGAATATTGCCCAGTGAAGAGACTGAATGCTTTTCGGTCTCTTTTTCAGATTCTTTGGCAAAAATTACAACTTTTCAATGAAAATGTTTGACCATTTACCAGAGAAAGACTTCTATACATAAATATACAAATACATACATTTACACACTTCCGAAGAAGGTGTTACAGATTGACATGGCACCGATTGTGAAATTTTTCATAACTGCTGAAAAAACTAAGAGGTTTAGTACCTCTGCTAAAAAAGACATATATCTGCCTAAAGGAATATCTTCCCTTAAACACGCATCAAACTTGTAAGAGCTCATCAAAGTTCCTTTCCTTTCAGGCATGAGCATATTCTGTTAATATTTCTAGCCAGGTAACAAAAAAATATAAAAAGTACTGAAGCAGAAATTAGGTTGTCACACCAGCAGAATAATATGCTGAAGCTAATAAGTTTGTTCTTTTATTTAACTTGGGCTAAATCAATGTCATGCTGTTGTTGCTCCACAGCTTTCAATTCAAACCTTGACCCAAGCTAATCAATTCTAAGTGAAAGTGAAGTAACTTGGCATCCATCTGAAGAACACCATGCAAAAGCACATGTTGGGAGCAGGCTGTCATGTACCTCCCACTGGCATCCCAGAGTAAGGGCTTGACCACATCTAAAGGGCCTCTAGGGGAGTTTTACAGAACATCACCCACCACTTTGCAGCAGACTGGAAGACAGAAGAGCATTTCTGCCCAACCACGTGACAGGAGCTCCTTCGAGCACACAGGTCTGAAAGAGCCAGTAAAGAAACACTCTGCTATTTATTGCTTTTGTAACCAGCATTCCAAGTTCTACTGTAAATTGTCAAGTATTGTGCTGCCACTGATGTTTCATTTTCCCTTCCTCCACCTGTGAATGACTCGATTGTTCTTGAGTCCTCTGAGGAAGACGATCATGACAGTGAAACTGGAAAGAGACAAAATGAACACTCACTCTAGAAAACCTAGGCTGGGCCTTCAACTCCATAGGTGCAGTGGCTGAGATCTTTGCTATCCACCTTCATGATTCAGTAATTTTGCAGTGCATTTATCTTATTTACTTTATCTACTAAAAAAAGTTGACAACTCCTCAGATAGATCATTTTGATAACTGGCCTTGACTGAGGAGGATCTACTGACGATCAAGAGAGAACATCAGTGCAAATCTAACAGTGCAGCCACTGTCAGATTTCTGGATTTCCTCTGACATCATAGGATGATGAAGTGACTTCTGTGTGTAAGAAGATTTTGTGGAGTATTTTTCTTCATGACAAGGGCAATAAGTAACATATTAACTTATAGTATCTATAAAAGATCTGCTGGACAGAATTTTTTTAGAGCCAAAGGTCACCTTAAACAAACCTTAATTCAAGTAATTTGCTCGGCTATCCAGTTGCTAACTAAAGCCAGATGTTTTCAGTTAAATGGTCACCAATCTGCAGACACTGACTTTTCAATTTTCTGATCAATGGCATCAAAATATTATTTTTGTTCCCAACTTTAACTACTGTACCTAGTTGTTTTGTTACTGTCTCCACAGTGCCAGATTTCCCCCAGCCCCACACCCCACAGCACAGTGGATATTGAGTATGGAAGACCCATACATACTCAAAGTCCCCTCCCTCCCTAATGCAGGGTAAGTTGTGTGGAAGAGTTGGTCTGCCAGCACCACTTTTGATAGACACGCTCAAATACAGGCTTGAACTGACAGAACCAAAATTGCTGCAATCCATTCAGCCTGCAGGAAGAGGCTGCAGGCATTCACCTGCACTTGAGTTTTCCTGCCAAAAGATAAGTCAAGCAAAATGCATTCCATCTAAACCTTGACTACAGCAAAACAGGAGAACCAACCTAAGGTGACAATGTCATTACAGCTTATTTAATTCAGCCACATAACCTTAGCAAAATTCCTTATAACAACATTTTTCTTCCCCCCTTGAAAAACTCTTTACCCCCATTACAAAATAAAACTCAAAAGACAAGACATGTTCCGATCTAATTCCTGTATAAGCTGTGATTGAAATGTTATACAGCCATGGATGATAAACATTTGTGTGTTACTATTTTATTCAGTTTCTGTATTTCAGTATAATTTTGACAATTTAGCTCACATTCTTTCCTTTTCTTTTCCCTACTACCTAAGTGGATGTAGACACAGTTTAATTTCTGAACCCTTCTACAATTCAGATTCCTCCCAGTTCCTTTAATTCTAAAAAATGTCAGGTTTAAACCTAGAAATTAAAGCAGCAGTACCATACATACAGACCATTCCAAAAGGAATCTCTATTAAGCAGCATTTTCTATTACTCTAAAATGTTGCATACCACCCACACAAACAAAAACAAAATAATTACTAAAACCACACATCTAAATGCAGGGTTTAACAGTGACCCTGTTGTTTAAGCAGCCAGAAAGTTCATTCCAAATCCTTATAAAAATTTTCTAGGGCAAAGTAAGATTAGGTCCACAATAGCACAGATAACTGATGTTATGATGGAAACATGCCTAAAATTAATATTAATATTTGCTGTTGCAGATTTTTTTAAAGAGAAAAAATGCTGATATATTAGAATTTTTAAGGATAGATTTGAAGAGAAGTCAAAATGCAAATGATACATTTGTTTAAGAAAAAACTGCTCACTGAAAAAATTAATGTCTTTCTAAGTGTTTCAGTGGCTTGTAGGAATAGTCATTCCCTAAGACTTTCTTAGCAGCAATACTTAAAACTTGGTAACAGGAACAGATTAAGCAACTTGTTTTATAACTGATTTCAGAGCAACTTTTCTGTGGAAAAGAGCAGCAGCACAACTGGATTTATTCCTAAACATTCAGTTCCAGTTCCAATCATAGGGGACTGTTTTGCCCTTCCCCAGACATTGTCTGCTTAAAGAGTGACAACTCTCCTGCTGGTAAACCCATAATGCCTCTCCCAACAGAGATAACTGAACCTACCTGGCTACAATGATAAGGTTCAGCGTGTTACACAAAAATTGGCAGAAACAGCAAGCATCAGTAAGTTTTGAGAACCTACATCTATTAAAAATTGTATTTCTTTGTTCCTTTGCCAGGTCCTATTTTATCTGTAAGTGCAAGTCACTTTTATACTATATTTTAAGTAAAATCTGAGCCTATAGAGAATACAAAATTCCTTGGCATACCATCTATTTTGATACAAACTTACACTAATTTGCTGTGGTAGAGCTCTGGACAGGCAAGAGCTGGCATTGCACTTCTGAATGACACAGGACCTTGCAGAGTTGAAAGAAACGTGGCTATCACTAGCCCTCAGCTCATGACACAGGTACTCACTGCCAGAGCAGAAGTTTTGGCTCACCTCATAATTCAGCTGAGAATTGTATAAAGTGCACACGGGTTAAAGAGAGTTACCTGGGGAGCACTTCTTTGCACAGCATGAACTTCCTACTCTGCAAAGCTGTGTGTCACTCCTACCCAAAACTGACAGGATACCAGTGCCAGGATCTGAAACTCCCCCCTCAGAGGTGGGAGCAGGGCTGCAGCACTCCAAGGAGTGTATTTCAGCTGCTTCAGAATGACATTTCCTCTCGTGACACCTGCTGACGATCTTTAATGCAGAACATTCTGATTTTCAAAGACATGACAAAGGCAAAGAATAAAACAAAATCTGCAGGATTTTATATTTCACACATAGCTCTATTCCCCACCTCTGGGATAATGCCATGTTAACTACGTATCATGATCCTGAAGTATTTAACAGGAACAGACTCACTGGAGTGCCTTCTAATAGCATACAAACATTCCATTTCACATAAACATATATATGACATCACAAACTTGTACATGTCCCAGAAAAATCTTGTCTTACAAATGCTTTGAAACTACAGTGAAAGAAAGAATATGGAAACATTCTTTCCTATATATTATTGTATATTTTCTTTTTGTTCCTGAACCCACTTGACTGCAGCATTCCTGAAGCAGATAATGTGGTCTCATTAAACAAGTGTTTCTTATGCATTAGAAAATTAGGTTGGAAGGATACTGTGAGTAAGAAGGGAGAGAATATGCAGCTTCACCAAGAGTTCTTAAGCACAAACATAGAGCGCCATGTGTAAATGTGTAACTCTGTACCTCCCAAACTTTGAAATTCTGGCTTGTGATCCTCAAACAAGAATATATTTTCCTTGTTATGTTTTGTGGGTATTTTTTCCTGAGGATAGGACTCAATTCAAGAAATAAATAATTGCTTCCATAGAGCTAGTCGTGTCAGTGTAATTTCCAAATGCAGAATATGTCCCATACATCATTTGTAACACTAAAGCTACAGGACAGCATAAACCTGCCTATTGAAAAAAAAAATGCACATGCAGATAAGATCTGAAAAAGGTTTTTAAATTACTGGTTCAAGTAGTAAAGTGTGCCTCCATTTCTAGATTCTGTACTGAGAGAGAAAGTGTCTTGCACAGAGGCTGATAAAAAAGTGAGATTTGGCTGCTCCATCTAGTGGCTCATTAAGCACAATTTTAATGGTTTAAGAACATGTGGCCTTATGGATTAAAAAGGGCCATGTCTGGAGTTTTTGTTTGAGCAACAGGACAAAATAAATTATTAGAATATTATTATTTTAATAGCATAGCATAAAAATGTAGAATTTTTTACCTACTTTTAGAATGTAACTATATTAAACTTTGATGTAATTTTATTTTATATTTTTAGATTATTTCTGTGTATTAGCTGATTTATTGTATTTAGTTAGTAAACTTTATTGAAACTAGCAAAGTTTTACAAATTGAATTTATAGCAAGTTACATTTATATTTGAGTTTACATTTCCAGTGAAAAGGTACCAACGTTTTCACTAAAACGACAAAATTAATAACAAGCCAACCATTAAAATATCTACAGTGACTTGTTACTACAAGAAGTAAATGTCAAAGTTCACGTCTGATTCAGCAAATCACTTCTACTCTGCAACTGACAACTCGTAAGCAGATCTAGAGCACCCACAAAATTTTAGAGGAAGAAAGAAGTGTGTGCCCTGAAGTCTACACAAATTTATTCCATGAAAATTCTAAAAAATGCTGAGAACTTGGGCTCTTTAGAAAACTAGTAAAATAACATGACAAGTTGCTTTACGCAGAACTTTTTTTTCCCAACAATCATTTTGATAATGGCTAACTAGAACTGAATCTCATACTGCAGAGGGAAGAATTCCAAAATCAAGGACTAGATTAGAAATACTGGAACTTTAAATTCTAGAAATCAATGTGTACATGTTGCTGCATGTCTGAAACTATTTTGTCTTGAATTACACATGCCTGAGAGGTAGTCAAGGAATATAAAATAGAGAGAGAGTGACTTTTTACACAGACAGTGTAATGGTAGGACAAGGAGGAATAGTTTCCAACTAGAAGAGAAAAGATTTAGATTAGATGTTAAAAAGAAATTCTTTACTCAGAGGGTAGTGAGGCGCTAGAACAGGTTGCCCAGAGAAGGAAGCTGTGAATGCCCCATCCTTTGAGGTGTTCAGGGGCAGGTTGGATGGGATATTGAGCAACTGGTCTAGTGAGTGGGTCCCTACCCATGGCAGATGATCTTTAAGGTCCCTTCCAATCCAAGCCATTCTATAAATACAACCATTTTACTTATTCCTTTACTTCACAAAGTTCCCCCAACTAATATCACATCTATTAAGCTGCGACTCAATATGCAATCAAAACCTCTGTGTAGTGGAATTTAAATACATCCTTAAATTCTCTGCCGATCTGCATTGAAAATTGCAAAATCATCGCATGCTAATTATGCCCCAAATACAGCATAAAATACACATTTCTCAACTGGCTCAATGGAGCAAATTAGACTTGGTCCAGTTTTCACATAAGGCACAGCAAAGACATAGGTCACAAAGTAAAGAATGCTGATATTTTCTTTTTTAAAACAGAAAAGGTCATGTTTATAGACAGGAAGGAAATGTAGAAAAAATTTATTCTAAATAAAATGTTTTATTAGAAGTTCCCTCATGGCTTAAAAGACTGTGTAATAAAATATTTAATATTGAGGGTCTAAAACATTACTGATGTGATGCTCATAGCATCACAGTATTTCCAAGGCTTCCACCGTCTTACAAAAAAAGGCTGAAGTTGTTTAACAATTAGAAAGCTCTTTGTATACAATTTTTGCAGTCAGTCAATGGTATGTGCTGAGGAACTCATGCATAAGAGAGGTATTTTTAAAATGTTAGACATGTAAAAATGCAGAGATTTAAAGTTCTAGCATACCTAAAAAAAGTTAAAAATTCAGCTCTCAACACCTAGAGCAGCTGGGTATCTATAGAAGGAGTGTTGAACTGACTAACAGCATGTTGGACCAGCAGCATGTAGGTGCTGGCTGTCTACTACATGCCTTAGCCAAGCAAAATCACTGTTGCATATTACATTGGCACATGTTGTGCTTGCAGACTTTCTATTCAAATTTATGCCGAAAAGACAAAAAGACATATCAAACTGAAAATAGAACTGTAAAACTCTTCCCTGTCCTTACGTATCTTCAAGCTGAATGGCAAAACAAAACCCGTCTCCCTTTGAACCCAAACCTTAGAAGAGTCTTATTCTTGGACCAGAAAACAAACATGATCAGTTATCAGAATCATTATGTTAAGGTCTTAAAAATTCAGAGGGGGTTGGAGCAGGGGGAGGGTGGTGTAAAAATTGAAAATAGTAGAAAGGTCCAATGCACACAAATATCACATTGTTGTATCTTTTAGTGGTGGCTCCATCAGTAAAACAAACAAATTAACAAAGTCAAAACAAAACCCCACAATGCCATCAGAAAAATGCCCACAAAACTAAAATAATCAAAAACAAACTGAAAAGACACTAACCCAAAGGATCAAACAGGCTATGAGGTCTGAAAAAATGAAAGAAAGAACTTATAAGAAAGTGCTTATAAGAATACTTATAAGCACAGAAATATACATAGTATACATGCATGGATAACTTTGATACCTGATAAAACCAAACAGGCAAATAAAAGGGTTATTTAGCTGATTAGCAGTCAATTAGTATGTAGTGAAAACAGGCATCTAGGCTCATGGATAATGATCTTTATCATCAAGATCTTCAAATACAGACATGGTTTTCTACAGGTTCTTGTATAGACTGCTTTACTTATCTGGAAAACACCACTGTTCTTGTCATTTACTTGCTAAGTCTTATACGGGTGCATAGGTGTTTATCTTATGCACCCCCTGCATGCAAAACATTGGTGTTAACAAGTACAGCTCGTACATCTGCAGCTCTCTACAAGAGAATGCAAGCATGTCAGAGAATGCTAGAACATAACCTGAAATTCTGCTGGATGCTGATAAATGGATCAAAAAGGTACTTAGTTATAATACATCCTTGCACTAAATAAGCATTCTAATTTCTTATCATAAAGGCAGGTTGGAGTCTCAGTCATGTACTGAAATCTCACAAAATTAGGCAATGTACAATCATAAAAAGAAAATCTGGGCTCTGCTGAGCTTGCAATTTAAATGCAAGGCAATAAAATAGCAGACAAGTAAATAACGAACAAGTGACTACAATGTGCTAGCCAGTGCCAAATGGGTTGTCAGTCTTACTGTGCCTTTAGAGTAATCCCTGGAACAGGTGTGCCCTGGTCCAGCTAGCACTCTCTGTTTACTACTAGGCAGGACACAGGCCAAGAATAAACTCTAACAGACAGCTTACATACACCCTTCTCTTGAGGAGTTCAAGAATGTGCTGCAATCCATTACTTGGCCAAAACGGTCAAAGAATGACCCTTTCATTTACTAGTCATTAAATATCACCAATGGGATGGGCATACTTGAAACCGTAGCATATTGTGCTTGGCATCACAGGAGAAACAGAGATAAGAGTCAGCTTAAGAGATTACAAAGTGTAGATCAGGAATCACTGATTTTGAAGCCCACATGTTGTACAGGAGAAAGAAGGAACAAACCATCAGAAGAATACAAAAACACATGAGCAAATATGGGAAAACGATTTTCAGAGAAAAACATATGAGCAAATATGGGAAAACAATTTTGTCATTCAAAATAGACAGGAACAGGATGAAACCATGAGTATTTATTCAAATGAAACAGGCATCTCATAATTATTAACCTTCTTTCTGACACAATCAAGTTTTTCATAGAGCTATTTGTCAGTGTACTCATTTTAGAAAACTCATATAGACGAGTCTATCTACTCAAAGTAATGCTTAAAGAAAGAAACTAGAATGGTTCCTGTGTATTACAGCAATTAAGTGTGTTATTGTACACTAAAAATATATATAGAAAAGTATCAAAAAAATATTAGCACAAAGTACTAACCAATAATACTCAGGACCTCACAGCATAACTTTACATTTGGATTCAATAGGATAATCAGAATGAGTACACTAAGGAAAGGACACAGACTGAACATCTTCAGAAAATAACAGAATCAGGTGTTTGTTTGTTCCTAGTTAACTCTGTAATTAACAAAAATTAAAATCAATAACAGTGCACATATTATTCTAGAAGCTATTAATTAATTTACCTTTTTCTTTCACAGGCTTTCATTTTTCACCCAAAGTGGGTTGGATTTCAGTTCCAAGACCCAAACTCATCCTTCAGTACACTGCACAGACTATCCAATTATCCAATTATACCGCTTTACCAAACACAGTTTGGTTCATCTTTCACATTTCATCATTTTCTCTAAGTTCTTAGATCAAAAGAGTAACAGTAAATGCTGAGTAGCAGTTCATGTAACTTTTATGGTATACAAAAAATACATGCATATAAAAAATACTGAATAGCAGAAGTGTAGGAAAAAACCAACCTCTGGCTATAACACCATGCCATGAATCAAGTTACTGAGCTTTAAGTCCAGTTAACTTCCTAGCAGTACTTTAAAAATTACTGCTCAGAAGCTAAAATTAGGTCAAGCTTTTCAAAAGCTCCCTCTTAAACCCTTAAACGAAGTGCTCCATGGCCCAGAGCTCACACTCACATTCTCATGCCTGCTATCTGCAATCTTTTCTGTATGGACAAAACTGACCAATGAATGTTCTTGAGAATTGATCTTTCATGGAGAAGCCTATAGAACTCCTGGCTTTCTCTACAAGTTCAAACACTCTCATATCTCCTGAAAGTAAAGGTACCCTGATATCAAAAATTAAGTGGTTTTGAACATAAGACTCCAATTCATCCATTCTTCAGTATCTGCCCTTCTGTAATGAAATAGTCATCTTACTACTGGAAAAATTACTCTCAGGACAAATTTTTGCTCTTTCATGAATTAGATGCACAGATGAAAGGTAAGTGACAAACAACAACCAACCAATAAAATCCTGAATTTGTGAAAAATCAAGCAACCCAGAAGACAGGGCATATTAATAGTAATGAAACATAAGGTCTTACCAAGTGTGATAGATATGAAAGAAATCAAGACTTAACAGTTTGTGACATCATCTTGATAAGTCAAAGCTGCATTTCTTCTTTTCTTTTCAAAAATCAGATTATTATGCAAATTTGTACTGGAAATGGCTTACAGGCTGACAAAAAAAAGTATAAGGCACAGGTACAGATAGGGGTATCGTGAATTTAGCCCCAGATGTTCCCAACTTAGATCAGATCCTGCCACAGGAACAGCAGCAGCATTTCTAGCATAGAGTAATGTCAGTGCAGGCTTTGAAGAAAATTATTTTTATTTTCAGGAATTCTCCATTTCAATTGCGTAAGAAATTATCATTACAGTTTTCCTTAACTTTGCTTATCTGCCCTCAGGGTTAACATGGTTTCTGGCAGCAAGCTTCAACCTTCCTTGCAGTAACTCAGCCCTCCAGGGGAAGAAAGGAGCACTCACTCAACCTCTCTCCCTCTAGCTACCTCTTCCTGTTTTCTCTTTTCACCCTCATTTCTTTCCTAGACTATTCAACCACAATCCATCTCACCTCTCCCGATTTATCATGTTTAGACCCCTTGATGATACTTTGCTCTTTCCTCTAAACTTCTTCCAGAATGTTCACAGCCTTCTTAAGGTACTAGAAAAAAGGGCTGCATGAGAATTTTAAAGGAAAATTCAGCCAAATATCTTCCATGATATCCTCATTTATATGGTTACATATTTCTCTGAAATGCAGAGAAACAATTTGACTTTTCCCCCCCATTCATTTTCAGCACATTTCACTTGTATATGCATGTACTTTAAATAATTTCATATCCACAAACCAGACTTTTTACTGCCCAACTCTAATTTAACAAGCACTTATTTACAGCTCCACAAGCACTGCAAATAATTTCAGCTGCTCAAAAGCAATGAATAGTGATAGCATTGAACAATGTTAGCAATGAACAAAACTCTGAAATTGGAGTCATTTTAAATTATATTTCCATTAAAATCTGAATCAGATGTAGGCCTAAATTACTGCACAAGGACTAAAAGATAAATTTCAACTGATTTCTAAAAACCAGCAATCTTCCTAGGAAGGGTATTTTATTGTACACTGAGTTAAATCTCAGCCGCACTCTTAAACAAATTCTGCTCGTTTTAAAACTCCATGCCCAACTCTCCACACAAACAGATGTTAAAATATGCTAGCAGATGCTACATTCCAGACTGAAAATACCTCACTCAAAAAGTTTAACTAAAACATTTCAAACCAGAGCCTCCTCTTCTCTACAGCCCTTTCCTGATGTTTTCTTTTGGTACCTTTATAGGGCCTGCTGTGGTTTCTCTCTTAACCCCCAAGCTACCTTCCGTGTCAAAAATGCTTACAGAGCCTGGAACAAATTGCTGGGGCAAGGATATAATTTATTCTCTCCTTCCCCTGGGAGTACCCTCAAGCACAAGTACCCAAAGGGACCCTGGAAACACCAGAAAATTATGGAGAAAGGGGCCAGATCCTTTCCTCCTGGAGCTGAGCCAGTACTGACGTATTTGTCAGCAAACCACAGCATCCCTTTCTGCTCCTGACCCCCACATCCTCTTCTCCTGCTTCACACCTGGGAATAAACCAAGAAAACAGCAAGATCCCTGCCCATAACATTTTCTAACCACGAATTAATGTCGTAAGAATGAAATTAAATTAAATTCATTTAATTTAATCGCGCTGCTCCTCACAGTACCACAAGAAAGGTGTTATGAATGAAAAAATCACATCTTCTCTGAAAGAAAACAGAAAGCCATTTCAGGAGTTTGCTTTTAAAAGAAGGCACCAATTGTATCATGCTGTCCTCACTCCCAAATAAACCCATTAGCAAGTATACAGAGTGAGTTTTACTTAGGTTTTCAACACTTTATGACCAATTCATGAGTATTAATTGTAATATCAAGCCTAAACTGTGTGAACAAAATACACATTTAGGCAAATATGAACAGTAAGTATGCAAAATATAAAATCATTAGCACATTATTTACATAAAACTACTGGAGCAGTACCTCCTCAACATTTCTCCAGTTTCCAACAATACTTTATCTTCCAGTTTCAAAGGTTGCATGACAAATTCTAGAATGTCTCTTGTATCCATCAATGGATATAATAACTTTTATACACCCTCATCTGGACACAAATCTACTAGTTTTACCCAAATTCTTATTTTTCAACTTCAAGAAAATACTTTTTCTCAAACTTAGGCCAAACATAATTTGCATTCTTCACTGGATGGCAGTAGACAGAAGCTGTTACTTTTAAAATGTGGTCTGGATTTAATTTTTAATAGTCTGGTTTATGTTATTATAGGTTGTCTTTGAAGCAAGTATGAATGCAATTTATGCCTTCTACAAGGATTCCTTTCACCTTGCCAGGACTTCACTAGAAACTCAGTCCACCTATTGTTCAACTACTAGAGATTTCAGAAAAAGGAGTTCTATGGCCTCTATTAATAATAGAATTAAAATGATTGTCAGCAATCTGTAGTGTCCTGTAAAAAGTGTAGATAATTTAATAAGAATTTGAGATCACATTCATCAATTTGTTTTTGGTTTTTTTTTTGGACACTGTAAAGAGCTCTTTCTCTAGATTTACTCCAGCATGGAAGCAATTTGTCATAAATCTTTGGATATTCCAGCAAAGAAGGAAAATCCTGGTGGATTGCAAAGGAAATATATTTTTGGAAAGAATGTATCTCCCAGTATTTGTGCATAATTTTTTGAATAATTTTTAAGAAAATGGTTACAGTAAATACTAAGGGATTTACTAGATAAATTAGGTTGCTTTTTTTTGAAGGCTTCTTGGACTCAGAAGATAGAGTAATGCAATACTACTCCATTTCTAGGAAATTCAAATGTTAAAACATAACACATGCACAGTATCTGCTTTAGATGACATTTTTGGCTATTGATTTTCAATACAGTCTTATCCACTCTACCTGTACTGTATTTTTCTCTCGGGCATCATTTGCTTTTAAATACCTCTGTAAGCTGCTTCTCACAGAAACTTCTATTTTATTTGTTCAACATAGAACTGAAAATAGTACATCTTTATTACTTAGTTGCAGATCATTTTACATTGGCACTCACCAAATGCAAACATTAATTTTAAGATCTTGGGGTTTTTTTTATAGCGCCGTTCAAAGTTTCTAGCTCCATCTATATTACTTTGGCACCAGGTTTCTGACTGAGCTGACATTTAGATAAGAGAGGATGGATTCCAGACCCTCCTGGGCTTATAAAGTAAAAGCACTATAACTTTGAACCTGTGCACTATCTCTCCCAAGTTACAAGCAAAGAACTGAAAAAATTCTAGTGAAATTCTGTTTGTAACAATGCTCTTAAATTGCAAAGAATGGGATTATGGCCAGATATATAATAGCAGCATTTTAAAATTATTTTTATATATGTATAAATTTCTTTAAAGCTAAATTCTTTTATAACTGTAGCATATATTCTTTTAGAGTGCTAGGGGATTTCTAAAATATATTCTTAGGTAATAAAATCTCCTGCCTTTCCATCTATTTTTATGAAATACTCCTGAGTATCTCAAGTACTGATGAAAATGTAGCTGTAAAAATAATTGGATATTTTACTATTAAAAATGCTTTTGCTTTCTCATTTGTGTTCACATTTCCTATCTCTTCTTTATGGGCTAGACACCTCTGTTTTCAAAGGCTTTCCATTTACAATCTCTGTTATGGAAAAGTCATATCAAAAATCAGGAAAAAAATCAATGGCTAAATATCATAGCCATTAAATTAATAAATATACCTCTGTAATTATTGCATTGAATACCCCTCCATACACACACATATATATTTATGCTGACAATTAGATACAAACTCCCAAGGAATGCTCAACAATGTAAATCACATACATGGAGGTCATTAGTCAGACAGGTCCCTAACGTACTCCTATCAATAATTTTTATTCAAATACAGTGAGGTTGAACTCTGATATGATACAAACCAAGGTCTCCACTCTGTAAAGGGGGACCCTAAAAATGTGTCTAAGAGGTAACCAAGAACTTGATTCAGTCATTGAGAACATAAGCCTTTACCAACATCTGAAATTCTCTGGAATTCATAACACTAAAGGAAAAAAAAAAAAATCCAAGCCTTAAGGTTTCAACAATACACTGGGAAATTGGTCAGAAGCTGAGCCTGAAAGCAGCTACTGAAAGATTTTACTTACAAAAGGCTATTATAACACAAACCATATCAACATAATTATATCAGTATCAGTAACTTGCAGCTTGGACTTGACTTACATAACAACAGCCTTTCAGTTAGTTCATAACAATAAACTGCACTGATTATAGGAAATTCTGTCTACTTCATAAGCAACCTCAAACTGATAAATGTAATGAAAGCAAAAGACAAAGATGAAAAAGAAATTCTGTATTACTGACTACTACTACCAACAGATGGAGTCAGGGAAAATTACACAAGTCCAAATGTCGGCTTAAAACATCGCCACAAAATAAGGGAAAGAGATGTGTTGTCTTAGAAAGACAGAATAGTTGAGACTGGAAGGGACCTCTGTGAGTCCCTAGTTCAAACACTCCCCTCAAAAGTTGTGTCAGCAGAGCAGATTGCTCAGGGCCTTCTTCATCTGGGTTTTGAGCATGTCCAAGGATGGAGACTGTACAAATCTCTGTGTGATACATTACAGTATTTGAAAAAATTCATTCTAATAAGTGGGATTTTTTTATGTTTGAGTGGAACCAGGAATAAAATTTCTGAGTATGATCACTATTCCTCCTTAAAAATTTCCATATTTAAAACGGAAAAGCTCATGCTTAGAACGTTAAAACAAGCAGTTATTCAGATGGGATAGGAGAGAAATCTGCTATCTTTGATATGAACTCCTGGAGCCTGAGGTGATGCTAGGAGACCACAACATCAGATAAAGACGGACAGAGAGAGTAGCTTATATGAATAACAGACATGTCAGAAAACAGTGCCAGGAACTTAACGGCAATGCAGAAAAGCCTTTGGCATTTTCAGTATAAATACCAGCAAGAAACTTTCAAGGTACAAACACAGATAGTTAAACAAAGGAGCAAAAAGCTACTTCCAAAGACACAAAAAGCTTTAAACTCACTGTACAGTCACCTAAAGACAAAATAAGATTATAAGACTGTTGCTAAGTTCTACCCCAGTCTTTTCTGACAATTCTTATTTTATCTGCTCATCATTCCTACATTTGAATGACTTCTTCAGCCAGAAGAAAAGCTTTGTTTAAAAGCACACAGTGTGCTACAGCTTACTCCTTGCTACTCAGTGTTACCATCAACAGATGAAGACAAACTGAAATAACAGATTTTTAACATACTTCTTAGCTCAAGAGAAAATTCATCTAGACAACAATTTTGTCAATTCTTATTTCTTTCTACATAACACCCCCTTTGCCCCATATCTACTTATCCTTA